>NC_081230.1:1906740-2251740 GCF_902713425.1 Acipenser ruthenus
CCCTCTTTCTCTATCACTCCCTCTTCTCTCTCGTTCCCCTCTTTCTCTATCACTCCCCTCTTTCTCACTCGTTCTCTCTTTCTCTATCACTCCCCTCTTTCTCTCTTGTTCCCCTCTTTCTCTATCACTCCCCTCTTTCTCTCTCGTTCCTCTCTTTCTCTATCACTCCCCTCTTTCTCTCTTGTTCCCCTCTTTCTCTATCACTCCTCTCTTTCTCTCTCGTTCCCCTCTCTCTCTCGTTCCTCTCTTCTCTCTCATTCCTCTCTCTCTCTCGTTCCCCTCTTTCTCTATCACCCTCCTCTTCTCTCTCGTTCCCCTCTTTCTCTATCACTCCCCTCTTTCACTCTCGTTCCACTCTTATTCTCTCGTTCCCCTCTTTCTCTCTCGTTCCCCTCTTTCTCTATCACTCCCCTCTTTCTCTCATTCCTCTCTTTCTCTCTCATTCCCCTCTTTCTCTCTCGTTCCCCTCTTTCTCTCTCGTTCCTCTCTTTCTCTATCACTCCCCTCTTTCTCTCTTGTTCCCCTCTTTCTCTCTCGTTCCCCTCTTTCTCTATCACTCCCCTCTTTCTCTCTCGTTCCCCTCTTTCTCTATCACTCCCCTCTTTCTCTCTCGTTCCCTCTTTCTCTATCACTCCCCTCTTTCTCTCTTGTTCCCCGTGGTCGTGTGGGGGGGTGTGGGTGTGTGTGTGTGTGTGTGTGTGTGTGTGTGTGTCAGTGTGTGTGTGTGTGTGTGTCAGTGTGTGTGTGTGTCAGTGTGTGTGTGTGTGTGTGTGTGTGTGTGGGGGTGTGTGTGTGTGTGTGTGTGTGGGGGGGGGGGGTGTGTGTCTGTGTGTGTGTGTGTGTGTGTGTGTGTGTGTGTGGGGGTGTGTGTGTGTGTGTGTGTGTGGGGGGGGGGTGTGTGTGTCTGTGTGTGTGTGTGTGTGTGTGTGTGGGGGGGGTGTGTGTGTGTGTGTGTGTGTGTGTGTGGGGGGGTGTGTGTGTCTGTGTGTGTGTGTGTGTGTGTGTGTGTTGTGTGTGTCAGTGTGTGTGTGTGTCAGTGTGTGTGTGTGTGTGTGTGTGTGTGTGTGTGTGTCAGTGTGTGTGTCTGTGTGTGTGTGTGTGTGTGTCAGTGTGTGTGTGTGTGGGTGTGTGTGTGTGTGTGTGTGTGTGTGTGTGTGTGTGTGTGGGGGGTGTGTGTGTGTGTGTGTGTGTGTGTGTCTGTGTGTGTGTGTGTGTGTGTGTCTGTGTGTGTGTGTGTGTGTGTGTGGGGGGGGGGGGGGTGTGTGTGTGTGTGTCTGTGTGTCTGTGTGTGTGTGTGTGTGTGTGTGTGTGTGTGTGTGTGTGTGTGTGGGGGGGGGGGGGGGGGGTCCCGTTATGGGATCTCACTCTGGAGGGCGGGGGGCTCTCAGCCGTCGACACGGGCTCAGCTGCTTGCCGATGCCGGCGTGTCGGTGGAGGAGTGCCTGCTGGCAGTGGGAGAGGGGGTCGGGTGTGATAATATAATATCGGCATCCCGGATGAATAAAAGGTTTGTCGTGTTTTAAAAGAGGTATCGCTGGTCAATCAGCTAGTGGAGGAAGGTTTTTCAGTGAAAGGAGATTTTATTCAAGTATCCCCCTTAGTAACCCCTGTTACCAAGGTAATCATGTCAAACGTGCCACCGTTTTTAAAAAACGAGACCTTGGCAAATGAACTTGCCCGATATGGCAAACTGGTGTCCCCAATTAAAAATATACCATTAGGGTGCAGAAATGCAAATGTTAAGCACGTCCTGTCTTTTCGGAGACAGGCGTTTTTGCTGCTGAATAACCCGGGGGAGGTGATTGATGTTGCTTGGAGCTTCAGTGTGGAAGGGACGGGCTGCGTAGTGTTTGTCAGCTCGGATACAATGCGGTGTTTTAACTGTGGGGAACAGGGACACCAGAGGAGAGCCTGCCCGAGAAAAAACAGAAACGAGGAAAGGCAGGAGCAGGGTACTGATGGCAGGGAGGAGGCTGGGGATGTTGGGGGTGAGCGGGAGGATGAGGCTGCACCCCATCGCAGCGCCAGCCGGAGTCTGCAGAGACCAGAGAGCCGCCGATCGGGATGAAGCCGCCCACACCACAGCCGAGGCTGAAGAGACTCAGCCACGGTCCGGCACAAAATAAAACTACCGAAAATGATGAGGGTTTTGTGATGGTAGCTAAAAAAAGACTTAAAAAACAAAAAAAACAAAGAAGTTGCAGATCTGCCTAACAGCGAGCGGGGGACGGAGCAGAGCCCCGAGCCTGTGCTGGAGGGGAGCCTGCAGTCTCAGGCAGGGGGGTCTGTCCCTCCTGATATGGAGGGAGAGGGGAGCGGCACG
Source organism: Acipenser ruthenus (assembly GCF_902713425.1). Classification (NCBI taxonomy): domain Eukaryota; kingdom Metazoa; phylum Chordata; class Actinopteri; order Acipenseriformes; family Acipenseridae; genus Acipenser; species Acipenser ruthenus. Next base: position 1,909,064 of record NC_081230.1, read on the forward strand.
GCGACGGGCTTACAACCCGGCGCGGTGCAGCGCTCTTCTCTCTCTGACCCCAGCAAGCGGAGGCAGAGGCAGCGGTGACGGCTGCGGCTGTGCTGGGAGGAGGAGAGGAGAGCGGCGCTGTGGAGGCGGAGAGAGCCGCGGAGGAGCAGACATGGAGGGGGAGCTCTCTGACTCCTCGCTTATCTCTGACATCCCCGATAGCTAACCCGTTAACAGGGGGAACAAACTTTATACTCTAGATGAGTTTAAACTGTTTATGGGACTTGTGGACATTCAGGCAGCTTCTTTGAAACAGGATTTACAAAATGATGGCGCTGTCAGGTTTTGGACTGAACACATTCAGCAGGTTGAGTTTCCAAATGCTAGGAATTAGCTGCACTTCTGCTCACTATGTTTGGCTCTACCTGTACATGTGAGTCCAGCTTTTCTCACATGAATGTGATAAAGAGCAACACACGCAGTTCACTGACCAGTGAAAGACTGCAACACTGCTTCGAATCGCTGTAACGTCGTATGAGCCTAACTTCATGCATGTGGACCAGGGAAATAAATGCAATTTATCCCATCAAACCGAGTTGGAATAAGAAAGAAGCGCAGTCGCAACTCAACAGCTGTGAGTATATGATGTTTAGGCTATGCAGTACTATTAGCTTTAAAATCTATGAAGGTCATTATGCCGTCAGAGCAATACAAGTGCTTGACACTATTAAAATAGTCATTAATAATACTCGTGTGCGCTGTCTTTTGATGATACAGCGGTAATGTTAAAGTGTTCTGTTAAAGCACTATTCAGATGGTGAAATTATGTAAATATACGAACATTAGTTCATATAATACGTATTGTGTTGGTTAAAAATGTGCTGAATACAATGTTTCTGGCCGCCTACTCTTAACTTTTTTACAATCTGACCCCCTGAAAAACGAGTTGAAGAGCCCTGCGTTAAGCCATTCGTGTATCTCAATCACATCCTGAGAAACGCGTCAATAGTACAATTGATTTAATTATTTTATTTTTCATTTCAAAGCAGAAGCGACTCTTCTTATGTAAATACAGTCACGCACAACGATTGTGAGTCCAGCATCAAATACTTTATTTTAATTGTAGCTTTGATAAAGATTTGTCGTTATTAACACGTTGCGATCTCGTTTCTGCTCGTTAACCAAAAAATAAAGCTTAATTTGGTTGTTTCACGGAAAACAAACAAACACGTAAATCAAATCAATTTTGCTATTAACTGGTTTCTCAGTTGTGATTGAGATACACGAATGGCTCAACAGGTATCGATTAATTATTAAAGGAGAGCAGAAAAGTCGGTTAAAGTCGAGATATTTGAACGGGGTCTGAGAGCTCTCAGAACTGCGGCGCAAGCAGGGGGCGTGGCCACTGGACTGTGTGTGTGTGTGTGTGCTCTGTGTGTGTGTGTGTGTGTGCTCTGTGTGTGTGTGTGTGCGCTCTGTGTGTGTGTGCTCTGTGTGTGTGTGTGTGTGTGTGTGCTCTGTGTGTGTGTGTGTGTGTGTGCTCTGTGTGTGTGTGTGTGTTTCTTCTCAATGGAATATCACTGTGCTGTGTGCGCTCTGTGTGCGTGTGCTCTGTGTGTGTGTGCGCTCTGTGTGTGTGTGTGCGCTCTGTGTGTGTGTGTGCGCTCTGTGTGTGTGTGCTCTGTGTGTGTGTGTGTGTGCGCTCTGTGTGTGTGTGTGCTCTGTGTGTGTGTGTGCGCTCTGTGTGTGTGTGCTCTGTGTGTGTGTGTGTGCGCTCTGTGTGTGTGTGCTCTGTGTGTGTGTGCTCTGTGTGTGTGTGCGCTCTGTGTGTGTGTGCTCTGTGTGTGTGTGTGTTTCTTCTCAATGAATATCACTGTGCTGTGTGCGCTCTGTGTGCGTGTGCTCTGTGTGTGTGTGCGCTCTGTGTGTGTGTGTGCGCTCTGTGTGTGTGTGTGTGTGCGCTCTGTGTGTGTGTGCTGTGTGTGTGTGTTTCTTCTCAATGGAATATCACTGTGCTGTGTGCGTGCTCTGTGTGTGTGTGTGTGTGTGCTCTGTGTGTGTGTGTGTGTGTGTGCTCTGTGTGTGTGTGTGTGTGTGTGTGTGCGCTCTGTGTGTGTGTGCTCTGTGTGTGTGTGTGCGCTCTGTGTGTGTGTGCTCTGTGTGTGTGTGTGTTTCTTCTCAATGGAATATCACTGTGCTGTGTGCGCTCTGTGTGCGTGTGCTCTGTGTGTGTGTGCGCTCTGTGTGTGTGTGCGCTCTGTGTGTGTGTGCGCTCTGTGTGTGTGCGCTCTGTGTGTGTGCGCTCTGTGTGTGTGTGTGTGCGCTCTGTGTGTGTGTGCTCTGTGTGTGTGTGTGCGCTCTGTGTGTGTGCTCTGTGTGTGTGTGCTCTGTGTGTGTGTGTGTGCGCTCTGTGTGTGTGTGCTCTGTGTGTGTGTGCGCTCTGTGTGTGTGTGCGCTCTGTGTGTGTGTGTGTGTGCGCTCTGTGTGTGTGCTCTGTGTGTGTGTGTGTGTGTGCGCTCTGTGTGTGTGTGCTCTGTGTGTGTGCGTGTGTGTGTTTCTTAATGGAATATCACTGTGCTGTGTGTGCGTGTGCGTGTGCTCTGTGTGTGTGTGCTCTGTGTGTGTGTGCTCTGTGTGTGTGTGCGCTCTGTGTGTGCGTGTGTGTGTGCGTGTGTGTGTGTTTCTTCTCAATGGAATATCACTGTGCTCTGTGTGTGCTCTGTGTGTGTGTGTGCTCTGTGTGTGTGCGTGTGTGTGTTTCTTAATGGAATATCACTGTGCTCTGTGTGCGTGTGCGTGTGCGTGTGCGTGTGAGGGAGTGCTCTGTTATTGTTGTTTAGGTTCTGTTCATGTTCTGTTATTCGGCGCACTGGACCTGTAGGGCGGTGCTCGTATCCTTCATCCTAGCCTGTAGTTAGTACAATAACGATACACTCGTCAGAACTGAAGAGGAAACCCATCGTTTCTCCTTTTTTTCTTTCTTTTTTATTATTCTAAAAGCCCATCAATACATGGTATTTTAAATACATTCAAGAAGTCCATTTTCATAAACCAGATTATTATTTTTAACTGGTATTAATTTCAATATTACCGCATCATCTGAAACGGCTGTGATGACAGCTCAAAATGACGTCAGTGGCTGCGCGGAGGCACCGCGTCGAAATATTTTGAATCTTCACTGCGCTAGTCCTGTTTTTGATTTGATTTATATTTACGTGTTCAATGAAAAGTACACTGAATAAACTTTCTTCTGTAATTTGTCTTTTGTGGGACATTTAGAAATGTGAAAAATCCAAATCCAAAATTCACTCGTACTTTTATTTACCTAAACCAATCAGGCACTTTGTAAGATTCACATGATTTGTTGTTGAAGGTGTCTGTAACATCGTCATGAAATATTTAGCCAATCGGTGTGGTTCTTTTTTTTAGATGCTGGCCTATGAATGAGGACAGGGCGATGATGTCACAAAATGGGCGGGGGCTAACGGTTACGCGCTTTACTGTCATTGTGGTTTTCTAACACCGAAAATATATTTTAAAATTAAGCACAGTTATATCTTATTTCTTGACAGTGCAATGCATTCTCATTCATATAAACTATTAGTTTGGTTTTGATATTTAGTTAAGAGATCACGACACCGGCGTAGATTTAGCTAGGGACGGTAGGGACATGTCCCTACCAATGTCAAGGGACCGTTGAATTGTCCCTACCAATAATTTTGATAAATCTGAAACGTCTTTTGTCATGTTATTTTATCCGCTCCACAAAGGGTTAACTCTCTCAAGATCCCCTCGTTGCTCCTCCCTCCTCCAAAAAACAAACAAAAAAAACCCGCTAATTTGATTGTCTTAGGCACTAGGTTCTCAACCTGGGATTTGTAGGTGTTTGGTGGGGTTTTGGGGTGTAATCAGCAGACAAGAAAACTACAAATCCCATAATGCATCACTGTAACACGGACTCAGTGCGCGGGTGACGTCAGCGACCAAGCGGAGTGTTCTGTTTTCATTGAGGCGCGAAAGTGAACAAGGACTCGGGAGTTAAAGGTGATTCTCCGGGTTTAAAATAAGGAACATTCTAGTCAGTCTTAAACGGTGTATATTGTGCCACAATTTTCACATTTATTTTAAAAAATAAGAACAAATGTACTCAGTTAAATTCAATATTTATTGTGTGTTTGTTGGTTAATGCGTTGTCACATTATTTCAATCCTCCTCCTTCCTCCTTTGTAACTAACTTACTCCTTGCTTGATATTTTTGTATCTTGTGTGTAAAAAGCGAACACGAACATATATTTGATTGAATGGACAGTGTGACTATCCAGGCGGCTAAATAAACGCTCTATATTATATAGGCAGTCATAAAAAAATATATATATATTAAAAAGTCAAATTAACCGGGGGGAGGAGATATAAAAATAAATTTCAGTGGGGCGTGAGTAAAAAAGGTTGAGGACCCGCTGGCTTGGGCTGGACTCTGGAAAGACGCTCATCTGAAGCTGCCGCTTGCCGGTCAGTCTGATAGGAGTGTGAGTCACTGACTGAATGAAAGCCAGGTACCGGGAAAAAAAAGAGAGAGAGAGAGAGAGAGAGAGAGAGAGAGAGAGAGAGAGAGAGAGAGAGAGAGAGAGAGAGAGAGAGAGAGAGAGAGAGAGAGAGAGAGAGAGAGAGAGAGAGAGAGAGAGAGAGACGAGAGAGAGAGAGAGAGAGAGAGAGAGAGAGAGAGAGAGAGAGAGAGAGAGAGAGAGAGAGAGAGAGAGAGAGAGAGAGAGAGAGAGAGAGAGAGAGAGAGAGAGAGAGAGAGAGAGAGAGAATGTTTTCATATCGTCAACCAACTAACGTTAGCGAATCACTTCAATTTGGCTTTAGGTGACTAAAGCATAATGGCAGCCAAAAAAATAAAGATGGACATAAGGAAGTTGTTTTTTTTTTTTACAAAAAGTCAAAGTGCAAGTAGGAAGATGTTATTAAAGTAATAAACACAATTGATAATGATTCTCATAGCAAATGTAAAAATAATTTACTAATGAAGTTAGCAGAGTCATACTTTCTCTCTAAACAGCATGCATCAATTTATCATTTTATCAGGTGAATGAAGCAGTGCAGCCTGGTAAAAGCAGTACAGAGGCAGGTGGAGCAACAGGGTCGCAGGTGAGGTCTGTAATGGCTTAGTGATTATAACAGTGAAAGTGTTAGACTCAGTTTTGAGATATGTTATTGTTTGAGGCACATTGTGATATGATAGTAGGCTAATGCTGTATAGTAATACTCAGCAAATAAAGTTAGCATAGCCATATATTTTCTCTCTATATGACATGCATCAATTTATTATTTTATCAGGTGAATGAAGCAATGCACCCAGGTTCGAGCAGCAGCACAGACACAGGAGAGGCAGGCAGAGCACGTGAGCGTGCATGTGCTCATGCTTGTAGTGGTAGGGGTAATGGTAGCTTACAGTAAGGCTGGGATAGGTTATAATTCAGGTTATTAGTAATTCTATAGCAGGGATGTCAAACCAGCTTCCAGGAGGGACACTTTATCATAGTGTTTTAAGTGTATACCAGCCAACTTCATGTCAATCAGATTATCCTCGATTCATTCATTTCAAGCCACCAGAAGTGACCATTTAACAGCTGTCTCCTAAAAAATGTCTTCCCGGGGGGGCACGCCCCTGAACCCCCCTAGCGACCGTGACTCCGCCCCCCTAAAAAATTGTGTCCCCACCAATGTTCAAACCAAACCTACGCCCTTGAAGCTGATTTATTATTATTATTATTATTATTATTATTATTATTATTATTATTATTATTATTATTATTTATTGGATGGTTCAAGAACAGCAGTGTTTTGGATTCCTTGGATATTTTTTGTTTTATTTTGCTTCCTGTTTTTTTGTGGATTACAAATACGTTTGGTTATTTTTTTGTATCTTACCAATACGTTTATTTTCTGTGTTGGCCTGTTTTTTGATGAGCAGGGTACGAGACTGTTATATTCGAGGCATTGGATTTGTTTTGAAACGCTATTGCCTTATTGATTGCATATACGCATTACTGTATGTAGCGTGGCTGAAGTCATTTAGCAAATATTGTTTTTTCTTTTTCTTTTGTTCTTACCTGTGCCACAATCTTAGTGGTTAATTTCAACCCTCTCCTATTGCGATCTGGTTTATTAGTCTCCATGGTTACTGGCGCTTCTTGGGTGCTTATTGAGTGTTCCATTCGTGTGTATGCTTGTGCGTGCAACAGAAATTAAACTGTTTGCAACCAGCGAGCCCAGCAATCCTATTACTGCTGTCAAACTGCCTTCCTGCCATCTACGTTATACAGTATTATTTAAAGGGTCTTTCGTAGAAACCTGTTCTTATTCTGGGAATACCGGGTTGGCCTGGTGCTCAAAGGTTGATTGTTCCAGTGTAACGTTACAAGCGATCCTTTTAGTGGTAGTAATGAAAGCATATATGCTATTTTAAACTGTAAATGTTATTGTATTGTAGTCTGTGCTTGGCATATATAATGAGTGTGTGTATATATGTGTGTGTGTATATATATATTAATTTCCTACAATAACATGTTTTTTTAACTTTGTCAACATCTCATCTGCTTGTATTTCCAGTTTTTTTGTCACTGTAAGTGATACATTATTCTCTATTGATTTATCAAATTACAAACCCCCTTCTCAAAACACTAACAAAGATGCATTCTCATCCAATTACAAACCAAGATGAATCCCCCTTTCTCAAAAAACTAATAAAGATGCATTCTCATCCAATTACAAACCAAGATGAATCTCTCTACTCAGAACACTAACAAAGATGCATTCTCATCAATTACAAACAAAGAATCCCCCTTTCTCAAAAAACTAATAAAGATGCATTCTCATCCAATTACAAACCAAGATGAATCTCTCTTCTCAAAACACTAACAAAGATGCATTCTCATCAATTACAAACAAAGATGAATCCCCCTTTCTCAAAAAACTAATAAAGATGCATTCTCATCCAATTACAAACCAAGATGAATCTCTCTTCTCAAAACACTAACAAAGATGCATTCTCATCAAATTACAAACCAAGATGAATCCCCCTTTCTCAAAAAACTAACAAAGATGCATTCTCATCAAATTACAAACCAAGATGAATCTCTCTTCTCAGAACACTAACAAAGATGCATTCTCATCAAATTACAAACCAAGATGAATCTCTCTTCTCAAAACACTAACAAAGATGCATTCTCATCAATTACAAACAAAGATGAATCCCCCTTTCTCAAAAAACTAACAAAGATGCATTCTCATCAAATTACAAACCAAGATGGCGGTGGTATGGTCTAGGATTGTTAAAAGGGGCGGCACTTCCGGTAAAATACAAATATGATTGGTTTAAAAGAGTAGCCAGTTAAAGTTCAAAATACTGCATTCTGATTGGCTACTTGAGAGAATGGTGCCACTTAATATGGTTATTGACTACTTCCACCACATAGGGAGCACAGAGTTGCTGCTGAACCTCTGCAAACTTTACCTGCAACCCAAGTTCAGTTCTCACTTCCTTCAATACTAAAGACACCCTGCTAGTAAGATTTTGTGAATCCCTTAAATGTCTTTGATTTGATTAATTTTACTCATTTCATTATTATTTTTTTGCTGCAGCTACTCAGCAGAACCCCCGTGTCTGATGCCAGGGATAGTGTGAAGATGGAATCTGTCCCCATTAAAGAGGAGCTCCCTGAGCTTGAACTCGTCCCCATTAGACTGGTTTTCTCCGGATTGCCTTCCCTCCCCATGAAACAGGAGATGCCATGTGACAGCATCAAGTCAGAGGTGCCTGGTATTAAAGATGAGAGCAATGAACTGGAGATCCCCCAGACAGCAGGACCAGGTCCCATAAAAGAAGAGGTGCTGGAAATGGTATGTATGAAATATATTGTATTGTGTAGATGCCATTAACCTAGTAATGATGTCAAACCCACAAACTTTGCTTCTTTCCTTTGTGCTGTTAACATGCAGAGATGTGTTTCTTAAGTGCCGTCCTCATCAAAAAATGAATAGTCTCTCCTCTGTGAGAAATCCGTTTTCAAGCCGGCTCCAGCCTGGAAAGGACCTGGTGTTTGAGGATCCCATTTCTTTACTTCAATGCCTCATTTATAGGTGATGGATATTATTTATCACACGTAAGCACTTCATTTCTCTGGCAGGTTTGTCATTGCTCTCCATAATTGCAATCTTTTTAAATAATGCTAAAATCAAATCTCTTCTACAGTACATTTTTTAAAGTTTGCATTCTGTCTGTCTTGCTGCTTGTCTGTGTTCTCTCTGTGTCTTTCTGTCTGTTTGTCTAATGAGGTAAAACACAAAAAATCAAAACTCGAATTGGCTCTCGGTATTGGCCAAGACAATCTTATCAGGACATCTTTAATTTCTTTTCCTTTTTTTGAAGTATGAAAACTTGTCTGGATATTAACACTGGAGGTGAAAATTGCATGAATGTTACTCCGCAACAACATGCAGGGACTGAGAACTTCATCTTTTTAAAAACCCCAGATAGCCGCTCTTTTTAAACAGCTTTCATAGCATTTTGAATCATTTTTCATTTTCTTCTTGCAGCAGCCACTAAGCAGAAGCATGTGTGATGCCATGGACAGTGTGAAGACTGAATCTGACCCGATTAAAGAGGAGCTCCCTGAACTTGAAGTGGTTCCCATTACACTGTTATCTGCACTGGCTTCCCTCCCCATTAAACAGGAGCTCTGTGAGATCATGCCATGCAGTGGCATCAAGCCAGAGGGGTGTGCTGGGATTAAAGCTGAACCCAGTGAATTGGAGATCTGCCAGACAGAAGAACCCGTTTCCTTGAAAGCAGCCCCCCCTGCGCTGGGTCCTGTACGCCTGCGGGCGTGTAGTGTGGTGCTGAAGAGAATCTACCTGAGAGTGCAGGGCGCTGGAGCAGAAGCCAGCTCTCCCAACAGCATGCGAGGATGTGGAAAGGAAGACGGGGGGAGCTCCCATTCAGAGTGCAGTCCAGCAGGTGAGTAACTCTGAGTAGCTGTGATGACGTCATTCTACTGTGTCATATTATCCACAGCAGGACTGAGAGGCAGGGAGCAGATGGGTTATGCTACAAGCTACTTAATATCACTCCTGTTAATGTCGCACTCCCATTATCATTCAATTACATTGTCCCCAGTATGATTACTGTTATTTTCTTAGATGCCCTTACATTATTTTTACATACAATTACCCTTTTTGTACTGCTGGGTTTTTACTTGAGCAATCTATGTAAAGTACCTTGTTCAAGGGTACAATAGCAGTGTCCCCCATCTCGGATTGAACCCACAACCCTCCAGTGAACAGTCCAGAGCCCTGCTGCCCTATAGTGTGATGTAAGTCAATGGAAACGGAGTCCTGTTTAATCACTTCTTGGTCCGGTCACTGCAGGTAGAAACCTTTTTTATTGACTAACCATAATCGAATTTAACAAAAAACACTCAGTTCAACTATTTGCCTTATCAAAGCTGTTGAATGATTTGAAAGAGATGGATATTTCAGGTTCTGTATGAAAATGAATAGAACTTGAAATCTAATCAACTACTTATGAGCTGAAAAATAGTTTAAAAATGTGATTGACCAAATTGTAAGTTCACTTGAGTGTTCATTTAAGTAACTGAGAGCTCAGTTGGAACAAAACCCAGCAGACACAAGGGGTCCCCAGGACCAGGCTGTGAACCACTGCTTTAGAAGTGAAGAAAGGTCACTGTTTTTTGTGACTAAAAGCATTGACATGTGAATTGTAAAAGATAATCAGAACAATTAGAATATGAACACCTGTGAAGTGAGACCATGGCCATGTTTACATGCAGAAAGTGAAAAACGGGGTCCCTTTTAACTTGCTCTCTTTTGCTAATGACTTCCCTACAGTGCCGTTTGCATGAGAGTTAATTTTATCGAGAGAAATTGTCCTTCCAAATGCAAACGACCCCAAGCCGAAATACCACAGAATGAGCGGAAGCATAGTACTGAGTGACAAGTGAACTCGTTATAAATTTGATGTGGCACAGTGATGAGACCATTGAAAGGAGATAAGATACTGTCTCTGGGTTTGTTTCCTTGATTTTTAACTGAAGAGATTCATGTTTATTTTTTGTTGGTTTAGCAATAACAGACTTATGAATGTGAACAGACCTTGAATGTGTGTGCAGGTTGCCACAGAATGGTCATCTTTGGATTGGAAATGATCGTTCTGTAATGTTGTTCCTAATGAACAGACACAATTTCACTGGAATACTTGAATGAAGAGCTTAAACAAAGTCACATTGTCAACAGTCATTACTGCAGTTGTTTTGGTTTTAATCAGTGACTCTTCAAAGCTTCTGAAGGATATCTCCTGGATTGGGCTGTTTCAGAGAGCTTTTCAATCCTCAGCAACCCACTTCCCTGCCCAGTGCTGGTGGCTTGCTATGTTGTCTGAAGTGAACCCACCTCCTGCACCAGTTGAGCAATGGAAAGTACATCCCTTTTTCCCCTCTGTAGGCCTGTGAGTTTTAGGTTTGCTGTTTTTTGCGAGCCACCTTGGTATTTTGAACATCCTCTATTATTAAAGCAAACCTTTCCAAGTATAGACTTCTCATTAATACACAGGGGATTTGCATTGTCTGTTTGCTTATGTGGCGTCTAATGCGTTTGTGACATTTACGAGAGCAGCGCAGCGCCATGTGGGATATCGAGCTTTCTTAAACAGAACTGGGTCACTGCTAATAAAAAGGGGATCGCTAGTCTTGTACATCTGAGTTTTAGAATCGCACTGAAGGGCCGTTCCGCTGTAAAGCAGACATGACTAATAATAAAAAAAAAAAATTCTAACGAATTAGAATTTTGTATTTTGATTATAAAAAAGAATGTATTCTTATTTGAGTTTATTTAGATATATGTAATTATTATTATTATTACTGTTTCTAGATTGGTATGTGCTCCTTTTCTATGCACTGCGCCCTCAAGTGGTAGTTTTGTTTATAGCTAATGACGCTATTTTAGAATTCGGTTTTGAAAGTAAATGAGTTTTTGTAAGCGGAGGAGCGAATACAGTTTTTGACCGTTGATACCGTTTGATACGTATATAGATTAATAACAAGACTGTATACATAGAAATCATAAAAGTGACACTATCCTTCGGTCCTTTTACATTCTTAAAGGATATAAAGACATAATGATAAGAAAATAGTTACACTGAAGAATATTCGTTTGTGCTTGGATGGAGTTCCTGGCACGAGACATATTGCTGTATTTTAAGGGTTCTCCACTCGTCTGACTATTATTGGATGTAAGTAAAGACAAGCTTATTGTTTTCTGAAGATTGGGAAGTCTGTACGCTGGAATTATTCTTTAAGTTAAGAGTTGGAAGTGATGTGTGGAGCACAGTGACTGGATGACGAGTCGTAATGTTTAGGATACCTAGCTTACAAAAACGAACAAGTGGTAAAATTTACTAAAATTCCAAGTATTTACTATCCCAAGGGTTCAATATTAATCGGAAGGCAAGCTAAGGATTCAAAACAGTGAAAAAAAATTGAATTCTGTCAACATTGATATCCATTGCCTAAATATCCTAAGAGACATCGGCCCAGACCAAATCAAAACCTGCGTAAGCTGCTCATCTCACTTTATAGAAACAGTGTTTAACAGCATTTATAGCAGTTTGTTTTTTAAAGTGTGATTAGCAGATTGTGCAGGTTTTGGTTTGGTCTGGGCCATGTTCTGCTTTATTTTGACAGTTGAAAGTATGCTTGTTAAAATGTAGGTATGCTTGTTTGAAGATCAGTTAGTTGGTTCTCAACCTGTTTAACATGGTGGGCCTCATATGCAGCTCTCTGTTGTGTGGGCTGTACTTATTACTCACTACCCACACAATAGTACTTATTACCTGTGTCTCAAAACAAAATGTTATCTATTATCTCAGCAGTGCCATACAAATCAATATAATACCTCTCATTGCTACACTGGCAAATGTCGACCAAGGGCATTTAAAATGAGCTGTTAAAATTGAACTTCTGCTTACTCTCCTAATATCTGTGAAGGTATTCATAAAAAGAAGCCAAGTTAGAAACAACAGTTGTGTTAATCCTGGCCCCAGCACCATTCCAGTTGTGCCTATTTGCTTGATGCTTGACAAGATCGGGGGGGGGGGGTTATAACATTCTGCCACCCAGCTGCTTTAGCCTGCCACCCTGGAGACTGAAAATTCCTGGGGGGGAACCCTGTATCATTCATGTGTAATTGTTTGGTGGTAGTTAAGTGAGAGATTGCATTTTAGTGTCTTTATTTAGCTCATGTTTTTGCCTACATGTGTTTTATTTATTTATGTATTTATTGCTTTTGTTTTATTCTTTGTATATTGTGGTTACAGAAGTTTGTGTTTGTTGTAAACTAGAAACCTATTTAAACATACTGAAAGACAAGTTCAACAATATATAGCTTTCAACCATTTCTTATGACAAAACGGGTACAATCTGGAACAAAAGAGATGATAATCTGTACATTTCCTGATTTCTTTTACTCACGGCTTTCCTATTGGCTGAAGTATAATGCTGGCTCCAGAAATCCGCCTGCTGTAATTGCAACCTCCCTGGTGGAGACTACGCTACAGTTCTGTGTTTGCTAATAACCCAATGTAGAAAAAGGTTATGAAACAACAAAATGAGGAAGATACAATTGCAGCATTCCCTACTTGAAACAGCCTGACTTTCTCTCCTGTTTGTATTTTCCAGGTTCCAGAATAGCAGCTAAAGCAAGGGCGAGCAGTGACTGTGGGAATGGTGTCACCAAGTCAGGAGGTTTTAGAATACTCCAGCGAACGCGCAGAGGAAAGAAACCGTATCTCTGCTCTGACTGTGGGAAGAGTTTCAGTTGGTCAGAAAACCTTGCAACACACCAGCGAACTCACACAGGAGAGAAACCATTTCACTGCTCTGACTGTGGGAAGAGGTTTAGTCATTCAGCAACCCTTGTAATACACCAGCAAATTCATACAGGAGAAAAACCGTATCGCTGTTCTGAATGTGGGAAAGGGTTCAGTCACTTGGGAGATCTTGTAAAACACTGCCGTGTTCACACAGGAGAGAAACCGTATCAGTGTTCTGACTGTGGGATGAGGTTTAATCAGTCAGGACACCTTAAAACACACCAGCGAACACTCACAGGAGAGAAACCATATCGCTCTGACTGTGGGCAGAGTTTCAGTCGGTCAGGAAACCTTGCATCTCACCAGCGAATTCACACAGGAGAGAAACCATATCACTGTTCTGACTGTGGGAAGAGGTTTAGTCATTCAGCAGCCCTTGATTTCCATTACACGAGAGTAGATGTTAAAACTTCATGCTGATTTGAACTCGGCTCTCGCCAAGATAAGCACCAACTAAGACGTAGCTTTACAGTAAACTAATGTGATCCATATGCGTCTCCATCCATTTACGTTTCCTTCCATATGATGATGTAGATATCCTTCTGTCTGGTGTTAATGGCTGAAGTGTAATGCTGGCTCCAGGGATTAGCTTATTTTGCCTCCCTGGCGCATCAGCACACACAACGGCTGCGATGCTGGCTCCGGGGATCAACCAAAGTGCGGCCTCCCCAGCGCATCAGCATGACAACCGTCTGGATTGAGCTAAGTAGGGTACATCTCTGGGGTTTTCAAGTGGGCACCTTCCATCCTCAGTGTTTCGTCGACTAGCCCACGACACCTCAAGAGGGCTCGACGGTGATTCTGGCGTCCCAGCATCACCCCCCTCCGTCCCCCACTCAACTCAGCCCAGCTTACTTACCTGTCCCCAGCCAGAATCTTTCCGTCTCAACCACAGCCAGTTGCTGCTCCTCTCTGCTGCTTCAGATAAGTTCTTCACTGTGCGACGCAACTCTTGGCCACTGAATCCGACGTCTCTGAGAAACCGGGTTGTAGAGTGTGCCACAAATCCTCGACAACCCACTTCCACTGGGTAAACCCGAACTCTCCATCCTCGCTGTTCCGCTTCAGTGGCTAGTTGAGCATACCGCAGTTTCTTCCTCTCATACGCCTCATCTACAGCGTCCTCCCATGGCACTGTTAACTCTACCAGGTGAACAAGGCGTGCTGATCCAGACCACAAGACAATATCTGGTCGAAGGTTAGTGGTGGCAATCTCAGGTGGAAAAATAAGCCGTTGACCAACATCTGCCAGCATATTCCAGTCTCTAGCAGCTTCCAGTTGTCCTGGGCGAGGATTGGTTTTAACACCTTTTCTTGGTGGTTGCTCTCCTGGGCGGAGGAATGTTGTCTTTTGTGTGTAATGTTTTGATGGAACAGGTGGCAACTTATTGGTCATGTTACGCTTGTCTTCCAATGCTAAGGCCAAACATCGCAGCACTTGGTCATGGCGCCAAGTAAACCGTCCTTGGCTAAGAGCCACCTTACATCCTGTCAAAATGTGCCTTAATGTTGCAGGTGATGAACACAAAGGACATGAGGGATCCTCTCCTACCCAGAGGTTTAGGTTCTGTGGTGATGGGAGAACATCATATGTTGACCTGATGAGGAAACTGATCCTGCTCTGTTCCATTGACCATAGGTCTTGCCAGCCAATCTTGCGTTGTTCCACACTCTCCCATCTCATCCATTCTCCCTGTTTGGCCTGGGAAATGGCCTTTATACACCTCATCCTCTCCTCCTGCTTTTGCACCTCGTTGACTACCAGCTTCCTTCTTTGAGCTGGGGCCGCCTTGTGCCATGTAGGAGGAGTTGAACTGAAACCAAGACCCCCTCTTCCATGCTGAACTTGCCCCATGATATCACCAATTCGAAGGGCAGCCTTTGCATCTTCCACAGCTTTCTTTGCCGCCCACTTTCTTCCAGTTTTCAACACAGGTGCTGCCTCCCTTACGCATATATCGCGTGACTCTACTAATGTCATTTCCAGTCTGACCTTGGCGCACTTAAACTCCTCGGTTAGAGCAGAGACTGGTAGCTGCAGTATTCCTTTACCATAAAGTCCCACTCTGCTGAGGCAGCGTGGAACTCCCAACCATTTCCTGATGTATGAACTGATTAAAGCTTCCAGCTTCTCTACTGTTGTCAAAGAAACCTCGTACACAGTCAGTGGCCACAGCAACCTCGGCAGTAGACCAAACTGAAAGCACCAGAGTTTTAGTTTACCTGGTAGAGCGCAGCTGTCTATGCTCTTCAACCCTTCCACTGCTTGTTGTCTAACTTCTCCCACACGAACTGTGTCCTTTAGATCCCCGTCGTACCATCTCCCAAGACTCTTCACTGGCTTCTCAGATACTGTTGGTATTGCCTCACCATTAATGAAGAATGTTTTATCTACTACTTTGCCTTTAATTATAGAGATGCTCCTTGATTTAGTGGGCTTGAATTGCATTCGTGCCCATTCAATGTTATTGGTTAATTTGCCCAATAATCGATTAGTGCAGGCTACTGTTGTAGTCATGGTTGTCATGTCATCCATGTATGCTCGAATTGGTGGTAGTCGCATTCCAGAAGCCAAGCGCTCTCCTCCTACTACCCATTTTGATACCCTAATGATTACTTCCATTGCCATGGTAAAAGCCAGTGGAGAAATGGTGCATCCTGCCATTATTCCAACCTCTAGGCATTGCCATGTAGTGCTGAATTCTGAAGTTGAAAAACTGAATTGCAAATCTCCAAAATAGGCTTTCACTAAATTTGTTATTGTCATCGGTACACTGAAAAAATCAAATGCTGCCCAAAGTAGTTCATGTGGCACTGAACCATATGCATTAGCCAAATCCAGGAATGTCACATGGAGCTCCTTCCTCTCCTTTTTAGCTGATTGAATTTGTTGCCAGATCACATTGATGTGTTCTAAGCAACCTGGGAAACCTGGAATGCCCGCTTTTTGTATTGAAGTGTCAATGAAGCAGTTCTTTAATAGGTAAGCTGACAATCTCTGAGCAATAATGCTGAAGAAAATCTTGCCTTCTACATTTAATAGGGAAATGGGACGAAACTGACTGATGCTTGTAGAATCTTTTTCTTTAGGTATAAAGACTCCACCTGCTCGGCGCCATGCTCTTGGTACAACCTGTTTTTCCCATGCCACTTTCATCAATTTCCACAGAATTCGTAGAACTCCTGAAGCACTCTTGTACACTCTGTACGGAACTCCATTAGGCCCTGGAGATGATGAAGCCCTTGCTTTTTTCACAGCTTGCTCTATTTCTTTCCACTTAGGTGCACAGTCCTCCATTTGGTATTCTGGTGGATTGATAGGTGGGATGTCTGACGGAATTGACATAGGCTCCTGCCTTTTTGAATCTGTATGTGTTTCCTCCAAATATCTCTCCAGCTCAACCTTAGATGCTTTTAGTGTGCCATTCTTCTCACTGGTGAATAACTTCTTTACAAATTTGAATGGGTCTTTATAAAAGTTAGCTCTCGCACGCTCCTTCTTTTTGTAGCGTTTCCGTAGGCGCTCAGCTCTGCGCAATGTTGCAAGCTTATCTTTTATGACCCTTTGTAAGAGATTGAGTCCCTCCTTCTGACTTTGTTCTGCTCTTCTCCATTGGTTCCTCAGCTGTCTCCTTTCTCTAACTAAGCGTTCAATCTCCTGCTGCCGTCTAGACTTTCCAGGAATAGTTTGTACTTTTTCCTTCCTTTTTTCAACTCCAAACCTCTCACTTCCATATGCGTAGATGATGTCCCCAAATTTATCCAGCTTCTTTTCAACTGTTCCACTTAATCTTTCCAATGCAACGCAGAGATCTGTGTTTACTGTGTCCCATGCAGTTTTCTCACAAGCTCTTGGCCATTTAACTCCAGGCTTGTGCCCGTTGAGGTTCTTTTCTCTCTTATGCTGGTTTGTCTGACCGGGTTCACAAGGATCATTAGGTTCATCACTAACTGTGTCCATGCAAGTCCTCCTCACATCTATGACAGGGGTGCTGATATCCTGCGAACTGTGGTTTGCTTCCTGTCGCTGGATTTCATTCGACTGACTTGACTGACTTCGTAAGAAGTACTGATCAATGCGAGGCCCTTGTCCCTTCTCCCTCAAGCATTTCATTCTCCCTTGATGAATCTTCAAACCCCTGGCCGTTGTCGCCTTGCTCCAGCCGCAGACACAAACCTGGAGTTCCATGTCTTTGTTAACTGCAGATCTTGAACTAGTCTTTTGTGAAGTACTCTCCATACTCATATCCGTTTCCGTTCCTAAGTCGTTAACCGTGTTGTCCAACGTTGAGTCATCTTCCGCCCCCGCTCTCGCAGACTCTAGGGGTATTTTTCTCTTTAATTTCTTAGAAGCCTTGGGCGGGTGTCTCCAGCATCCTGTAAACACAGAGCTGGATACTGCCGACAAGGGTAGCTAACCCTTACCAGCCCCAATGGGGTCTCTTTCCTCCTGTCAGCTGTCTCTCCAGGCTGTCACAAGGTCTTTCCCTTGTTGCCAGCTGCACTATTCACAGCAGTCACTGGACGTATCCAGATCTTCATGATTTCCATTACACGAGAGTAGATGTTAAAACTTCATGCTGATTTGAACTCGGCTCTCGCCAAGATAAGCACCAACTAAGACGTAGCTTTACAGTAAACTAATGTGATCCATATGCGTCTCCATCCATTTACGTTTCCTTCCATATGATGATGTAGATATCCTTCTGTCTGGTGTTAATGGCTGAAGTGTAATGCTGGCTCCAGGGATTAGCTTATTTTGCCTCCCTGGCGCATCAGCACACACAACGGCTGCGATGCTGGCTCCGGGGATCAACCAAAGTGCGGCCTCCCCAGCGCATCAGCATGACAACCGTCTGGATTGAGCTAAGTAGGGTACATCTCTGGGGTTTTCAAGTGGGCACCTTCCATCCTCAGTGTTTCGTCGACTAGCCCACGACACCTCAAGAGGGCTCGACGGTGATTCTGGCGTCCCAGCATCACCCCCCTCCGTCCCCCACTCAACTCAGCCCAGCTTACTTACCTGTCCCCAGCCAGAATCTTTCCGTCTCAACCACAGCCAGTTGCTGCTCCTCTCTGCTGCTTCAGATAAGTTCTTCACTGTGCGACGCAACTCTTGGCCACTGAATCCGACGTCTCTGAGAAACCGGGTTGTAGAGTGTGCCACAAATCCTCGACAACCCACTTCCACTGGGTAAACCCGAACTCTCCATCCTCGCTGTTCCGCTTCAGTGGCTAGTTGAGCATACCGCAGTTTCTTCCTCTCATACGCCTCATCTACAGCGTCCTCCCATGGCACTGTTAACTCTACCAGGTGAACAAGGCGTGCTGATCCAGACCACAAGACAATATCTGGTCGACGGTTAGTGGTGGCAATCTCAGGTGGAAAAATAAGCCGTTGACCAACATCTGCCAGCATATTCCAGTCTCTAGCAGCTTCCAGTTGTCCTGGGCGAGGATTGGTTTTAACACCTTTTCTTGGTGGTTGCTCTCCTGGGCGGAGGAATGTTGTCTTTTGTGTGTAATGTTTTGATGGAACAGGTGGCAACTTATTGGTCATGTTACGCTTGTAATACACCATCGAATTCACACTGGAGAGAAACCATATCAGTGTTCAGACTGTGGGATGAGGTTTAATCAGTCAGGACACCTTAAAACACACCAGCGAACACACACAGGAGAGAAACCATATCGCTGTGACTGTGGGAAGACGTTCAGTTCATCAACAAACCTTGTATCACACCAGCGAATTCACACAGGAGACAAACCATATCACTGCTCAGACTGTAAGAAGAGTCTCATTCAGTCAGGAGATCTTGTAAAACACCAGCGTGTTCACACAGGAGAGAAACCATATCACTGTTCTGATTGTGGGAAGGGTTTCAGTTCGTCGGGATACCTTGTTGTTCACAAACGACTTCACACAGGAGAGAAACCATATGGCTGTTCTGATTGTGGGACGAGGTTTAATCAGTCAGGACACCTTAAAACACACCAGCGAACTCACACAGGAGTGAAGACGTATCACTGTTCTGATTGTGGGAAGAGTTACAGTGATTCAAGAGACTTTGTAAAACACCAGCGAATTCACACATGATAAAAAATGCATTGCTGCTCTGACTGTGGGAAGAGTTTCTATAAGTCACGACACCTTGTAAGACACGAGTGAATGCAAGAGAGAAACCAAAAAAAAACACCTTTAGATTTCAGTGATGTTCCGTATGAAATAACTTTGGTCTGTTTTGTTCAGAAGAGCCAGCTTCTGTTTCATTGTCACAGAGCTGCCTAGTGTGGGTGCCTGAGCGGAGGAGACAGACCCTGCCAAAAATCTTTAACCCTTTGAGTAGTACGAATGTACCGGTACGTCATTGAATTAATGGTCCCCAGGGAGTATGAATGTACTGGTACGTTATGCAAATTTTGAGCTTTTGAATTTGAATTTTGAACGACAATTACTGGGTCTACAAAACTGCTGATAATCTGATATTGTAACACTAGGTGTCTGTAACACCTTGTAATGGTCTCTTGCGTCATCTGCCAGATACCGACAGAATTACACACACCAAACCCAGTCAAAAAATGTCCACAATGTCTGGAAAACGGTGGGAAATGCTCTGTGGGAAAGAAGTACGAGAAATTATACTGAATTCCGATTTAAATTCTTCTACTGAATCAGGCGTTAGTGAAAATATCAGTGAAGAATATTTACCTTCCTCGAGTGGCCCAAGCTCAGACAATGTGACAGGGATCACTGAGCTACATTTTCCTCACTGCCTTCACCCTCACCACGTGTTTACCCGGACGTGTTGTTGATCCTGATCGTTGTTTATTGAGTACCTGTTACTTTTGTCAAAACCTTTCGCTATGACAAAATAACGATTAATATTTATTTGTTTTGTTTATTTACTATAAGAAATAGTTGTTTACATATTTTCATTGTGTAATAAATTGCTAATAGGCCTACCAACAGATGTGTCGATGTGAGGAGTGTAAATATGAGAAATTAAAAAAAAAACTCACTCCAGTGGGCCCATCCAAACATTCTAAAACTTACTACTCAAAGGGTTCATTCATATATTTAGGAAAAGTCAAAAACTGGCTGTGGCAGCACGATTGCCCTGCACAATGGGGAATTTAGTGTTGGTGTAATTTGTATGTGGAAGTGGGTTTATTGTGTATCATTGTGGGAGTTGATTTTCTGTGATTAGATTATTGTTTACAGACGGGCGCTCCATTGAGACTTGCTGCCTGCTAGGTTTGGTTGAGGGGAAGGAGAGGGGAAGGTTTGGTTGACAGCAAGTGATTGGCTGTGCTGTTCCTCAAGCGGCAGGTGGGCGAGTCTTGACCGAGTGTCCGTCAGTTTAAAAACATCCAGTGGCGATCGCTCTGGGCGACTGCAATGCCATACTTCAGAGGGGAGCTGCGTATACTCAGGAAGAGAGCATCTGCTCTGCAGGAACGGGAGCTACGCAACCCTGCAACTGCAAGGCCGTGTGAAGCAGCAGGAGTCGTCATCTGAACACCGGCTCATTAGTAGATTAGTTTAGGGGATAGTAATCCCATGTAATGTACAGCGAGGGTTATGTAGTGTAGCCGGTTCCTGGAGCGGGACGTCTCGTTTATAAGGCTAGCACTCGCCCTGTGTGTACCTTTTATTTGTAGTTTTTATACTGTGTTTTATTTTTCCTTTTGCACAGCTTGCTGTATTTGTCCTCTGTGTGTTACCATGGCTGGCAACATCACATGACCCTTTTGTTTACTTTCTGTTTTGTGAATAAATCCTGCGTGCCTGTGCTGGCGTTTAACTCCACCTTCCCATGTCTGTGATGCTTAAACAGTGGTTACCCACACACGGGAGACGAGCGCCCTGTCACACGGACACACACATACGATTTACAGCGGAAGAGTATTTAACATTTTAAATGCAAAATGGGTCAAACTGACCTGCATGGCGGTTCTACTGTTAAATGACTACAGTGAAAGGAATTTGATGCAACTTGAATTTTTATTGATTTCATTTTTACAACAATAGATTCATTTTGCTCACCATAATTAAAGAAGTAAGAATATTTTAACAAGCATTTTCTATTGTACTTTGTAAAGAGAAATTGTGCCCTTTATCAGAAAGGCAAGGAACACCACAAAAGATGAAGAAATTCATCAGGTGAATAAGCTGTTACTTGGCAGAAAAAGGGTCAATTTCTGCACGGAAATCTGACAGGTTTTTGCCCACGGATTTGGCTGCACTTTCCCCCTACAGAAAGAAAATAGAAAATGATGAATCCAAACTGCAGTTAAAATGAAATCCAAACTGCAGTTAAAATGACTTCAGCACCTGCCACGTGTTTGTTTGCTAGCTTTGTTTCTGACTATTTTGAACATCTAAAGGCCTGGAAGTTTCCAATTGTAAATCCAAGTGAATCTAAATTCAGATCAGATCGACGGTCATGACATAGAATACATGTTATGGAAATATACAGTCAGTAAAAAGGTCATGTTTCAAGTTAAGGCTTAAATTATACAGTATATCCCTGCAGAGTGGTTTAGTAAATAGACAGATATTCATGTCCCATAACAAGGCATTCATGTGTTACAGTATTGAAAAAACAAAAAGGCATTTTGTTGTATTTGCAGAAACCTTATAAAATGTAGAACCTTCATTGGGTAAATACGGCTATATGGGGGCATAATTAGTTTCGGGAGTTAAATAATACATTATTCTGCTTATTGACCATGACAGGCATTAATACATCATCTAAAAATAAATACATAAAAACATAAACAAATATTACCTCGGGAGATATTTCCTTGCCGTACCGTATTTGTGTAGCAAAGTGTTGACAGTTCTTTCCAAAGGGATCATACTTTATTTTGGTACCAATCATTTTGTCCATGTCTGCTTTCATCTGCTCAGGACTTCTTGGTTTATTATGTGTGTCCAGTTCTTTGTACACAGAGTAGGCACTTTTTCCAGCCACCTTGTTAAGTTCTTCCTTCACCAATTTAGAAGTAATGGCCAAAGGCTTGCTGTTGGACTCTCCTATATAATAATTGTAATGTTGGTATATGGGCATTACATTATGAGAAAAAAATCAATAGACACTGGGAGAAAGCATCTAGGATATTCAAGTTCTAATGATTCCCAACAAGTTTAAACATGTAAATATAACAAATATATCAATTATGCCATAAAAGAAATGAGAAAAATCAATATAAAACACAGCATACTGCTATTTAGATCATATAGCTGAAGACAAACAAACCAAAACACACGTTCTACCTCCTGAAACGTTGACAACGTAATGTTTTCCATGTTCCTGTCCGTAATAAACCCCCCAGTGATGATAGAGTCCACGGCTAAAGGAGATTATGTCTCCCACATTAAATTTCTGGGGGAAAAAATAAACAGCTATGGTTATGAGAAAAGATAAGACACACCGAATACAAAGTGTGGATAATGCATTGTGTGACCACGAAGAGCTAAACAAGATCAACTAAAAGTTGGAGACAAAGATAGTTGATAGTTGTATATTTGAACACAATTCCTGTATTTCAAGAAAGCATAGTACCATTACTTACCGGGTTTTCCTTAGACATCTTGGCAGCGTCTCTCTGTAGATTAACTGAATAGAAACGAACAGAAATTCAAGTTTTGGTTTTAGTTTTTATGACAGAATTTGTTCAAACAAAATAGGAAGTGCAACTCTCCACCTAAATGTCTCTCCAGAAGCAATTAGGGGGTGATTCACACTAGCTGTCAAAGCCACATGTACTTTGTTAGTATTACAGTTCAGTTTCTTTCTAATGCAGTTAATGACATCATAATCATCATCATAAACTCACCCCAGTGTAATTCCTTCTTTCCTGAAGCACTGTTATGTTTGTAACATAACGTCAGTCTTTTATATATGCCCTGCTTTTGGGGAAGTTATTGCCCCTTGGGAACTTATTTGCATACAGTCTAACTGCAGAAATACAAAGGAAACCAAAGGAGAATGACAAATGTTTAAGATCAGTTTCGTTACACAACAATGTAGGTTTTGCTCAAGTTCATGCTGAAACTGACAAATGGAGAAAATAAAACGTGTCCAGCAGGTTTCGATGCTTCTATAAATCACCCAGAGAGCTGGGAAAATTGTTCAACTGATCCAATTAAGACAATAACTAGCGTGCTAGCAAGTATAAAGGCTTCCAAAGAAAACATGGTTCAATCATCACAAATAAATCGCTGATACAGCTCGCTACGTTTCCTATAATTAGTTAGTTAATGGGCTATTAAGTTGTATCGCGTACAGAGCACAATCTCACGCTGAAGCGCACTGATCTGTGTTGGATACAGCTGACTGTCAATTCCGGCAAAAATCTTGGAATCGTGGGTTAGCAGCCAATTGAAATGTGGTTCTGATACAAACAGTATTATAAGTGGTCTGTAGTCTGGCTGAAGACAGAAACGCAGTACTGTGACTGCAACGCTGAAAGCCATGGATGAAACAAGGCTGGCATGGTTTAAAGGTTACTGTTATAAACAGTTACTGATACACTGATTTCTGTATAGGGCATAATGTAATGGAGAAGTTTAAGAACACGGATCTGTTGCCATTGCATAGTTTCTAACGGGGGATGATCCCGTGGTCAGTACGCAGCTCCCTACTGAACGAGTACGCAAGTTAAATACCAATTGCAACCAACTTGGCCGCTGAAGTTAGTCCCCAGCTACTAAAAAAAGGTCTGAATTGCAACGAACCCAAAAAATAACTGCTGCTGCCCTCTAGAGCAGGGGTGCACAATTCCGGTCCTGGAGGGCCGGTGTCCCTCCTGGCTTTTGTTCCAACCTTGCCCTAAATTACTTAATTGGACCAATTATTACCAATTATTGGTCTAATTAAGTAATTTAGAACACAGTTGGAACAAAAGCCAGGAGGGATCCGGCCCTCCAGGACCGGAATTGTGCACCCCTGCTCTAGAGGATACTAAGTACGAGACTAAAGTAGTCTAATCCTTTCTATAGACTAACGATTTATAGTACCGTACTAAGTGGAACAAATGTGAAAACCCCCAAAATGTATTTTTGTAACTGAACAATTCATAATCGCAAATCCACGTACCTATATTTTACATATAAAAAGACATTTACTTGTATATAATTTTTTACATATATATACAAGGGATGCCATTACAATATATTCGTGTAGCGTTGTAATGAGTTTCGTGATATTATAACAATACTGAAAACAATACCCCCACACTGATCAAATCACTTCCACAGCGAAAAAATGATCTAACGCCAAAATATTACAATTACAGTTGAGAGAATTTATTAAAACTATCATGAAATAATTGATAATATATTTAAAGCCGTACAGTAAATATGTATTACCCACATGGAACGGAAATGCAATATTTAATATGAGTAATATATATATATTTATATATATATATATATATATATATATATATATATATATATATATATATATTTATGTGATATATAACATATGTATACTTGTCTCAAAGTATGTTTTTAGTAGCCAATGCTACATATCAGTAAGCTGTAGCATGCATGGGGTAGTGGTCAGGACTGGTAGGTGATGCAACACAAGATTATTGATTCACTCATAAGGGGTCGCGGCTCACTTGTATAGCGGATCTGCGCTGTGCTGGAGGTGCCGGGTTCAATCTGTGCATTGCATTTTCATTTTTTTTTTTTTTTAATATATATATTGAATTCAATGTTTAGACTACATACAACACCAAACAATTTGGTCGGTGCTTGCGGGGGGAGGTCTCATTGGGTCAATTGCAACGAACTTGCAAAGTTATTACTGTAATAAAGCCTAAGAGATGTCTCGTCATGTTTTAATAATAATCTCTTTCTGCAATGCGCACATTCTGCAGGCTACTTATCTGCCGTTACAGTATTTCTGATGATCACATCACTGAAACACAAAATAATCCCAATGCAAATGTATATCATGTAAACACATATAATCTACAGTACTATACAATAGTGTCGAAGCATTTCAAATAAATAATTACAATGTGCCCCACACTGTACCGCCCCTTTGTTTTTTTCTGCTTCTTGTCGGCGCTCTCAGCTCCGCTCCTTTGAGTCAGTATTGTGTGTTTGTATGCATTTGTTGTAGAATTTGCTGTTTTGTTATTGTCTATTTTTGTTTCATGAGACGAGATGCTAACTGTATTCAGCGACTGAACCTATTTTTTACTGTGCTCTACTAAGTCAACTCGCTGCCCATACGGAAAGGAAATATGTTTAATATATGAAATGTATATATGAAAGAATTTTTATATATGAATAATACATTTTTGAACTTGTAACATATAAAAATACATGGCTCACCGATTTAATTATGATGTTAGGGATTTTGATGAAGACACATTTGAAGAAAATGGAGACATGGATTCGAGAAGTTATGTAGGAGAATGGAGGTCAGGGAAGAAA
Organism: Acipenser ruthenus; assembly: GCF_902713425.1. Taxonomy (NCBI): domain Eukaryota; kingdom Metazoa; phylum Chordata; class Actinopteri; order Acipenseriformes; family Acipenseridae; genus Acipenser; species Acipenser ruthenus. The sequence continues at coordinate 1,934,449 of NC_081230.1, forward strand.
ACCCCGCGTGGAGGCAGTCCTGTGTGACTGCGAGGTCCACAATGTCAGGTATGTCTTTCATTAATGATACATTGTGTGAGGTTTTTTTCAAGCTAATTTATTACTTGCACTGAAAGAACATTTGCAGCCGTTTTATGTTTGTTTTTTTACTTTTGTGTGCGTGTACACCAAAAGAATCTGACCTGAAAGTAAATGAGGAGGACCGAACTGAGAACAAAACGCCAGCCTCTAAAGATTCATAATGCGGAATAAGATACATGGATGATTTGTCAAGTGACTCCGAACCAATCCAGGTAACTTTACACAAATGATTTCCAAATGGTAGCTGATGGCGACTGTGCCTTGTGTAACATTGAGTTAGCGCATTAAACTAAGTACATTTTGAAAAGCATGGGCTGTACCCTTCTGTTTTGGTTTCAGCGCAAAGTGAGACATTTCCTGTTTTTAGGTTTTATTATGATTATAACGTTATTTGTGTTTATTTTATTTAACCTTTATTTAGTCAGGTATGTTAAGTGAGAACTTTTATTTTTCATTAATGACCTGGGAACATACCTAAAGCTAATTGATTCTCTATTGCTCTGACGTTTGCTGAAAAGCCAATACTGTAAAGTATGGGGAGACATGCCAATGTCATGAGTGAAATATGATTGCTTACATTTAGCTATAGAATTGTTTTGTAGTGATAGTAATTTGTGAATTGCAAGTTTGCATTTTGTATGTAATGTTTTTGTTTCCAAAATGTTGAAATATGGTTTAATTTTTATTTTGAAATGTTGTTGAACAATGTAATCTTTTAGCAAAATAAAGATATCTGCTAAGCAAGACAGATGTGACAACATTTGGAAAAAGCTGAAGGCAGCACGTCAGGAAGTAGATGGTGAAGTAGACCAACTTATGGCCGTGGAATAGTTGAAAAACTGGAGGAAGAAAACAATTCACTCAAGCACAAGGTAAGTAGAAATGCAAGAACAAGTTGAGCCCTCTAGCATTATTACACCTTTTTATACAAGTAATTAACACTGCCGTTGCCAAGATTGCATTAGTCACAATATAAGATATAGAAAGTAACTTACTCTATCTTCTAGAATGTCTGTAGTTCATCTGACATATACAAGCATACCCTTGAAATGCTCATTTAAATATTATACTAATAGTTTAATGAACTTTAATAAACTTGTGAAAAGATGTATGTGTGGTTTCTCATTCTGTAAAGATGTCTCATTTAAAATAGCACAATTACAATTAAGTAAGATGGCCCCCTAAGAGAAACTTTGCAGATTAAAGCAGGGAACATGGGGGCCCAATTTCAAAACTGTATATGAACTTTGGTAAAAAAAAAAAAAAAAGTGGATTTCTATCTGTTCATGAAATTGTTTTTTTTTCTTACTTTTTTAGCAATACTCCAAAAACTCGAGTGCTTGAACAGAAATCATGTGTGCAAATCTATTCCTGATTCTGATTTAGTCACGTTATGGAACGCCTAACCGTTCCACTGGGAATTCAACAGAAGCCTCAGCTGCTTCAATATCTGTATTATCAGCACCTGTGCTGCCTCCTCCCATGAAAGCTGCTGGAAAGGTAAAACTTATCTGTTTAATCTTCATTGTGACAAATTAAATTTGAAGACTGAAATAACTGACATTTGTTTTAATTTCTACCTCAATTTCAGTTTCAATACACTTTGCAAAATCTATTGTCCTCATACATTGTGTTCCATATATTAATCCACCCTGGAAAAAGTGTGACTTGAAACTACACTACAGTTTTAGTAAAGTCTGATAAAGAATGGGCAGATATGACCAGATGAGCACATGGAAAAATTCAACTTATTACTATTATTGCACTTAAAATGTACTGAGTACATTTCGTAAAGTATTGCACTCCCAGAAAAGGATAGGATTGTCTATGTAACTGCACTATTGCAATTCAGGCAGACCACCTTCAGTTTATGTGACCCTTCGAGCAAATTCCACTTGGATATAAACACTGCCAATGTTGCAGCTTCACTATACTGCCAAATTTGTATTTCTGAGGTGGGATAAAATGCTTTTGTCCTTAAGGTTTAGCTGTAAGTTTGACATTCAGTATGCAAATTGACAGGTAATTCGGAGGAGCATTCTGTGATTCTTGAAATTTTAGTCTACCACATTTGCGTGGAAGGGTTGTTCTAACAGTGTGTTGATTAAAATGGGTTTTACTTCAGGTTCATTTTTTTTCTATTTTTATTTTTACAGGTGGAAATCCATCCAGGAAGCAATGTTTTTGTTGAGGAATTGTCTTGGACTCTAACAAATAAAGCAACTTCCTGTTCTTCATTTGTACGCTCTCTAACGCTGGCTGTGTTTGACGTTGAGACGCTTGTCAGAAGCAATCTTCGTGGAGGCTGTAACAAGCAGCAGCAAGATGGGGAGAGAAGATGCGCTTGACTCTACTAAAGATCATGCTGTATACGGTAATCCTGATTTTTATTTAAAAAGGTACTGTTTTTAACATGCATCGCCAATCGTGGCTATACAAACTGATCTCTTGTTGATGGACCATTTGCAGAGGTGTCAGCCCCCACCCCCCAAATTTTGTGAACAAAGGCTTGCATGAAGTAATGTATGGTACTGTGGGATTGGAGATGATGTAGTTTTAGTATCTTGCTTCATTTAGGCATGGTTTTTAGTTTTAAAATCCAGTGTTTAGATATTTGGCTAACCATCTATTAATGATGCTAATCTGCAAACAACTTATGCTTTGTGTGTGTATTCCAAATGCAACAAAGTCAGATTGGTTCAACAATCAACAGAAAAATCTCTGAACTAAGACACAAACTCAGAAAACAAAATACGGATAAGTCTTCTGACTAGGTACTAATTTCAAAAAGCAAATTTGTAAATCTGACCCACAGAGCCTTTGTCTTTTTTGAGCCAATTGAGTCCTTAATCACACAGGCCTATTGAATTCTTAAATTCAATTACTGTACTTGCTTGGTGAGACACTGCTTGACTTAAATGTGGAAATCTGTTAGTAATTGGCATACACCATGTAGCAAGATGGTTTTGAACTGCAGAATTGTTGTAATAACCGCATGTCTAGAGTGTAAGATTTGGCTCATGTGGGGGAAAATGGCTCCAGTTCTGATGAGTTTGTTGGGGATCATAGATGGACTGCAATCTTCAAGTCTCTCCATAAATTTTAGATTGGGTTTAAGTCAGGACTTTGACTGGCCCATCCAGAACATTTAATTCTCTTGTTGTTCAACCACTTCGCGTCATTGTCCTGCTGAAATGTGAATTTCTTCCCTAGTTTCAGAGTCTTGGCTGACTCAAACAGGTTTTCCTCAAGGATTTGCCTGTACTTTGCACCATACATTCTCCCCTCTATCCTGACAAGCTTCCCCATCCCTGCTGAAGAGAAGAATCCCCATAACATGATGCTGCCACCACCATGCTTGTCAGTTGGGATGGTGTTGACTGGGTGATGTGCAGTGTTGGCCTTGCACCAGACGTAACGTTTGGAATTTAGACTGAAAAGTTCAAACTGTCTCGTCTGACCGCAAAACCTTTTTCCACATGTCTGCAGTATCATCTACATGCTTTTTCACAAACTCCATATGTGCTTTAAGATGATGCTTTTTGAGTAATGGCTTCTTTCTTGCCACCCGTCCATACAGGCCAGCTTTGTGTAGGGACCATCTTATTGTTGATGTGTGAACACTGACTCCCATCTGAGACTCAGAACTTTGCAGATCTCTCAAGGTCGTTGGCTTCAGAGTGACATACCAAACCAGTTTCCTGCTTTCCCAGCTGCTCAGTTTTGGGAGGGCGACCTGATCTGGGTGGTATGATGCATCTTCCACTTCTTAATGATGGACTTCATTGTGCTGAGAGGAATAATCAGCGTCTTTGAAATGTTCTTGTACCCTTCTCCTGCTCTGTGCTTCTCTACCACTTTATCCCTGACTTGTTTTGGTCTTTATCGTTGCTTTGTTGGATCACTATGTGATTTCCATCTTAAGTCTTTATATACCCGAGGGAAATTATGTACACGTTAAACCACTTTTGAGTACACACCGGCTGAAAACATTTCATTAATTTTGTGACCTTTCAAACAAATCACTTGCTCCTGAGCTGATTTGGGGCTGCAGTAGAAAAGGGGTTGAATACTTATGCAACTGAGATTAATCTGTTTTTCTCTTATATGCTATTCTTTTTTTATATATTATATTTTTTAACTTTATCAATGTGGAGTAGTTTGTGTAGGTTCTACATGTAAAGTCTAATTTGAAAGCGTCGTGGAGTACACTCAGGTTCCAAACATCGTTATGGGATACACTCCTGCCTATTGGTAGGTGTCACTGAGGTCTATCAAAGCTGCCAATAGGCCCCCTCCCCTTGGTGACTTCCTCGGTCCCGCCTCCCGAGGGTACTTAACCGTCACGCCGGGGAGGTTCGTTCTCTTTCGCGTTGAAACCGTGATGTCGACCGATGCGACCTCGCAGTTGGTGGCCATCGTCTCTTTCAGGGAACCAGGTTTACGGTAGGTAAACTAATGTTCCCTTTCAATTCAAAGATGGCCACCAAACATCGTTATGGGAAACTTGTACTAGAGCCATCGCGAGGGAGAAAAGAACGGCAGCATATGAGGGCGCCAAGTCCTGCCTGACCAAGGTCAGCAACATGAGCGTGCAATCTCAAGGACCCTAGTGGCCACAGAGGGCAATGAGGGATCGACCACATTCAGACGGTAGGACCTGGCAAAGGTATGCGGGGTAGCCCAGCTAGCCGCATCACAAATCTCAGCCATGGAGGCACCTCGGAAGAGGGCCCATGACGTAGCCACACCTCTCGTGGAATGTGCGGCTATCCGCCCAGATGGGGGTAAGCCAGCACCATCATACGCAGTCGAGACTGTGTCCGCAATCCAATGCGACAGCCGCTGCTTGGAGAGGAGCTGTCCCAGGGTCCGTGATCCATGGCAGACGAAGAGCTGGTCAGACTGACGCAGCGCTCTCGTCCTATCTTCATAACATCTCAATGCCTGAACTGGGCAGAGAAGGTTCAACTTCTTATCCTCCTCCGATACAAACGGTGGAGGATGAAAGGACTCCATTTCCACGGACTGATTCAGGTGGAAGGCTGTAACACCTTGGGGAGAAAAGCAGAGTTTGCACGCAGTGACACTCTGCTATCATCATCCCAAATATGCATACAGGAGCTATGCACAGACAGCGCCTGCAGCTCACTAACCTGCTTTGCAGAGGTGATAGCAAGGAGGAAGGCTGTCTTCATGGACAGGTGCTTCAACTCGATGGAGTATATAGGCTCAAACTGGGCCTGCGTGAGAGCCTCCAGTACAATCTCAAGGCTCCTTTCGGGGAGAGTGGCCCTCCTGGGAGGGTGCAATTGCTGAGCGCCTCGGAGAAACCAGGTAGCCAAAAAATGCGCGCCCGGGGACACTGAGTCAATGGGGGCATGGCAAGCAGAAATAGCCGCTAGGTAAACCTTCAGAAACTGCAAGATGGCAGTCATGGGATAGGAGATTGGATCATGACCATTTGTCGGCACCAATCTTGAAAACATTTCCAGTTATAGGCATAGAATGACCTAGTGGAATGCACCCTAGCATTCTGCAACGTACCCATGACTGTGTCAGACAGCCCTAAGGCTGACCAGCGGTCCCTTTCAGGGGCCAGACCCATAGCTGGAGCCTGCCCGGCTCCGGGTGTCAGTGTTCCTCTCGCCTGACTGAGAAGATCCTGGTGAAGCGGGATCTCCCAGGACAGGACGTTCAATAGCTGGCACAGGGATGAAAACCAGATTCTCCTGGGCCACTAGGAGAACTGACGCCTTCTCCGACCGGACCTTCTCGAGAAAGGCCGGGAGCAATGGCAGAGGTGGGAACGTGTAAAGGAGGAGAGGACGGAGCAAGCGAGAGCGCGAGGAGTTTAAAAAATATAGGAACAGTGAAGGCGATTACCCAGCCTGACCTATATGGTTTAGTGATCGTGACTATTTTGTGTGGCTGCTTTGTTTTTGTTTGAATAGTTTATTTTTGTTGTTTAAAATAAAATGGTGCAAGCGCAATTACACCATACCTGCAGTGTCGGTGTTTTTTTGTTCCTGGCCCATTCTATATTTTTATTGAATTAAGGGTTTAAGTAATTGAGAGCAGCTCATCAGTTGGAAGAAAAACCAGCAGACACACAGCAGGGGGTCCCCAGGACCAGGATTGAGAACCACCGATGTACACAGAACTGCTATACTGGCTGTGCCTAACAAGTTGTATAGCAGCTCTGCTGTGCACATGCTCTATAGGAGCTCTACTGTGCACAACACTATCGCAGCTCTGCTGTGCACAACACTCTGTATAGCAGCTCTGCTGTGTAGAACACTATAGCAGCTCTGCTGTGCACAACACTCTGTATAGCAGCTCTGCTGGTATTTTATATTGCACCCTTAAAGAAACTTGCACCAGTCCATTCTCTTCTTTCGATTACAACATGGTTTTGGCACAGTCCCAGTTTGAATCTTTTCAATAAAGCAAGCTGTATCTCTTTAAATTTAAACGATGTTCTGATTTCTACTCAGCAGCAGGTAGGTTGGAGCAATGTGTGGAAAGAAACTTTCTTCTTGAATCCTGATTACACGCCTTCTACTTTCTCAACTCTGCTTCTGTGACCTTCCACACTTCCTTCCATTCATGAATGTCTTAAAGACAGTCTCTATCTTACTTGAGTAAATGTAAACAAACTGGAATATCAATAAAGATTGCACACAAGTTGTAGCTACTTTAACATTAACTTTTAGTTTCTAGTAATTACTTTAAACTAAATTACATTAAAATAATTAAAATCAATCAAACTCAGTTCCTGGAGGGCCAATGCTGCAGTGTCTCTGCTGGTATATATATCAAATACAAAACTGAAAGATCATAATTGGATAAGTCTCCACCCCCCTGAGTTAATACTTGGTGGAAGCACCTTTGGCAGCAATTACAGCTGTGAGTCTGTTGGGATAGGTCTACCAACTTTGCACACACCTAGATTTGACCATTCTTCTTTACAAAACTGTTTAAGCTCTGTCAAGTTCCTTGTGGAGCGCTGATGGACAGCAATCTTAAGGTCATGCCACAAATTTTCGATTGGATTTAGGTCGGGGCTCTGACTGGGCCACTCAAGGACATTTACCTTTTTGTTCCTTAGCCACTCCAGTGTAGCTTTGGCTGTGTGCTTTGGGTCATTGTCATGCTGAAAGATGAACTTCCATCCCAGTTTCAGCTTTCTTACAGAGGGCAACAGGTTTTCCTCAAGGACTTCTCTGTACTTTGCTCCATTCATTTTTCCCTTCAATCCTGACAAGTGCCCCAGTCCCTGCCGATGAGAAACATCCCCATAACATGATGCTGCCACCACCATGCTTCACAGTAGGGATGGTGTTCTTTGGGTGATGCACCGTGTTAGGTTTGCACCAAAAATAACGCTTTGCATTTAGGCCAAAAAGTTCAATTTTAATAGCAGACTTCTGAGATAGTGATCAGTATTCATAAATCGTTTTACACCAATTCGCAATTACCAACACTTTCTAAAAAGAATAAATGTGCTTGTACTGCTATGCAGTAAACTGTCATAAAGACTGTTCAACATTTTACTTCAGCATGTGCTGGATCACAAAGGCAGTTTTCGCCACAGTCAGCTGAGCAGTGTGTCCTATCAAACAAACCGTATAGTGCATTTCACGGGGCGTGAGCTGGGTTGAAGAGTAAGGCAGAAGAAGCAGCAAGGAGCTGTTAGTAGGACAGAAGGTGGTCACTGACTGAGGGCGACGATGCCGACACATCCCAGGGGTAGAGGACCCAGCAACCGAAATGAGATAGACAAGATGATCGCTGACTGAGGGCGACGATGCCGACACATCTCAGGGGCGAAGGACCCAGCAATCGAGGACAGGATAGAAAAGAGGTCGCTGACTGAGGGCGACGATGCCGACACATCCCAGGGGCAGAGGACCCAGCAACCGAAAACACTAATGAGGGTTATGACTCGAAAAGCCGCCCCTCGAGAGGAGATTGGAGAGGTACCCAGCATCTGAGACTTCTGTAAGAGGCGCTCGTAAAACCCCTGATAGGCCGAGATGTCACGCTGCCTGGGACCTGAAATAAGGACAAAGCATTGAGGTTAGTATAGGACTCAGCACGAGTGACCACGTCCTGAAAGAGAGGCAGAATAGAACAGAGCCTCGAGTAAGGCAAGATGAGCGCAGGAGCTGCGACAGGACAGTTTGGCCGGGGGTCCGCTCTGACTCACATGGTGAGAACCCCCCTGAAGGTAAGGGAGGCGGATGCCTAGCCCTGAGGTCGGGGAAGTGAGACTCACTTGCCCCCCAAAGGATGGACCCCCGGCACCTCACGAAAACTCCCACACCGTGCGACAAACAAGAGACAGTACATGCCTACGCATAACATAAACAAAAGACCAGAAGGACAAACAGGACAAACAGAGGGAGATTAGTAATTTGTTAGTAGGATGCGACTATGTGTATACCTGCCGCTCAGTGGAGAGGAAAAAACCCCTTGAGGCCGATTAGGGGAAAACCTCTGGTGGCTCCGGCAGACAGGTAGCCCCCACTCCGGGCATGCTAGCGATTTTAAAATGGGCTGCAACTTTATGAGAGGAGAATGAATGAATGAATGAATGAATGAATGAATGAAAGAATCCACTGCAGAAGAGGGCCAACTCCCCACACTCATGATCTGACTGTGATTGATGTTGGCCCTTGCAGCAGAGGGGGCTGTGCCTACAGAATGATTTGGGGGGTGGGGTAGGGGAGGCGTGCTCTGGAGGCGAGGTAGGTTGAGATCCAGTGATGAGTGATCCGAGGAGTGGGGTAGAGTAGAGGAGGGAGGCTTGCTCTGGAGGGTGGAGAGGTGGGTTGAGAACCAGTGATGAGAGATGATAGGAGCGAGAGGAATCAATTAACTGAGGGTCCTTCGGGGGGTAGAGGAAGGAGGCTTGCTCTGGAGGGTGGAGAGGTGGGTTGAGAACCAGCGATGAGAGATGATAGGAGTGAGAGGAATCAATGAACTGAGGGTCTAGGGGGCGGGGGGGGGGGGGGGTTTAAGGTTTCTTGCTGGGGAGATACCTTGATGTTGAAAAGAAGGGAAGATAGGGGATTCTACTTGACAGCTGAATGAACTAACCATGCTGAAATTGATCCATCTTGGAGGTACGGCCAAATGAGGAAGTAAATTAGAAGCAGAAGAAACTTCGAGTTCTGAGGAGACTGAAGAAGGCTGAGATGCAGAGAAATACCTTGACATTGAAAAGAATGGGCAGATAGGGGACTCTGCTTGACCGCTGAATGAAGTGACCACGTTGAAATGGATCCGTCGTGGAGGTACACAACTGAATGATGGAGTAAAATTAGAAGTAGAAGAAACTGTGGATTCTGAGCTCCTGAGAAGACAGAAGAGGGCTCAGATGCAGATGATCTCCATAGGTAGATCCTTGTATGGGGTGAAGTGGCATTTCCGAAGAGTAGAATGAGCAAACAGAGAATGTTCATTGATGTAGACAGGTGGGAAGGGGAGGCAGAAGGGAAGGCTCTTAAGAATCTCACGGAGGGTCAGGCGAACTGCTGGTATGGAGAAAATGGGGGGGGGGGGAGAGAGAGAGAGAATCCCTACCATGGATGATGAAAGCCAGGATCTGGTTTTGTTTGAAGGAATAAGATTAATCCGATTCTGGGCACAGAAGGCTGAACACACTGATCAAGCGGTCGAATATGAAGCTCTCGAAGAAGGGCAAGGGATGCAGACATGAAATGCGGAGCAGATTGAAGCAGGTTACTGAGAGTAGGATTCAGTCAAATAGCAGCTGATGAAGCTGGGGAGTCTGGAGGGGGGGGGGCAGCAGACGGGACCAGCTGACGGAACTTGGATACCAAAAGTAGAGGCCGAAGGGGAGCTGGAATTGAGGGTTGAGGTAGCGGCTGGAACTGAACGAACATTGTAAATTGACTGCTGGGGAAGCTCAGCACCCTTTGCTCCATTTTCTGGAAACAAGGGAAGAGAGGAGATGTCGACCATCCTATGTGTTAGTTAATACAGGATCGATCAGCGGTCTGCTACTATCCTGTCTGCTTGAAATGGAAAAGGTGAACTCACGTTCAGAGATTGGGTTTCACAACTCCAGTCATTCTCCTAGTAGTGGAACTCCTTAACTCATAATCAAGACGGATTTCCAGTCTCATACCACGTCTCTCACCATGCATTAATGCTGTAATATTTGAGAGGATGTGAGGACATCCGAATAGATTGCTGAGAAGGTCAAGCACCTTGTATTTTGATTAGATGGGGATTAGCATTAGCCTTGATTGTGGAATGCTGCCGTGATCTGCATATTGGAGGAAAGCGGAAGCGTTGGAAGCTCTGGAGTAGTGCAGGTACAGATTTAAACTGTAAACTAAAGCAACTTTGCATGCTATAATAGTGAGTAGATCTGAAGAAGAAGCAGAGATCTGCTGCAGTGAGGAGCAATTAACAGAGAGGACGGGATCTGCTGAATGGTGCAGAGATCTAAAGAAGTAACGATGAAGCGCAGTCAATGATGAGCAGTGGCCTGCTGTAGAAAGAGATCTGCTGAAGCAGTGATCTGTTATTGTGAATGGTGGACTACCATTGGTAGTGTGGTGGTCTGCTGCAGAGCGCAGAGATCTGCTGAAGCAGTGATCTGTAATGGTGAACGGTGGACTGCCATCAGTAGTGTGGTGGTTGCTGTAGAGCACAGAGATCTGCTGAATGCGGTGGATATTGGTCTTTGAGTGAAAAGTGATTTAGATAAAGCCAGAGATGAAGAATGCATAGAGCTGAGGCCGCTGTAGAACCTGAGAGGATAAAGAATGCGTTGCTCTGAGGCTATTGCAAAATCTATTGATTTGGTCGGGAGCAGTCTGAGTGTATTGTCTAATCGCAGGGTAGGAGGACACTTGACTGAAATGATGATAGTTGTAGGACATGGTTTCCGTTTCTGACTGGCAGCTCACGTTGCTGAAATGAAAACTTGAAGGTTGAATAAAGTGCCTTGGTGAAATTTGTCGGTTTGAAGGAGAGAAGCCAGATGAGGAAGGATGAATCCGGGAACCTGAAGAGGTCACTGGGATGGAAGCCTGGTGCAGGGAAGCTGGAAGTTAACGTGACGGTAGATTCGGAGCATCTCAGAAAGCCGACGAGTGCGTGGCTTCATGACCATGTCCTCGAAGGGTGGTGGGGGGGGGGGCAGGTAGAGTTGAAATTGAAGAATGTCAGTTGATATAGATAAAGGATGAGGCAGGAGTGGAACTCCCGAGAATAACTGCGAGAATAAATAGAAAAGCAGTAGTGTCCGAGCTTCGCAGCGATACCAAACTCGTTTAATATATAGAGAGAGAACTTGTGGTATTATACTGCCATCCAGAGGTTATGATTGGAATTAAACCATTGACTTGAGTGAAGCAGGGTAGAATCTATGAAGTTATTACGATTAAAATCCTTGTCTATGTAGAACAATATTTGCTTATTCCCTTAGATTTAAATAATAAATGTTCTAGAGATGTTAGGACAGTTAGTCATGTATATAAATAAGTAAACGCAGTACTTAGAGGTCATAATTCGGCGCGTTGAATTCGTCTCCACCAGTTGTGAAAGCGCAGCAACAGGAAGCCGGAAGACAGCAGTACTGAGGCACAGAGCACGCAGAGCCTGATGAAGCTGCCTGGTCACCATCGCAACAAACCACTCCCCTCAGTCACTCAAATGAGGGCGTTGCCGTGGTAACCATGGTCTGTAAGGCGCGGGTGGAAAAGTTGCAGTGCAGCACTGTCGTTGTGACCAGTCAAACCACGAGCCGCCACTGGTTGAAATGGGCAGGATACGTCTTTTAAAAGGTTGAACGTAGCTAATGGAGGTCCAGGGCAGGATCTTCCGATGGAACGGTAATTGTGCTGGCTCTGTGGGAGCGGGGGGAGGGGCGTCTGATTGCGGGCGAGGAGTAAAGAGAGATTCCGCAGCCAAAGCTTAATGGTGGATTTAATAGATTTAAAGTAAGGCAATCGCTGACAACGTGAATGTCGATGTCTTGTCGAAGGAGCTTGAAAGTTTAGCAGAGGACCAGTCTTTCTGAAAAAGTTGCAGACAGGTTAAGTAATGACGCTGCTCTTGAACGGCGCTGTTGCTGGATGGAACAGGAAAGACAAACGTTGGAGCTCTTGAAGCCGAAAAGAGACGCTGTCTGAAAAGAAGGATTACCTGAGCAGGTAGGAAAATGATTGATAATATATCTTGGCAGCGCTGTGCAGAGAAATGACCTGCAGAGCGAGGCAACGAAGTTTAGATATTTAGCGGTGGAGCACGAAACGACGGCGTCTGAGCGTTTGCTACAAAAACGAAACACTAGACAGAAAAGGTGCAGGTGATCAGGGCTTAAATAGAAAATAGATGCTAATTAACGGGAAATTAGAAAATTGGGAGATTGAAGGATTGGAAGCACCCAGCTCCACGCCCCCTGAACCACGCAAGCTAACATATAAATGAATGAAAAGTGACAAAACGTATGTGTGTTAACTTGAATTTGTATTTTATTTAATATGTAAAAAGTGTCGGTAATTTCGAATTGATATTAAATCCTTGATGAGTATTGGCCAGTATCTCGGAATTGTGACTTCGACCGGACCAAACCAAACCCCGATCCAATGTTCATGTGGAAATATCGGCCGGTCCCACAACGCATTTTTCTATCCCAAAACCAAACGAGGCATTTCCAACATGCAAATGGAGGAGACTCCTTCTCTACCCCGCCATCTCTCCCTCTCACTGCACCAGCTAGGAGTTCAAATTTAGCTTTGTTATATTGTATAGCGCAATTCTTTACTAACTTTTACAAATGAGCTTATTGGAGGCTTCGTGTTTTTAAGATGGTTCAGGTGCAGTCCGGGCAGGCTGACTGCAGCATCATTACAGTATACCGCACTGCGCTCGGCTTTGTGTGGAGGCTGATACACAAAATAATGAACGACTGGTAAAGAAATCACATGGATTGCTTTTTAATGGTAAATGTGTATCTGGTATTCTAAGTATTACCTACAATTAATAACTCAGCTATATTCATATTCAGAATGTAATACAGTATTAAGACAGGGTCCAGTATTAGAAATCAGTGTTCATTGGCCATTCCCATACATTCTCTATATGTTTCCACATTGTGGTTGCAATCCACAGGCACAAGGGGCTCAGTGATGTTAACAACTAGAGCCCACAATTAACCAATATATTTAATGGAAAGAAATGGTTCATGTCTTTATTTCTCATAGCTGCTTCTGTGTGTGTACACCAGTGCTATTTATTGTGAGTAATTATCCGTCTTGTCTAAGAATTTGCAGATTATAATTAAAAAAAAAATTAAAAAAAGATATTTGAGAGAGTGCCCGGCGATGAGGGCTCTACCGTGATAGTTGACCGCGACGGGAGTTATATTATCAGCCGTGACGCTGTGACTGAAGCAGCACCGATGCAGCGAGTTTTTCGCAGATAAATAGTCTGTGTTTTGTGTGTCAATATTTATATTTTCTGCCCTCTTCTTCAGAACGAAATGTTCAAACACTAACGCTATACCCCTGGTAATGTTTTTTAGAAGTATATCAGGTTAATTCAAGTTGAGCGCTGTTGTCACAAACAGATCCACAATGGCGTAGTCATGCGCGCAGTTTCTCAGCTTTCTCTTCGTTAGTCTCGGAAGGGTCAGGGCGTGTGAACTTGTTTTTGGTAAATACAGCACAGGGTCGCAGAAAGGTCATTCTTTACGAGTAAACTTCCAGGCAGTAACCTCTGCTATTTCTACCCCATGCTTTTATTTAGTTTCTCTTAAACTGTATTATTGTCTCCTGTTCTTTATCCAGGACAGTATTCCTCCCTGCTGTCCAGCGGCACAGATTTAGACTCTTCCTCAGACTGCGCTGCGAACTAAACCAGGCAACAGAGCCGCGTCCACAGCAGCAGAAGAGTCACCAGCAATGAGACACGCCAAGGAGTGCGCTGCTCTGTGAGACTCGAGGGGACGCGTTATCAAAGCGCTTCCTCCAGCCTTTAATTAACTGCTATTGATTTAAAAAAGGACAAAACATCATGTTAATGTTACAACATGAAAAAATAAACACACTGAGAGCGCTGAAGAGGGCTTGAAATACAGTGTATCACTCAGCTGTGTGGTTCTAGTTTTGTAAAATGAACAGGTGGTTTACCTCTTTAAAATAAATAGTATTATTATTGTATATGTATTAATCACTGTTTCTAATCTCATACACATGGATTGTCTTTATTCTGTATTAGATGTGTTCTACCTGTTTTCTCATGTTATTGTATATGTATTAATCACTGTTTCTAATCTCATACACATGGATTGTCTTTATTCTGTATTAGATGTGTTCTACCTGTTTGCTCATGTTATTGTATATGTATTAATCACTGTTTCTAATCTCATACACATGGATTGTCTTTATTCTGTATTAGATATGCACTGTCTGTTTTCTCATATTATTGGATATGTATTAATCACTGTTTCTTTCTAATCTCATACACATGGATTGTCTTTATTCTGTATTAGATGTGTACTGTCTGTTTTCTCATGTTATTGTATATGTATTAATCACTGTTTCTTTCTAATCTCATTCACATGGATTGTCTTTATTCTGTATTAGATGTGTTCTACCTGTTTTCTCATGTTATTTTATATGTATTAATCACTGTTTCTAATCTCATACACATGGATTGTCTTTATTCTGTATTAGATGTGTTCTACCTGTTTTCTCATGTTATTGTATATGTATTAATCACTGTTTCTAATCTCATACACATGGATTGTCTTTATTCTGTATTAGATGAGTTCTACCTGTTTTCTCATGTTATTGTATATGTATTAATCACTGTTTCTAATCTCATTCACATGGATTGTCTTTATTCTGTATTAGATGTGTACTGTCTGTTTGCTCATGTTATTGTATATGTATTAATCACTGTTTCTAATCTCATACACATGGATTGTCTTTATTCTGTATTAGATGTGTTCTACCTGTTTTCTCATATTATTGGATATGTATTAATCACTGTTTCTTTCTAATCTCATTCACATGGATTGTCTTTATTCTGTATTAGATGTGTTCTACCTGTTTGCTCATATTATTGGATATGTATTAATCACTGTTTCTAATCTCATACACATGGATTGTCTTTATTCTGTATTAGATGTGTTCTACCTGTTTTCTCATGTTATTGGATATGTATTAATCACTGTTTCTTTCTAATCTCATACACATGGATTGTCTTTATTCTGTATTAGATGAGTTCTACCTGTTTTCTCATGTTATTGTATATGTATTAATCACTGTTTCTAATCTCATACACATGGATTGTCTTTATTCTGTATTAGATGTGTACTGTCTGTTTGCTCATGTTATTGTATATGTATTAATCACTGTTTCTAATCTCATACACATGGATTGTCTTTATTCTGTATTAGATGTGTTCTACCTGTTTTCTCATATTATTGGATATGTATTAATCACTGTTTCTTTCTTTCTAATCTCATACACATGGATTGTCTTTATTCTGTATTAGATGAGTTCTACCTGTTTGCTCATATTATTGTATATGTATTAATCACTGTTTCTTTCTAATCTCATTCACATGGATTGTCTTTATTCTGTATTAGATGAGTTCTACCTGTTTTCTCATATTATTGGATATGTATTAATCACTGTTTCTTTCTTTCTAATCTCATACACATGGATTGTCTTTATTCTGTATTAGATGTGTTCTACCTGTTTTCTCATATTATTGTATATGTATTAATCACTGTTTCTTTCTAATCTCATTCACATGGATTGTCTTTATTCTGTATTAGATGTGTTCTACCTGTTTTCTCATATTATTGTATATGTATTAATCACTATTTCTTTCTAATCTCATTCACATGGATTGTCTTTATTCTGTATTAGATGTGTTCTACCTGTTTTCTCATATTATTGGATATGTATTAATCACTGTTTCTAATCTCATACACATGGATTGTCTTTATTCTGTATTAGATGTGTTCTACCTGTTTTCTCATATTATTGGATATGTATTAATCACTGTTTCTTTCTAATCTCATTCACATGGATTGTCTTTATTCTGTATTAGATGTGTTCTACCTGTTTTCTCATATTATTGGATATGTATTAATCACTGTTTCTAATCTCATTCACATGGATTGTCTTTATTCTGTATTAGATGTGTTCTACCTGTTTTCTCATATTATTGGATATGTATTAATCACTGTTTCTAATCTCATTCACATGGATTGTCTTTATTCTGTATTAGATGTGTTCTACCTGTTTTCTCATATTATTGGATATGTATTAATCACTGTTTCTAATCTCATACACATGGATTGTCTTTATTCTGTATTAGATGTGTTCTACCTGTTTTCTCATATTATTGGATATGTATTAATCACTGTTTCTTTCTAATCTCATACACATGGATTGTCTTTATTCTGCATTAGATGTGTTCTACCTGTTTGCTCATGTTATTGTATATGTATTAATCACTGTTTCTAATCTCATACACATGGATTGTCTTTATTCTGTATTAGATGAGTTCTACCTGTTTTCTCATATTATTGTATATGTATTAATCACTGTTTCTTTCTAATCTCATACACATGGATTGTCTTTATTCTGTATTAGATGTGTTCTACCTGTTTTCTCATATTATTGGATATGTATTAATCACTGTTTCTTTCTTTCTAATCTCATTCACATGGATTGTCTTTATTCTGTATTAGATGTGTTCTACCTGTTTTCTCATATTATTGTATATGTATTAATCACTGTTTCTTTCTAATCTCATACACATGGATTGTCTTTATTCTGTATTAGATGTGTTCTACCTGTTTTCTCATGTTATTGTATATGTATTAATCACTGTTTCTAATCTCATACACATGGATTGTCTTTATTCTGCATTAGATGTGTTCTACCTGTTTGCTCATGTTATTGTATATGTATTAATCACTGTTTCTTTCTAATCTCATACACATGGATTGTCTTTATTCTGTATTAGATGTGTTCTACCTGTTTTCTCATATTATTGTATATGTATTAATCACTGTTTCTAATCTCATACACATGGATTGTCTTTATTCTGCATTAGATGTGTTCTACCTGTTTGCTCATGTTATTGTATATGTATTAATCACTGTTTCTTTCTTTCTAATCTCATTCACATGGATTGTCTTTATTCTGTATTAGATGTGTTCTACCTGTTTTCTCATATTATTGTATATGTATTAATCACTGTTTCTTTCTAATCTCATACACATGGATTGTCTTTATTCTGTATTAGATGTGTTCTACCTGTTTTCTCATGTTATTGTATATGTATTAATCACTGTTTCTAATCTCATTCACATGGATTGTCTTTATTCTGTATTAGATGTGTTCTACCTGTTTTCTCATATTATTGGATATGTATTAATCACTGTTTCTTTCTTTCTAATCTCATACACATGGATTGTCTTTATTCTGTATTAGATGTGTTCTACCTGTTTTCTCATATTATTGGATATGTATTAATCACTGTTTCTTTCTTTCTAATCTCATACACATGGATTGTCTTTATTCTGTATTAGATGTGTTCTACCTGTTTTCTCATATTATTGTATATGTATTAATCACTGTTTCTTTCTAATCTCATACACATGGATTGTCTTTATTCTGTATTAGATGTGTTCTACCTGTTTTCTCATATTATTGGATATGTATTAATCACTGTTTCTAATCTCATACACATGGATTGTCTTTATTCTGCATTAGATGTGTACTGTCTGTTTGCTCATATTATTGGATATGTATTAATCACTGTTTCTAATCTCATACACATGGATTGTCTTTATTCTGTATTAGATGTGTTCTACCTGTTTTCTCATATTATTGTATATGTATTAATCACTGTTTCTTTCTAATCTCATACACATGGATTGTCTTTATTCTGTATTAGATGAGTTCTACCTGTTTTCTCATATTATTGGATATGTATTAATCACTGTTTCTTTCTAATCTCATACACATGGATTGTCTTTATTCTGTATTAGATGTGTTCTACCTGTTTTCTCATGTTATTGTATATGTATTAATCACTGTTTCTTTCTAATCTCATTCACATGGATTGTCTTTATTCTGTATTAGATGTGTTCTACCTGTTTGCTCATGTTATTGTATATGTATTAATCACTGTTTCTAATCTCATACACATGGATTGTCTTTATTCTGTATTAGATGTGTTCTACCTGTTTTCTCATATTATTGGATATGTATTAATCACTGTTTCTAATCTCATACACATGGATTGTCTTTATTCTGTATTAGATGTGTTCTACCTGTTTTCTCATATTATTGGATATGTATTAATCACTGTTTCTTTCTTTCTAATCTCATACACATGGATTGTCTTTATTCTGTATTAGATGTGTTCTACCTGTTTTCTCATATTATTGGATATGTATTAATCACTGTTTCTTTCTTTCTAATCTCATACACATGGATTGTCTTTATTCTGTATTAGATGTGTTCTACCTGTTTTCTCATATTATTGTATATGTATTAATCACTGTTTCTTTCTAATCTCATTCACATGGATTGTCTTTATTCTGTATTAGATGTGTTCTACCTGTTTTCTCATGTTATTGTATATGTATTAATCACTGTTTCTAATCT
Source organism: Acipenser ruthenus (assembly GCF_902713425.1). NCBI lineage: Eukaryota > Metazoa > Chordata > Actinopteri > Acipenseriformes > Acipenseridae > Acipenser > Acipenser ruthenus. The sequence continues at coordinate 1,953,219 of NC_081230.1, forward strand.
CATACACATGGATTGTCTTTATTCTGTATTAGATGTGTACTGTCTGTTTGCTCATATTATTGGATATGTATTAATCACTGTTTCTTTCTAATCTCATACACATGGATTGTCTTTATTCTGTATTAGATGTGTTCTACCTGTTTTCTCATATTATTGGATATGTATTAATCACTGTTTCTAATCTCATACACATGGATTGTCTTTATTCTGTATTAGATGTGTTCTACCTGTTATCTCATATTATTGGATATGTATTAATCACTGTTTCTTTCTTTCTAATCTCATACACATGGATTGTCTTTATTCTGTATTAGATGTGTTCTACCTGTTTTCTCATATTATTGGATATGTATTAATCACTGTTTCTTTCTTTCTAATCTCATACACATGGATTGTCTTTATTCTGTATTAGATGTGTTCTACCTGTTTTCTCATATTATTGTATATGTATTAATCACTGTTTCTTTCTAATCTCATTCACATGGATTGTCTTTATTCTGTATTAGATGTGTTCTACCTGTTTTCTCATATTATTGGATATGTATTAATCACTGTTTCTAATCTCATACACATGGATTGTCTTTATTCTGCATTAGATGTGTACTGTCTGTTTGCTCATATTATTGGATATGTATTAATCACTGTTTCTAATCTCATACACATGGATTGTCTTTATTCTGTATTAGATGTGTTCTACCTGTTTTCTCATATTATCGGATATGTATTAATCACTGTTTCTTTCTAATCTCATACACATGGATTGTCTTTATTCTGTATTAGATGTGTTCTACCTGTTTTCTCATATTATTGGATATGTATTAATCACTGTTTCTTTCTAATCTCATACACATGGATTGTCTTTATTCTGTATTAGATGTGTTCTACCTGTTTTCTCATGTTATTGTATATGTATTAATCACTGTTTCTTTCTAATCTCATTCACATGGATTGTCTTTATTCTGTATTAGATGTGTTCTACCTGTTTGCTCATGTTATTGTATATGTATTAATCACTGTTTCTAATCTCATACACATGGATTGTCTTTATTCTGTATTAGATGTGTTCTACCTGTTTTCTCATATTATTGTATATGTATTAATCACTGTTTCTAATCTCATACACATGGATTGTCTTTATTCTGTGTTAGATGAGTTCTACCTGTTTGCTCATATTATTGTATATGTATTAATCACTGTTTCTTTCTAATCTCATACACATGGATTGTCTTTATTCTGTATTAGATGTGTTCTACCTGTTTTCTCATGTTATTGTATATGTATTAATCACTGTTTCTAATCTCATTCACATGGATTGTCTTTATTCTGTATTAGATGTGTTCAACCTGTTTGCTCATATTATTGTATATGTATTAATCACTGTTTCTTTCTAATCTCATACACATGGATTGTCTTTATTCTGTATTAGATGTGTTCTACCTGTTTTCTCATGTTATTGTATATGTATTAATCACTGTTTCTAATCTCATACACATGGATTGTCTTTATTCTGTATTAGATGTGTTCTACCTGTTTTCTCATATTATTGGATATGTATTAATCACTGTTTCTTTCTTTCTAATCTCATTCACATGGATTGTCTTTATTCTGTATTAGATGTGTACTGTCTGTTTTCTCATGTTATTGTATATGTATTAATCACTGTTTCTAATCTCATACACATGGATTGTCTTTATTCTGTATTAGATGTGTTCTACCTGTTTGCTCATATTATTGTATATGTATTAATCACTGTTTCTTTCTTTCTAATCTCATACACATGGATTGTCTTTATTCTGTATTAGATGTGTTCTACCTGTTTTCTCATGTTATTGTATATGTATTAATCACTGTTTCTAATCTCATACACATGGATTGTCTTTATTCTGCATTAGATGTGTTCTACCTGTTTTCTCATATTATTGGATATGTATTAATCACTGTTTCTTTCTAATCTCATACACATGGATTGTCTTTATTCTGTATTAGATGTGTTCTACCTGTTTTCTCATATTATTGGATATGTATTAATCACTGTTTCTTTCTAATCTCATACACATGGATTGTCTTTATTCTGCATTAGATGTGTACTGTCTGTTTTCTCATATTATTGTATATGTATTAATCACTGTTTCTTTCTAATCTCATTCACATGGATTGTCTTTATTCTGTATTAGATGTGTTCTACCTGTTTTCTCATATTATTGGATATGTATTAATCACTGTTTCTAATCTCATTCACATGGATTGTCTTTATTCTGTATTAGATGTGTTCTACCTGTTTTCTCATATTATTGGATATGTATTAATCACTGTTTCTAATCTCATTCACATGGATTGTCTTTATTCTGTATTAGATGTGTTCTACCTGTTTTCTCATATTATTGGATATGTATTAATCACTGTTTCTAATCTCATACACATGGATTGTCTTTATTCTGTATTAGATGTGTTCTACCTGTTTTCTCATATTATTGGATATGTATTAATCACTGTTTCTTTCTAATCTCATACACATGGATTGTCTTTATTCTGCATTAGATGTGTTCTACCTGTTTGCTCATGTTATTGTATATGTATTAATCACTGTTTCTAATCTCATACACATGGATTGTCTTTATTCTGTATTAGATGAGTTCTACCTGTTTTCTCATATTATTGTATATGTATTAATCACTGTTTCTTTCTAATCTCATTCACATGGATTGTCTTTATTCTGTATTAGATGTGTTCTACCTGTTTTCTCATATTATTGGATATGTATTAATCACTGTTTCTTTCTAATCTCATACACATGGATTGTCTTTATTCTGTATTAGATGTGTTCTACCTGTTTTCTCATGTTATTGTATATGTATTAATCACTGTTTCTAATCTCATACACATGGATTGTCTTTATTCTGTATTAGATGTGTTCTACCTGTTTTCTCATATTATTGGATATGTATTAATCACTGTTTCTTTCTTTCTAATCTCATACACATGGATTGTCTTTATTCTGTATTAGATGTGTTCTACCTGTTTTCTCATATTATTGGATATGTATTAATCACTGTTTCTTTCTTTCTAATCTCATACACATGGATTGTCTTTATTCTGTATTAGATGTGTTCTACCTGTTTTCTCATATTATTGTATATGTATTAATCACTGTTTCTTTCTAATCTCATTCACATGGATTGTCTTTATTCTGTATTAGATGTGTTCTACCTGTTTTCTCATGTTATTGTATATGTATTAATCACTGTTTCTAATCTCATACACATGGATTGTCTTTATTCTGTATTAGATGTGTACTGTCTGTTTGCTCATATTATTGGATATGTATTAATCACTGTTTCTTCCTAATCTCATACACATGGATTGTCTTTATTCTGTATTAGATGTGTTCTACCTGTTTTCTCATATTATTGGATATGTATTAATCACTGTTTCTAATCTCATACACATGGATTGTCTTTATTCTGCATTAGATGTGTACTGTCTGTTTGCTCATATTATTGGATATGTATTAATCACTGTTTCTAATCTCATACACATGGATTGTCTTTATTCTGTATTAGATGTGTTCTACCTGTTTTCTCATGTTATTGTATATGTATTAATCACTGTTTCTTTCTAATCTCATACACATGGATTGTCTTTATTCTGTATTAGATGAGTTCTACCTGTTTTCTCATATTATTGGATATGTATTAATCACTGTTTCTTTCTAATCTCATACACATGGATTGTCTTTATTCTGTATTAGATGTGTTCTACCTGTTTTCTCATGTTATTGTATATGTATTAATCACTGTTTCTTTCTAATCTCATTCACATGGATTGTCTTTATTCTGTATTAGATGTGTTCTACCTGTTTGCTCATGTTATTGTATATGTATTAATCACTGTTTCTAATCTCATACACATGGATTGTCTTTATTCTGTATTAGATGTGTTCTACCTGTTTTCTCATATTATTGTATATGTATTAATCACTGTTTCTAATCTCATACACATGGATTGTCTTTATTCTGTATTAGATGTGTTCTACCTGTTTGCTCATGTTATTGTATATGTATTAATCACTGTTTCTAATCTCATACACATGGATAGTCTTTATTCTGTATTAGATGTGTTCTACCTGTTTTCTCATATTATTGTATATGTATTAATCACTGTTTCTTTCTAATCTCATACACATGGATTGTCTTTATTCTGTATTAGATGTGTTCTACCTGTTTTCTCATGTTATTGTATATGTATTAATCACTGTTTCTAATCTCATTCACATGGATTGTCTTTATTCTGTATTAGATGTGTTCAACCTGTTTGCTCATATTATTGTATATGTATTAATCACTGTTTCTTTCTAATCTCATACACATGGATTGTCTTTATTCTGTATTAGATGTGTTCTACCTGTTTTCTCATGTTATTGTATATGTATTAATCACTGTTTCTTTCTAATCTCATACACATGGATTGTCTTTATTCTGTATTAGATGTGTTCTACCTGTTTTCTCATGTTATTGTATATGTATTAATCACTGTTTCTAATCTCATACACATGGATTGTCTTTATTCTGTATTAGATGTGTTCTACCTGTTTGCTCATGTTATTGTATATGTATTAATCACTGTTTCTAATCTCATACACATGGATAGTCTTTATTCTGTATTAGATGTGTTCTACCTGTTTTCTCATATTATTGTATATGTATTAATCACTGTTTCTTTCTAATCTCATACACATGGATTGTCTTTATTCTGTATTAGATGTGTTCTACCTGTTTTCTCATGTTATTGTATATGTATTAATCACTGTTTCTAATCTCATTCACATGGATTGTCTTTATTCTGTATTAGATGTGTTCAACCTGTTTGCTCATATTATTGTATATGTATTAATCACTGTTTCTTTCTAATCTCATACACATGGATTGTCTTTATTCTGTATTAGATGTGTTCTACCTGTTTTCTCATGTTATTGTATATGTATTAATCACTGTTTCTAATCTCATTCACATGGATTGTCTTTATTCTGTATTAGATGTGTTCTGCCTGTTTTCTCATATTATTGGATATGTATTAATCACTGTTTCTAATCTCATTCACATGGATTGTCTTTATTCTGTATTAGATGTGTTCTACCTGTTTTCTCATGTTATTGTATATGTATTAATCACTGTTTCTAATCTCATACACATGGATTGTCTTTATTCTGTATTAGATGTGTTCTACCTGTTTTCTCATATTATTGGATATGTATTAATCACTGTTTCTTTCTTTCTAATCTCATTCACATGGATTGTCTTTATTCTGTATTAGATGTGTTCTACCTGTTTTCTCATGTTATTGTATATGTATTAATCACTGTTTCTTTCTAATCTCATACACATGGATTGTCTTTATTCTGTATTAGATGTGTTCTACCTGTTTTCTCATGTTATTGTATATGTATTAATCACTGTTTCTAATCTCATACACATGGATTGTCTTTATTCTGTATTAGATGTGTTCTACCTGTTTTCTCATATTATTGGATATGTATTAATCACTGTTTCTTTCTAATCTCATACACATGGATTGTCTTTATTCTGTATTAGATGAGTTCTACCTGTTTGCTCATTTTATTGTATATGTATTAATCACTGTTTCTTTCTTTCTAATCTCATACACATGGATTGTCTTTATTCTGTATTAGATATGCACTGCCTGTTTTCTCATGTTATTGTATATGTGAATGTGTGTGGGATTTGTACTTCACATCTGATCCCTCCTCATTTCAATGTCCAGTGAATTCTCATCCTCAGCAGTTTCATTTCAATACACTTTATAAACTCATTTTTCAGATTATTTTTTTTCAGTTCAGGGCAAGAAACCGGAATAAGATCTTCATCTCTTTAGTTTCTTTACCCATGAATGATATGTTTTGATATATAATGTATTCCTTCCCCTAACCCTAACCAACACATTTTTAAACAAAATCTACATGATCTCTACTCCCTGTTATGCAGTTTGACCAATTAAAAAGACATAAAAGCCTGGTTATTGATTTAGATGCAACAAGAAACATTACTGCAGTGTTTAATTTTTGCACAAACTGGATTCATTCTGAAAAACGAGTCGTGAGAAAAATTAAAACCAATAGAAGGATTTTACATGGAGTGCAGATGAGGCACTATTAAGGGGGTGCAGAACTCAGCTCTCGCTATTCCTTATCCAATGCTACCATCGTGTGGTCATTTAGTAGAACTGTTGGTTTTAATAAAACTACATTTTTTTTATCTGAACACAGCTCAGTGACAAGCCATTGCTCTGCTGTTTGCAATGGGGAGTACAGGTAGTGATATTCAACAATTACTTTATTCTTTCTTTCTTTCTAGACATCCTTATCCAGGGCGACTTACACTTGTTACAAGTTCTCACAGTACAAAGCATCACATTAGAAAATATCACATTAGAGAACACCACAATACAAGAGCAGTTATAAAAGAACAATAAGAGCAATTCAAGAAAGAGCAAAACAAAGCACACAGAGTAAATTATAAGAGCGAATTCGATAAGAGCAGCTAAACCTGATAGTAACTATTTGCTTATACGAGTCCATTAAGAACACTTGGCAAGCATGATAAATGCATGAGAATGATTTCAAATAAGTGCAATTACACAAAACTGTATTATTTATACACACAGTACTCTCCTGCTTATCCTGTAAATATTCATTTTGCTGTATTTTAAGAATGTATCTGAAATGTCTGTTTTTGCACAGAGGTTAAGGTTAATTTGAGTCATTTCAAAAGGACAACAGCTGTGTTCAGATTATATATATATATATATATATATATATATATATATATATATATATATATATATATATATATATATATATATATATCTCACAGAGCCAGCTGCCCAGCGTTTCGATATGTTGTACATGTCTTTCTCAAGGGAGCCTGTATATATAATACATGGATGAAGGCTAGATTTGCATCCCGAGCCATTCCAAAAAAACGCATAATAACACAGCAGTGACGTCAAAAAGTGATCATTCCTCTAGAGGAAAATTCGATTGCTCGAGAACATCACTTTCAATTCAAACACAAAATGTCTCGTTTTCAATCACTCTCGACAACAACCACAGTACAGAAATGTTCATTAATTATCAACAAAATGAGAATATGTTCCAAAAAAATGATGTAAAGCTGGTACATTCGTATCTCACAAACTGGAGAGGAACGGGAAATTAAAACAAGGTAAAGGCAATCATCCAAATAAAGCTGAAGCGCTAACGGATAACGAGACAGAACGTCTGTACAGCCCTGAAACACGACGCTTAAAAAAACACCCGACTGTACCGCTGAACCTCGTCTTCTTTAATATCAGCATCACAAGGGGATCCGTGGATTATAAAAAATAACAGAGGCGCCTCTTCAGCGAGTTACATGGAAAGAATGCCGTCTCGCGTTTCTGTGACAGCTTAAAAATAAAACGCAGTAGTTGTATTGAACCGGCTGTTCTACGAAAGGGCCACACGATGGCAGCATTGGATAAGGAATAGCGAGAGCTGCGTTGCAAATCTGTTTGTGCCTCGCAAAAGTGCCTGCGTATTCACTACCAATATAGCAACTGCACACAACAGCCAAGCGAGATTGCAGACATTTGCGAATTGTTAAAAATGTTGCTATATTCCAATGTCGCTCAACTGCTTTGTGCCATTTTGGAATATCTCTCATTTTGTGCCAAAGCACTATTTTTTCTGCGAGGCACCAATTTAGCGAGGGGATTGCGCGAAGATCGAAGATCGAGCCCATAGATGTTTAGTCTAAAGGGCTGTCATTAGTTGTCAATAAATCTTGTTTGACTCCAAAGAGGTATGACACAGGCCCGGTTTTTGGGATGGAACCGCGTAACAGTCTCCTGTTTTGATTGGTCCATGTCTGTCACATGAATATGTCGTCACACGAGTGGAAAAGCTTGCAGGCATTTAACATTGCGATCAGAGAAAGAGAGCGAGAGATCTGCTTTCCACTACCTTACAATTAAAATATAACATCGTATTTTTCTCTACTAATATAACAAACTATGGGTTATTACTTTATATGAATTATCATGTTGTGCACGAATGTAAGAATTGTTTTTTTCTGTAGTGGTGTACACTGTTCTTTCAAACTGCATTTACCTATAATCGTTTGCGCAATGTATTTTAATATCAAATATATACACTATTGCAGTTTTGTTACAGGATACATTAGTTTATTTCAAATGTAATCACACTTTTAAATATAGGCTGCCCCTGTTTTCATTTACATCCCAAATTCCGGGCCGCTTTGCTTTTGATAATGTCCCAAATTCTGGGCCGATTTGGTTTGCAGATAATGTCTCAAATTCCGGACCGCTCTGATAACGTCCCAAATTCTGGGCTGCTCTGGTTTTTAGATAACTTCCCAAATTCTGTATTTTCGAATTCAGCCCAGTTTTTGGGATATTCTGCTCAGCTGACAACCGAGTTTCTAAGTCATGCATGCGCAGTTTACCATAAACTGGATTGTGAATTCATTTGAGAGTAACCCTGAGTACATGAATCAAAGCTAATGTATGTTTTACTCTTCCAAGAAAACTGTTTTTTTCTGAAGAAACAGAAATAAAATGTAAATGTTAAAGTATTTCTTATTACAATGAAGAAACTTGAAATATACATGAACATGAATTAAAGCAGACGTTTTCCTTTATTAAAGGCTAATATTAAAACACTTTTGAGAAGGAACATGGTATTCAAAAAAAAAAAAGACATTTCATTTGCTTATATAATGCCCATCAGTATTGTAATGGAATTTTTATAACATTGCAATTGCTTAGCTTGCTCAATAGCAAACAAATAGGTTTTAAGATAACAATATAGGTTGTAATGTTAAGTTTAAGTAGAGACCTGTCCCGAGTCAATAGGACGAGTAGAACATGAGCTATAAGAAATAATAACTTTATGTGTAATAAATATAAAAAGTATAATTTGCAGTATACTGAACTGACTGTTCCTTGGAACTCGCGGGGGGCAGCCAATCAGAGACTTACTGTTAATCTCCCCATTCGGATGAACCAATGAGGATCTAAAAGTGAACAACGTTGTGGGTAACAAGGAGCAACCAGTTTAAACTAATTTTAGCTGTCATGTTTAGCATAAACTTATCTTGTGACTGTTTTATGATTCTCCAAAAATGGAGATAATTTATTTTTCTATAACTTGACTGTGACCCTATATGGTCCCCACTTCTTTTAAGTTCTTTAACCAATCCTTATATGGTTACACTGTTTAATTTCCTCCTTTGTATGATGATCCAGAAAACTATATAAGCTGCATAAAAAATTAGCTGGGTGTGCGATTCTGCTATTGCTAACAGAGTCTCTCCAGTTTGCAAACTTATTAAAGCTGTTTGATTAAACCACAACGTCTCCTCACTGAGTCAATGCTTGAACTGGGATTAAAGAACTTCCATCACAGTCTATAGATCTGCGTAGGGGTTTATCAGAGCTTCTGGGTTTAAGAGACCTTCAACAACTTCAAATAAATCTTATTGTATTGTATTAGACAACATTTCCCTTATCTATTCCTGATAGTTTATACTCTAGGCCAAAGGGTTTCAATCTTTTTTTGAAACTGTACCCCTTCTACCTGGAGGTTTCAGCTCAGGTACCCTTTTACAATTTTCATTCAACTGAACGGTACCTCAGTTACAATAAAATGGAGAATAATCTGATGACCCCCCCCCCCATATTTATTTAATAAATAATTTAATGTCACAACAGTTTAGGTACAAACTGCTGGTTTAGGACAGAATAACAAACAGTAGCTTTAATCCTTAAACCTTTTAATTACAAGTATTTGGATGCACAGAATTAAAAAGACAAGTATTTGGTATCTCTTTGGAAACAGTCGTATTTGCTTTATATTCGGCAAAGTTAGTATGGATAATACACAATAGTGTGCAATGGAGATGTTTTTTTTTAGGGTAACATTTACTTCCCATCTCCGTATAATTGTGTGACATTGAAAATGTTTACCTCAAGATAAAACCTCAAGATTGTGATCCCAAAACACTTCACATGGACTTAATCGGTGCTCCTGTTGCATGAATACACTATAATATGTGCATGTTTCAGGTCTTATATATAATGCACATTTTTCACACAAATCCTCGCCAATGAACTCGCTAGTACTCTCTTTAGATGCACAACAGTCTTAGCTAAAGAAATTGGGTTCCTTTAAGTTCGTACGACCCAAGACCGCCATTGGCCGAGCCTTACCCCGATGGTGTTTTTATAATGGGATTTGCCATAGGGAGGGGGTGGTCTCTTATTATTATTATTATTATTATTATTATTATTATTATTTATTTCTTAGCAGACACCCTTATCCAGGGCGACTTACAATTGTTACAAGATATCACATTATACATTATTTCACATTATACAGATATCACATTATTTTTACATACAATTACCCATTTTATACAGTTGGGTTTTTACTGGACCTCTTTCACAGGGAGCCACCCGTTTTCAAATGCTACATTTTCAACAATTTTCCATTCCTCTATCTTGTTTATTTATGATGATATATAAACTCAGTTTAAAGGCAGAAGTGTTTTAAAATAGTTTATTTTGTTTCAATGATGTGTTTGCTTTTCTAAAAGCGCAGAACACTGATAACAGTTTTAATTCAGTGTAGGGTAGAATTCTCTATCTAAAGTTATACTGCCAACAGTGCTGATAATGAATCAATAACATATAGAAAGAACTGGACCTGGTCACACAATTCCTTCTCAGCATTTTAATTAAAAACTTGTTTAATAGCATTAATAGATGGAAGGCATGGTAGGCTAATGGAAAATAAAGCAGCAATGTTCACATCCAGAAGATTTTTTTTTTAATTTACTGTGACCAATTATTTTTCTATTTTCTCCCCTCCCAGTTTGAATTATTGCACCGCTTCTCAAAGACTCCCTTAGTGTCAGTGAAGAGGCCCAGAGGATAATGCAGGTTCCCTCCAGCCTCCACTCTCTGAACAGTGTTTCCCTTTTACACCAGCCAGTATCATGCCAGAGAATCTCTTTCCAGGAGTCGATCTCCTGACTATAGAGGGAGAGGCTGGCTTCAGAACTGAAACCATTCAGCCCTGTGCACCACCGCGAGACAGTGTCCAGCCCTGGCAGAAAAACCCTCCCCTCCAATTCACATCATCCATACGACTCCCCCTATAGTTCTCTACATTTCTTAGTCTGTTTGTCTTTAAAATAACCTTTACAGTGTTACAGGAATAAATGAAGACATTTAATCAACTTACCTGTTGGGTGGCTTTTGGAATTCCTGATTAGGAGCTGCACAAGCTGGAAGGGAATACAAGAGCATTAGTGAAGGTTCAGCTGTCTCTTAAATGACTTCACTGTGCTGTATGGAGCATCCTGAGGAGATGTGTGTACACTCTGCTGGTCTTTCATGACTGGACTGCTGTCTATACCTCTGTCTGTCTCTCTTTATCTCTGTCCTGGACTGCTGTCTATACCTCTGCCTCTCTTTATCTCTGTGTGTGTCTGTCTTGGACTGCTGTCTATACCTCCGTCTCTGTCTCTCTTTAGTAGAAGGATCTTAATATTTCATGGTAACACAGACATTCACTGAATTATTGTTCAGTCATGTATTTGGACTATTGCTGTACCCTTTGTTCTTTACAATGACTAGAAGAGCTCTGATTACTGTAACAAAACGTGTACGACTGCCATGAATCAATTAGAATTAGTAACAAACGTATTTACATATCCTGCTTTGTGCTACAAAGCAATTCAACACACACCTGGATATTAAATGCTCAAAATATTTTCTAAAGCAGAAACATTCCAACATCACATACAATATAATTTGTAACATCAAGAATACTTACAGGACAATTGCGAGCAACAAGTTGCTGTAGTTTCTTCAGAAGAGATCTGCTCCCTGTTAACAGCTAGTTAAACAGATGACTGCCAGGGAATGTGTGTTTCCTTAAATAATCCTCTCATGTGGGCGTGTAGATCTGCAAAATACACCCATCTACCAATACAGGGGGGGGGGGGCAGTGCTAGTAATTACAATATATCCTCCCTCATTTCAACAACAGGTATCGCCATTGTCTTAACTATGTTTAAAAAATAAAACTGTTGAATTAAAATGAGCTTCCTAACTTTGTTCCCCCTCGTAACTGTGTTTGCATTGCGGCTGGTATGAGGCTCTGTTTTATGTTTCGTCACTGAATAAATTAGATTTTTTTTTTTAATGAATGTGTTTATTGTTTTTTAAAGATTTCAGTTTGCATAACTGAGTTACTAGCACCACATGTGTCAATTCTACACATTAGTTGGTTGCAGAACATTGATGCAAAAGTGTTTCTGAAAGGCCAATAATGTGAATGAGGTTGGTTGGTCACTTGCCATCTTTAAAATAATTGTAATTGTAAAATGAAAGAATAGAACACAAACACCCACAGCAAACATTTCTTTCTTTTTTTCTTAATTTCAGTGCTTTCAAAACTTTAGCTTTCCTTTTCAGGAACTTTGAGGTGGAGTTCCTCTGTCAAAGAGGTTATGCAACATATTTTGCAGAATGTGATTAAGTGGCTGCAATACTCCCCAGATAAGGCAGCGCTCACCAACAGTTGCCGGTTATCTTAATCAGGGCCGCAGCCAGGAATTTTGGGGCCTGGGACAGGTCCTATGAGAAGCTCCCCCCTCCCCTGTGGAAAATCTAGAAAATCAGTTCAGGCAAAAATATAAATGCTTCAACCTGAACTGATAGGATAAATAAGAACATAAGAAAGTTTACAAACGAGAGGAGGCCATTCGGTCCATCTTGCTCGTTTGGTTATTAGTAGCTTAATGATCTCAGAATCTCATCAAGCAGCTTCTAGAAGGATCCCAGGGTGTCAGCTTCAACAACATTACTGTGGAGTTGGTTCCAGACCCTCACAATTCTCTGTGTAAAAAAGTGCCTCCTATTTTCTGTTCTGAATGCCCCTTTATCTAATTTCTATTTGTGACCCCTGGTCCTTGTTTCTTTTTTCAGGTCGAAAAAGTCCTCTGGGTCGACACTGTTAATACCTCTTGGAATTTTGAATGCTTCAATCAGATCTTGTTGGCCTTTTTTATAGCTTCCCCACATTGTCTAGATGAAGACATTTCTGAGTCAACATAAACTCCTAGGTCTTTTTCATAGATTCCTTCTTCAATTTCAGTATCTCCCATATGATATTTATAATGCACATTTTCATTGCCTGTGTGCAGTACATTACACTTTTCTCTATTAAATGTCATTTGCCATGTGTCTGCCTAGTTCTGAATGCTGATAGACTCCAACAGAATGTTGACGGACTGCACGAGGATCGCTGCTGTGTATTATGATCTAGTACAGGTGTAGTACGCTCAAAACTACTAGTCACTTTCAAAACACTCAGGTCACGTTCGTAACACTCTACTAGTCACTTTCAAAACAGTCAGCTCACGTTCATAGCACTCTACTAGTCACTTTCAAAACACTCAGGTCACGTTCGTAACACTCTACTAGTCACTTTCAAAACAGTCAGGTCACGTTCATAGCACTCTACTAGTCACTTTCAAAACACTCAGGTCACGTTCGTAGCACTCTACTAGTCACTTTCAAAACACTCAGGTCACGTTCGTAGCACTCTACTAGTCACTTTCAAAACACTCAGGTCACGTTCGTAACACTCTACTAGTCACTTTCAAAACACTCAGGTCACGTTCGTAACACTCTACTAGTCACTTTCAAAACACTCAGGTCACGTTCGTAACACTCTACTAGTCACTTTCAAAACACTCAGGTCACGTTCGTAACACTCTACTAGTCACTTTCAAAACACTCAGGTCACGTTCGTAGCACTCTACTAGTCACTTTCAAAACACTCAGGTCACGTTCGTAACACTCTACTAGTCACTTTCAAAACACTCAGGTCACGCTCGTAGCACTCTACTAGTCACTTTCAAAACACTCAGGTCACGTTCGTAACACTCTACTAGTCACTTTCAAAACACTCAGGTCACGTTCGTAACACTCTACTAGTCACTTTCAAAACACTCAGGTCACGTTCATAACACTCTACTAGTCACTTTCAAAACACTCAGGTCACGTTCGTAACACTCTACTAGTCACTTTCAAAACACTCAGGTCACGTTCATAGCACTCTACTAGTCACTTTCAAAACACTCAGGTCACGTTCGTAACACTCTACTAGTCACTTTCAAAACACTCAGGTCACGTTCGTAACACTCTACTAGTCACTTTCAAAACACTCAGGTCACGTTCGTAACACTCTACTAGTCACTTTCAAAACACTCAGGTCACGTTCGTAACACTCTACTAGTCACTTTCAAAACACTCAGGTCACGTTCGTAACACTCTACTTCTATGCTCAAAACACTCTCAAGCTCAAAACACTTTACAGTACATTAAGTTCAAAGCATTTACTTATATGTTTATAGTTATGTTATTACATTTGTATTTCCCCAAACGTTTTTCAGCTAAAGCTAACTGAAAAATACCAAAATGAACTATATACACGTGTCACAAAGACGGCCGGAGTGGGTGACGTCCGACCAGATACAGGAAAATAAACAAAGAGAGAGGTGGAGTTTGATGGAGCTGAGCGAATGGTCTCAATCAGCATTTAATGAATGAATAGACAGACAGAAAATAAACGGTTGTAACAATACAAAGACAGGACACGGCACATTCGCCAAAATAAATAGACAAACAAAACGGACTACACAGACAAACAAGGTGAGCTTCTATTTTTCTTACAATTATCACAATTACCTCCAATCCCGTTCTCCACTCACCGAACACACAACCCCGAGAGGGTGAAAACATGCTGCTTTTATGCAGCTGTACCGAGACTCGACTGCTAATCAATCATTCAATTGGAGTCGTGGTACAACTGCACGTGAATCAATAAAGTGCAATTCCCCGTGCTCACATATTATTACATTTTACTTGCACGTGAAGTGCTGTGCAATTCTCGTGACAAAATACAAATATACATTTTAAACACTCGTGTTACACAGACCCGTTTATATCCCGTGCACCAACGACTATACACCAACATTAACACACAACACAATACATATAACAGAAAATACACACAGGGGCAGGCACTTCGTCACATATACCCCACCCCCTGTGCAAAGCACACATGGCCTCAATGGCCACCTCCCCCCCTAAAATCCCAAAAGTCCTGGGCCAAGAACAGGGACTTTAAGGGGTTGATGGGCGGCAATGTTGCCAGTAGCCAGGCTGCTACTGGCCATGCTGTCAGCAGACGTGCTGACAGTGGGGCAAATCTCTCCTCCCGCTGTACCACTGGCCGCGGAAATGCTGCCAATGTTGCGGCTATTAGCAGACGTGCTGACAGCTCCCAGACTGACTCCTTCAGACGGGACAAGTCCAGCAGCGGAAAAGCTGCTGGGGTTGGTGGTCTACAGACCTCCCCCAAGATCTGCGGCAGCGAAACTGCTGTGGGGGAAGGTGGTCTCCTGACCTCTCCCCCCTTTATAGCCGGAAGCTCCCTCTGGGGGGACTCCAGCCCCCAGAACTCCTGCAGCGAAACTGCTGCGGGGGAAGGTGGACTCCTGACCTCTCCCCCCTTTTTCATAGCCGGCAGCTCCCTCTGGTGGGGCTCCGGCCACACTGACCCCTGCGGCCAAGCAGAGCTGACTGCAACCCCTGGCGAAGCAGTTCCAGTGACCCCTGGCGAAGCAGTTCCAGTGACCCCAGGTGATGCGGAGCGGCTGGCAACCCCAGGCGATGCGGAGCGGCTGGCAACCCCAGCAGATGCCAGGCAGGCATCCTTGGGCGAAGCGAGGCAGGCATCCTTGGGCGAAGCGAGGCAGGGAGTCAGGACAAGCTGGGGTGCAGGTTTTGGCCCTCTTCTCGGCCACTGCGGCCAGGCGGTTCTTCCACATGCTTTCGCTCAGCATTTAATGAATAAACAGACAGAAAATAAACGGGTTGTAACAAAAACACAGGACACGGCACTATACGCCAAAACAAAAAAAGACAAACAAAACGGACTACACAGACAAAACACGGTGAGCAGATTTCACTACTATTATTTTAACAATTACTACCTCTGTCTCCAATCCCGTTCTCCACTCACCGAACACCCAACCCCGAGTGAAAGAAACGTGCATCTATATATACTGTTGTGCTGGGATTCAATTTCTAATTAATTATTCACTTGAATCCCAGCACGTGAATTAATTCTGTGCAACCCCGTGCTGACATATTATTACATTTTACTTGCACGTGATGTGATGTGCCATCCCCGTGCCTAAATACAAATATACAATTTACACACACGTGAAACACAGACCCGCTTATATCCCGTGTACCAATGCCTATACCGCAACATTTACACACAACACGTAACATATAACATACACGGGGGGGGCACTTTGCCACACACACCTACCAGTATATTATATCCATTGTTCAGGGGCGGAGGAAGCTGGTTTAAGAAAGTCACTGATCTTGCTTTGAGTTTTTAATTTGTAACCACTTTCTAACACAGAATGCCAGGCGAGAGTTAAGTCTGCTTTCTGATCACTTGTCACTGGTTTCCAAAGCAGTGACAGTCATGGGGTTTCAGTGCGGGTCAATTTACACGTGAAATGGCGATGCGCGGGCTCGTTTGGGAGAATTCCTCGTGTAAATCAGGTTTGTGGTTGAAAAAAACGACCAAAGAGAGGGATAGGGTAAATCTCATTTACTCGTGTGAATGAAGAAACACATGGGAAATTCCACACCCAGTTTGACATGGAAACCCCATTTCACGTTTAAATGTTAATCAGCGTGTTTATTCTTAACTATAAATATTGCAAAGCGGAGGGGGTGGGGGTCACGTGATGCAGCCGACCATGAAGGACGTGTTTCTGTGAGCTCTGTTGTTGGGGATCCTTGTCTGAATTAATTCTACAATTATACTCGACACCAACTGTTTAAATGGTGTAATATAACATGAGTAGCCTAAAGTTTCATGGCACACTGCAATTTGCGAAGAAATAAAAGATCCACAGCAAAAAATAAATCTCGTTCTCCAGCGCATGTACAGGCCGCATCATCCCCGCTGAAAACTACCATGGAAGAGCAGGATCGGATAACTCTAGAAGCGCTGTGGAAAGTAATTAAACAATCGAAATCAGATTTATTCCAACATATTGACACCAAAACAGCAGACATACAAATTAAACTGACACACATACAAGGCTCGCTTTCAACTCTGGCAGAACAGGTAGCGGAGGTTGAAAACAGAGTAAGCTCCAACGAAGACAACCTACAAGACGCTGCAGGCTGAATTACACGTCTGGAGAAAGAAATATCGTCTCTTAAAGACAAAATAGGAGAACAGAAGAAGAAGATCAAACATTCGCCTTGTCAGTCTTCCGGAGGGCTCCGAGGGGCGAGACACAGTAGATTTCATTGCCTAACTAATACCTCAGCTGGTGGGACAAGACCACTTTAAAAGGGAAATAAAACAAAACTGTACTTACCTTGAGAGAGCGGAGTGGAAGGGGTCCTCGAGGATTCTGCTTCTGTAACAAGAAAGAGAGAAAAAAGAAAGTTTATAACAAAGCCATATTGCTGCAGTGGTTCTGAATCCACTGAAGTGATTACAATGCATACCTTGAGAGACCGGAGTGGAAGGGGGGCTTGTGGGGTCTGAATCTGTAAAGAAATCACACAACAACAAGATTTAGTGTTTCCTGTTTCAAGTGTATTGTTCAAATGCATTTCAATGAAACTGTGTCTATGCTGCTGTCTCCACCAGGGCAATGCTGACAATGACATGGTTTATTGTTTTCAAATAAATATAATAAATAGACAGTAAGAATGTATATCACAGCACACGTCTCTCCTGGGTATAACAATGAGGGGGAGCTGCTCCCTCTCACACTCTTAATGACGAGGCAGGTTTCTGGTACTTCAGATCTCTAGGCTACACCCTGCCCTGCTCTGGAGGTCAGACAGCTACTGTAGGCTCAGATGGACTGAGCCTCTGAGTCCCTGCTCACAGACTGGGGTACAAACACTGAGCTGAACAAGAGCACAGACTGAACAGGGAGCCTTCAGTCACAGCAGAACAAGGGGTACTGATAGCTGCAATCCACATCACCCCATTACCTCTGGAAGGACATTGACCATCCCATCAGCCTGAGCAGGGAGCCTGTGATTGATTCTCAAAGTGGAAACTGCTAGATTTGTCACCACTAGGATTTATTGAAGAGATCTAATCAGGCTTCCCTCTTTGAACCTGAAGGTTTACACTGAATTAAATGAGAACACAGTCTGAACAGGGTCCTCACCCTCACAGCAGAAGAAGGACTTCTGATAGTTGCAGCTATAGTCAAACCATTCACCAGTCTTACTCAAGAACACACAGTTCTCATCCCCTCTCCTATTGTTTGGTTCCCCATGGTTCCAGTTGTGAAATGTGTAGTTATCCCCCTGGTGTGACCACTTCCAGGGCTCATTGAACAGGCCTATCCAGAAGGGCTTGCCCTGCGCTTTCTTCACTATTTCTTCATTTTCACTGGCGTTCTTTATACTGACGAGGTCGGTGTGTTGTTCTCTACAGTACTGCTGAGCTTCAGTACAGGTTTTCAGTTCTTCAATCAGGGTGTATCTCTCAGTGATGTTGCTGGTCTCTGTAAACACAAACAAACAACAGCTGAGAGGCTGGGAGCTGGCTCTGAACCAAAACAAACTCTGTGTTTTCATCAATCCTACAATTTAAAAAAACTACGTCTTGTCTGCAGTCAAGTACATGTTTGTGTTATCACAAGTACATGTTTTCATCGATTATTATACTATAAAACTTCACGTCTTTATGGTCACGCATCATAAAAGTTACCTCTGCATCTCAGCCACTTTGGATTCCTGCGTTCAATAAGCAGATCTCTTTTTTTGTGGCGCTACGAGATGGAAGTGCAGGGGTAGCAAAACTATGAGAATAATAACGATTAACATTTCTATCTTTAGTAAGGTCATAAAAAATACTACAATACCTGACCATACGTTTATATTTATTTACAATAACATTTGCTTGACTTTTTTGAGGATGCAACATTGACAATGGATAACTGCAAAGCATACGACATGCATTATTTAGATTTCCAGAAAGCTTTTGACAAAGTCCCGCATAAAAGATTAATTCTCAAACTGAACACAGTAGGGATTCAAGGAAATGCATGCACATGGATTAGGGAGTGGTTAACATGTAGAAAACAGAAAGTACTGATTAGCGGAGAAACCTCAAAATGGAGCGAGATAACCAGTGGTGTACCACAGGGATCAGTATTAGGTCCTCTGCTATTCCTAATCTACATAAGTGATTTAGATTCTGGTATAGTAAGCAAACTCGTTAAATTTGCAGATGGCACAAAAATAGGAGGAGTGGCAAACACTGTTGCAGCAGCAAAGGTCATTGAAAATGATCTAGACAGCATTCAGAACTGGGCAGACACATGGCAAATGACATTTAATAGAGGAAAGTGTAAAGTATTGCACACAGGTAATAAAAATGTGCATTATAAATATCATATGGAGATAGTGAAATTGAAGAAGGGAACTATGAAAAAGACCTAGGAGTTTATGTTGACTCAGAAATGTCTTCATCTAGACAATGTGGGGAAGCTCTAAAAAAGGCCAACAAGATGCTCGATATATTGTGAGAAGTGTTGAATTTAAATCAAGGGAAGTAATGTTAAAACTTTACAATGCATTAGTAAAACCTCACCTAGAGTATTGTGATCACTTCTGGTCACCTCGTTACAAAAAGGACATTGCTGCTCTAGAAAGAGTGCAAAGAAGAGCAACCAGAATTATCCTGGGTTTAAAAGGCATGTTGTATGCAGACAGGCTCAAAGAATTAAATCTATTCAGTCTTGAACAAAGAAGACTACGCGGTGATCTGATTGAAACATTCAAAATCCTAAAAGGTACAGACAATGTCATCCCAGGGGACTTCTTTGACCTGAAAAAAGAAACAAGGACCAGGGGTCACAAATGGAGATTAGATAAAGGGGCATTCAGAACAGAAAATAGGAGGCACTTTTTTACACAGAGAATTGTGAGGGTCTGGAACCAACTCCCCAGTAATGTTGTTGAAGCTGACACCCTGGGATCCTTCAAGAAGCTGCTTGATGAGATTCTGGGCTCAATAAGCTACTAACAACCAAACGAGCAAGATGGGCTGAATGGCCTCCTCTCGTTTGTAAACATTCTTTTGTTCTTATGTTCTTATTTATAAATGTGTGTAGCCATTACAAAACATAAGACTGTATACTTCTTGTACGTGTGGAAACGTATGAAATAATGTAGTTAACACAGATATTTGGGTGAAATGTGACCACACTTTGCACACTGCTAGTTCACCACCGCCATTTTGACACTCCCACAGAGTCAGCTCCTGAGAGTGTTAGATGATGTTACAGAGCACTTTTTTGTAACAGGACGTTCAATAGAAAATGTTACGGAACATTCTGGAGCGCTCTGGCTATTGAACGCATCCCTGCAGTTTACGTCACGCAATCACTGAAGCTGCTCTGACTCTGGGATCTGTCGTCAAGGGAACCTCGAGACCCGCCCCTCCTGTAAAGCTCCCAAAATCTGTAGAATGTGAATTAAATAATACAGATACATATGAAGAAGTTAAAAGCAATATGATCAATAAATCAGTAAAAGAGTGTCACAAAGACAGCCGGAGTGGGTGGCGTCAGACTAGAAACAGGAAAATAAACAGAGAGAGATGTGGAGTTTGGTGAAGCTGAGCGAATGCTTTCGCTCAGCATTTAAATATTACACAGAACAGAAAATAAAAGGGTTGAACACAAAACAGGACACGGCACTTTAAGCCAGAATAAATAGACAAACAAAACGGATTAAACTGACAGACACGGTGAGTTATGATGATGTTGTGATTATTATTATTATTTTACTTTACCTCCGTCTCCAAACCCGTACTTCCACCCTGTACACTCTACCCCGAGTCAATGAAATGTGCATCTATATATACTGTTGTGCTGGGATTCAATTACTAATTAATTATTCACTTGAATCCCAGCACGTGAATTAATTGCGTGAAGTGATGTGCAATCCCGTGCCTAAATACAATTATACAATCTAAATACTCGTGCTGCACACACCCATTTATATCCCGTGTACCAACTACAATACACCAACATTTACACACAACACACAACATACAACATATAACACACAAATGCACACATGGGCGGGGCACATTGCCACAAAGAGGTTAAGGAAATTGAGGAGAGACTATACAATAAAGGAATTATATCAAAAGAATTAAAAAAATACATGCAGCCACATAATGCAAGAACAGGCCTAGCAAGAGGAAATCCTAAAATGCACAAAGAAAATCACCCTATGCGAATGATAGTCAGTACAATTGATAATCCAACACACATAATAGCTGAAATAGCAGAAAATTCTCTTTGAGAATTTCACACGTTGAGAAATTACCAAGCTTTGTTAAAGATACAACACAATTTTTAAAAAGACTTGAATCACTAAAACTCAACCTTCCAGAGAATTTTATTTTGCATGGATGTAAAATCCTTGTACCCAAGTGTCCCTCGTAAAGAACCTTTAGAAGCTTGTCAAAAAGCACTAGATAATAGACTAGATAAATCAATACCAACAGCAGAGGTGCTGAACATGATCAACGTAGTTTTAGAAAAGAGTTATTTTACATTTGTTGATAAGAATTACAAACAAAATGATGGTACCGCAATAGGATCTAAATTAGGAATGCATTTTGTGAGAACAAACATGGGGAAATGGGAAGAACAATTACTTAGAAAATCGGAACGAGAACCTTTAGAATACATTTGGTTTGTAGATGATATTTTTGGGGTTTGGACACATGGAGAAGAATCTCTTTTCCAGTTTCATAAAATGGCAAATGAAATACACAGTAATATTAAAGTGGACTTTCGATGGACAAGGAAAGAAATAGAATTTTTAGATACCATAGTAAAACTTGAAGAAGGTTTAATTGAGACAGACCTCTTCTGTAAACCTACTGACATGCACCAGTATTTACACATGTCCTCTACACATCCGATACACACTAAAAGGGCAATCCCAAAGGGTCTAGGAATATTATTATTAATTTCTTAGCTGACGCCCTTATCCAGGGCAACTAACAATTGCTACAAGATATCACATTATTTTTACATACAAGTACCCATTTATACAGTTGGGTTTATACTGGAGCAATATAGGTACAGTACCTTGCTCAAGGGTACAGCAGCAGTGTCCCCACCGGGGATTGAACCCATGACCCTCCGGTCAAGAGTCCAGAGCCCTAACCACTACTCCACACTGCTGCCCCAGAATATGCACAAAAGAAAGTGACTATGTAAAACAAAGAAATGTATTAAAAACAAATAAAAAAAAAGAGGATACAAAGAAAGAATTATAGAGACGGAGTTAAGAAAAGTGGATAAACTAAAAAGAGATGATCTACTAGATTATAAAAATAGAGATAAAAAGGTCAAAAGAGTCCCATTAATAATGACTTACTCTAAACTGTTGCCCAATATTTCTAAGATAATTTGGAAACACTTGCGGATTCTACATAATTCAGAAAAATTGAAAAAAGTATTTCTTAAGGCCCCAGTTGTAGCATTCAGAAGAGAAGCTAATTTAGGTGATATTTTAGTTCACAGTAAACATAAAAGAATAATTGACAAAATAGGTTCTACGAACATATGCACTAGTAGATGTAAAGTGTGTAAATACATAGACAAAAGTAAAAATATAATTAAACATAAGAACACCACATATCCACTAAAAACTAATACCAACTGTAAAAATAGCAATGTTGTTTATGGAATAGCCTGTGAAAAATGTGATGAAATAAAATATGTTGGAGAGACTAGAACTACTTTATATAAAAGAATTCAGAACCACCTTTCATTAATTAGTAATAAAAAAATGAATGAACCAATAGTACAGCACTTCACCAGTCAAGGACATGACATAAATGATATAAAGTTTGTAGTATTACAACAGCTAAAATTAGACAATGCGACATATAGAAGAATAAAAGAAAGTAAATGGATAAATAGACTGAACACGATTATGCCAGCGGGACTCAACAGAAAAGAATGAACTAATTAATTTCAATAAATATATAACATTTAAATAAATAAATAAATAAACAAAATTCATTCAAAAGTTGTGCATACTGATGCGCTGGGGAGGCCAAATCAAGACTAATCCAGCATTGCATGATAATATAAATATAAGTTTATATAAAGTAATGTTAAATAGAATTAATATAGATTCAAAGATAGAAGAAAAATGATGTCACAATATATAGAACACCATTACATCATGTAAGAATAAATCATGGATTTGAATATAAACAATAACAAGTAGTTGTCATGCCGTCAAACACCTATAAATACCTCCAATGTTTTGATTCAAACACAGGCTCCCTTGAGAAAGATATGTACAACATATCGAAACGTTGGGCAGCTGGCTCTTTGAGCTAATATATATATATATATATATATATATATATATATATATATATATATATATATACATATACATATACACATACACACACAGTGCCTTGCATAAGTATTGACCCCCCATGAAATCTTCCACATTTTGTAGTGTTACAACCTGGAATTAAAATGGATTTAATTGGGATTTTTTGTCACTGATCTACACAAAATAGTCCATAATGTCAAAGTGGGGAAAAAAATCTACATATTTTTCAAAATGATTTACAAATAAAAAACTGAAAAGTCTTGATTGCATAAGTATTCACCTCCTTTGCTGTGACACTCTTAAATAAGCTCTGGTGCAACCAATTGCCTTCAGAAGTCACATCATTAGTTGAATGGAGTCCACCTGTGTGCAATTAAAGTGTCACATGATCTCAGATTAAATACACCTGTTTCTGGAAGGCCCCAGAGTTTGTTAGAGAGCATATCTAAACAAACAGCATCATGAAGACCAAGGAGCTATCAAAACAAGTCCGGGATAAAGTTCTGGAGAAGCACCAATCAGGGTTGGGTTATAAAAAAATATCCCAAACTTTGAACATCCCCCGGAGCACTGTTAAATCCATTATTAAAAAATGGAAAGAATATGGCACAACCGTGACTCTGCCTAGAGAAGGCCGTCCACCAAAACTCAGCAACCAACAAATGTCTTTTTTTGTTTAATTAACTGATGTGTCACAATAAAAAAAATACTTTGCACCTTCAAAGTGTTAAGTATGTTGTGTAAATCAATTAAATCCATTTCAATTCCAGGTTGTAACATTACAAAATGTGGAAAAGTCCAAGGGGGGTGAATATATTATATATATATATATATATATATATATATATATATATATAGGTTGCCATTTTTTCTTGTATTAAGTTATATTTAACAAGTTAATAAACTTCCAGCCATGTATCATTATTATTATTATTATTATTTTTATTATTATTATTATTACTATTATTAATATTATCTGTTATGCAGCATTATCAGCCCTAGAGAGTTATGGATTCAAAAGCGCTTAAGAGAAGATTTCAGGCAGTTGAGAGCATGAGAGTGCATTGTCAGATTGTGTGTGCTTTTCTTTTTTTATTTAAAAATGGTTTCTGTGAAGTGGTATGGTTTATATATTGGTTATGCTGCTTTAGTAAGGACTTCAATATAATGCATACTGTATGTTTTGTAGGTTTGAAAGTGCTGTTGAAAACAGTTATTGAAGTTTTATTGTAGTTTTTAATTAGAAATAAAAAAATAAACATTTAATCAGGAACCTTTTTGTGTCTTTTTTCCCCCTAAAATTATGTTATTAGAATAATCATAATTGGGATTATTTTCAAATATCGAATCGACTTGTAAAAGTGATAATCGCTCATCTCTATAATCTACTCAACGTCTGCCCGACACAGGAGACAGTGATTGGCACCTCCACTTCAAACAGTGTCTCAGCTCTGATATGACTAGCCAATCAGAAACGCTCTCTGGCCTCCATTTGTTCTGAAGATCCAAGTCAAAGTTGTCCCTTCAGAATGGCTGCAGAGCTGTGGAGTTGGTGTACCACGTCTCTGGTTCCCTCAAGACATCCTGCTTTACCTGAAACTGAACTATACCAACGGGAAGTACACGCAAGTATCAAGCTAATGTAGTGAAGCAAAAATTTAACTTTCCGTGAATTAACCATGCATAAAGCACCATGTAATCCATGCTATATTTTTTACAAAAAAATAAAAAGGTAATAAAAAGGTAATAAAATGGTAATAAAAAGGTAAGGCAAACCAAGTGTGAGAAGGAGAGGGGACGAGGGAATGGGCTTGCCCCGGGTTCGGTTGCCAGAGCGGGGCTGACGCGTCTCGTCTCCCGGAGAAAGCCACAGCTCCTCTTGCAGCAAAAAACTAAATACGTTAGGAAAGATAACCACGTAATAGGCCTCATATTTTTTTAGTTATAAAACAAATGCTGAATAAGATGTCTGTGTTATAAAGTGCCAGCGCAGCTTTTCTTCAGTTCAGATACTGTATCAAAAGAGAGAGACAGAAACGGAAGTTAGACTGAGAAGCTGTTTACACTTTGAACAACACCAGCACTCTTTTTGCTGTAGAAATACTGCATGAATCACTAGTATAGGGAATTGGGGGACATGCTGTAGAGGCGTTACATCCGAGGCGCGTAATATCCTATAGAAAGTCTACACCCCCTTGAACTTTTTCACATTTTGTTGTGTCAGTGCCTCAGAGTTTCATGCATTTAAATGAGGATTTTTTCCACTTATCTACACACCATACTCCACACTGTTAAGGGGAAAAAAAGTTTTTTTATTGAGAAAAAGATGATATATTACAAATACAAAACTGGAAGATCATAAATGGATAAGTCTCCAACCCCCTGAGTTAATACTTGGTGGAAGCACCTTTGGCAGCAAGTCTGTTGGGATTGGTCTCTACCAACTTTGCACACCTAGATTTGGCAATATTTGACCATTCTTCTTTACAAAACTGTTCAAGCTCTGTCAAGTTCCTTGGGGAATGCTGATGGACAGCAATCTTCAAGTAATGCCACAAATTTTCGACTGGATTTAGGTCGGGGCTCTGACTGGGCCACTCAAGGACATTTTCCTTTTTGTTCATTAGCCACTCCAGTGTAGATTTGGCTTTGTGCTTTGGGTCGTTGTCATGCTGAAAGGTGAACTTCCGTCCCAGTTTCAGCTTTCTTGCAGCAGGTTTTCCTCAAGGACTTCACTGTACTTTGTTCCATTCATTTTCCCTTCTATCCTGACAAGTGCCCCAGTCCCTGCCGATGAGAAACATCCCCATAACATGATGCTGCCACCACCATGCTTCACAGTAGGGATGGTGTTCTTTGGGTGATGCGCTGTGTTGGGTTTGTGCCGAACATAACGCTTTGAATTTAGTTTCATTTTAGTTTTGTCAGACCACAAAACTTTTTGCCACATGGCTACAAATCTCCCGAGTGTTTTTTCATACTTCAAACAGGATTCAAGGTGGTCTTTCTTGAGTAAAATACAGGCCAGATTTGTGGAGTGCTTAGGATATTGTTGTCACATGCACACTTTGACCAGTCTTGGCCATAAAAGTCTGTAGCTCTTGCAAAGTTGCCATTGGCCTCTTGGTAGCCTCTCTGATCAGTCTCCTTCTTGCTCGGTCATCCAGTTTGGAGGGACGGCCTGATCTAGCCAGGGTCTTGGTGGTGCCATACACCTTCCACTTCTTAATAATCATCTTGACCGTGCTCCAAGGGATATTCAGGCCTTTGATATTTTTTTATACCCATCCCCTGATCTGTGCCTTTCAACAACTTTGTCCCGGAGTTCTTTTGAAAGCACCTTGGTGCTCATGGTTGAGTCTTTGCTTTGGAATGCACTCAACATGACAAGGAAACCCATTCCATACCCTCAGCACTTTCTGTGTAGAGAAGTGTTTCAATCCACTCAACATGACAAGGAAACCCATTCCATACCCTCAGCACTCTCTGTGTAGAGAAGTGTTTCAATCCACTCAACATGACAAGGAAACCCATTCCATACCCTCAGCACTCTCTGTGTGGAGAAGTGTTTCAATCCACTCAACATGGCAAGGAAACCCATTCCATACCCTCAGCACTTTCTGTGTAGAGAAGTGTTTCAATCCACTCAACATGACAAGGAAACCCATTCCATACCCTCAGCACTCTCTGTGTGGAGAAGTGTTTCAATCCACTCAACATGGCAAGGAAACCCATTCCATACCCTCAGCACTCTCTGTGTAGAGAAGTTCTTCAATCCACTCATTTGAACAGTGCTTTCTCCAGTTTAGAGTAAAGTGTTTCTGTATTCCAGCAGCCAGTTGGTTATCATAGTTTTAACTTCTTAAATATAATGAAGAAGTTGTTAGATGCTAAGTGTAAAAGTAAATATTCCTC
This sequence comes from Acipenser ruthenus, assembly GCF_902713425.1. Lineage (NCBI taxonomy): Eukaryota > Metazoa > Chordata > Actinopteri > Acipenseriformes > Acipenseridae > Acipenser > Acipenser ruthenus. The sequence goes on from NC_081230.1 coordinate 1,980,744, forward strand.
AAAATGAGATCACGTGGCTAATGTTCTATCAGATGACAAAATAAAAGACATATTAGAAAGAGGTTTGTGGTCATTTAATAAACAGGCACAGTGGGAGGAACCTGTAAGTTTACAGCTTAAAAAACTGTGAAGTTTCTACACTGAGCTCAGCTTTCTGAAAGCGTCTCCAGACAGAATGCAGGCTTGTGAAGTCGCTGCACTGATAGGTAAGTATTATTGCTGGTGCTTTATTAAACATGCTGCTGATTATCCATCTGGATTGGGAGCAGTTAGAGTGAAAGATTCCAGGTTTGGAGACTCGATCGTAATTCAAATTCTATATTTTGAGGCGGTGTCTTGTGTTAATTTCATTGAAAAAGCATAGTGTGCAAGCCAGGTAAATGAAATTATATATATATTGTAAGGAAGCAGGTTGAGTGAGACAGCAGGGAGGGGGTTAAAACCTCCCTGAAAAAGAAACATGTGAAAATGCACTTTTGGTTTATTGTTTAATTGTTTTATTAATGATCATCCGCACCTGGGCGTTATTGGGGAATTAGACCCAGGTGTGGGGTGTAAAAGGAGAGCAGGCAGTCTGCTCGAGGCTGCTGTGGGTAGAGCCCGCTTGCGAGGGTGTGGAGGAGTACAGAGAAGAAGATACTGAGAAACCGTGAAAGGTGTGAAAACTGGGTTTATTTTGCTTTGTTGTACAGGGAAACAGCTTAGCTGTCCTGTTTTCAGTTAGGTTCCTGTTTGTTTAGTTAGTGCTCATAAAGAGCTAGGTGTTTGTTTTGTATTTTTGTTTTGGTGTTTATTAAAATAGCGCAACCGCGCAAGAAAAATCAATTTCTGTGTGTTGGGTCACTGTTTTTAAAGGGGCAACGAACCCGAGAGAGGTGGAATCATTACAATATATATATATGGTAAGACAGCAGGGAGGGGGTTAAATCCTCCCTGCAGTAAAACACATTTTGGGTTTGATTTGTTTAATTGTTTAATCATTTGATTGTTAATTATCCCCTGCACCTGTTGGTAATTGAAAATTAGAACCAGGTGCAGGGTATTTAAGAGAGGCAGTCAGTGTGCTCAGGGCTGCTGAGGTGTGTGGAAGCCCGGCTGTGCTGGTGTGGGTACAACCATAGAACAAAGAAAAAAAAAGGTAGTGTGAAGCCTTTTTTGCGTGTGTTGTGTTGTTTATTTTTGTTACAGGTAAACAGCTTAGCTGTCCTGTCTTTTAGTTTAGGTTCCTGTTTTGTTTAGTTATTGCTCAAAGAGAGCTAGGTGGTTGTTTTGTTTATTTTGTATTTTGTTTTTGTGTGTTCATTAAAAATAGCGCAACCACGCTTTAAAAAAATCCATTTGTGTGCCTGGGTCGGTATTGATAAAGGAGCAACGAACCGTGAGTGGTGCAGTTTTGTGACAATATATACATATATACATATACATATATAATGTGTTATATATGGATTTAAAATTATACAATGACTATGGGGTTAAAGTGCAGACTGCCAGCTTTAATTTGAGGGTATTTTCATCCATATCGGATGAACCGTTTAGAAATTACAGCACGTTTTGTACATAGTCCCTCCCATTTTAGGGTACCAAAAGTATTTGGACAATTGGCTTCACAGCTGTTTCTTATTTGGCAGGTGTTTTTGTTTGCATCGTTAGTGCATACAAAAGACAGCTGTTAATGTCTAGTCTTCATTCTAGGCTTTGCATTTGCCTTTGGAGTCTGTTGCTGGTGTCTGACAACATGAGGACCAAAGAAGGGTCAATGCAAGTAAAACTGGCCATCATGAGGCAGAAAAATCAGAATAAATCCATCAGAGACATAGATAAAAACATTAGGCGTGCCCAAATCAACTGTTTGGTATATCATTAGGAAGAAAGAAAGCACTGGTGAGCTTAGCAATGGCAAGCGACCTGGTAGACCAAGGAAGACCGCTATAGTGGATGACCAAAGAATACTTTCAATGGTGAAGAAAACCCCCCTAACAACAGTATAACAGATCAGGAACACTCTCCAGGAGGTAGGAATAGATGTGTCAAAGACCACCATACGCAGAACAATACACCAGCAGAACTTCAGAGGGTATACCACAAGATGCAAACCACTAGTAAGCCTCAAGCACAGAATGGCCAGGTTACAGTTTGCTAAAAAGTACCCAAAAGATCCTGTAGAGTTCTGGAACAAAGTCTTATGGACAGATGAGACGAAGATTAACCTGTACCAGAGTGATGGAAAGAGGAAAGTGTGGAGAAAAAAAGGACCTGCCCATGATCCAAACTATAGCACCTCATCTGTGAAACATGGTGGAGGTAGTGTTATGGCTTGGGCATGTATGGCTGCAACTGGAACTGGCTCACTTGTCTTTATTGATGATGTGACTGCTGACGGCAGCAGCAGGATTAATTCTGAAGTGTACAGAAACATCTTGTTTGCTCAGATGCAACCAAATGCCTCCAAAGTCATTGGACGGCGCGTCATCATGCAACAGGACAATGACCCCAAACACACTGCCAGCAACCAAGGAGTTTCTCAGGGCCAAAAAAGTGGAAAATTCTTGACTGGCCAAGTCAATCACCCGATCTGAATCCAATTGAGTATGCTGAAGATAAGACTGAAGGCAAAAAGCCCCCGAAACAAGCAGGAACTGAAGATTATTATTATTATTATTTGTTTATTTAGCAGACGCCTTTATCCAAGGCGACTTACAGCGACTCGGGTGTGTGAACTATGCATCAGCTGCAGAGTCACTTACAATTACATCTCACCCGAAAGACGGAGCACAAGGAGGTTAAGTGACTTGCTCAGGGTCATACAATGAGTCAGTGGCTGAGCTGGGATTTGATACCGGGGACCTCCTGGTTACAAGCCCTTTTCTTTAACCTCTGGACCACACAGCCTCCCTGTTCAGGGAGAAGGATCCTGCTGCGGGAAAGAAGGAGGAGGAGGGGGAGGAGGAGGAGGAGGAGGAGGAGGAGGAGGAGGAGGGGGAGGAGGGGGTGTACGCCCAGCCTGACCTGTGTTGTATTATTTTGTGCTCGTGATTTGTTTTATTTTCGCTCTGTGAGCACAGTGTTTTTGTTTGAATCTTATTTATTTTTGTTATTTGTAAATAAAAATGGCGCGCCACATCTTTTTGTTTGGAAATCTGCAGTATTTGGTATCAGTGTTTTTATTTCCTGCTTCAGCCGTGACATCACTGACTCAGCCACCCTGTCACATAGTGTTCTAGGCTTCCAGTAGCCTTCTGTGATATCATTTTGTAGTTTCTTTGACTACAAGAAGTTGAATAAAATATCTAAGTTCTGTTCATATAGTTTGTTTTTAATGATCTCAATCCTAAAAGTATAGCTGCACAAACTCATGTGATATGTGGAACTCATTGTCAGATAAATATGTAAATGGATCCCTGTACAAAAAGAAAGATGCCTTTTCATTAAGTCAAACATATTGAAGTAAGTATAAATGTCACGTCTTTATGGAGCACATTTCAAACTGGCGGATCAGACTGTGCTTGCAGTTAAGCTGCCGACACTGCATGCTGCATAGATACAGAACAGTTTAATTGAGTGATAATGGACCATTAGCTGTTTATAGTTAAATCATATTAACTGAAATTGTATTGTGTTAAACTGAAAACAGTATCAAACGTACATGAATAAAACGTCTATTTAAAATGTAGGGCCTATATATATATATATAATCACAAGACTTTATTCTCACAGATCTGACTGCCTGAATGTGACGGAATAAGAAATGTACAGAGTACAGTTTTCAGATGTACTTGTTATTTTAGAGGGAAAATGCAGCTCACTGCAAAAATAAATAAATAAATAAATAAATAAATAAATAAATAAATAAATAAATAAATAAAACAAAATCAGTGAATGCTTCGGACGAGCAAGTGTACTAAGCTAGTCTTATCCTTCACAGTTCTGAGTTAATCCACTTGAACAGGATCCTCACGACTCTGATTTTACGCTGCAATCAGGATCTTGTTCAGCCTGATTTAGCAGAGGATCTACCTGTGACGATTCACGTCTGGTGCGCTGCAGTCGGGATTAGAAGGTGTACTAACTTTAGTCCAATCAAGTGGGTGAAACCTCTTTAATCCACTAGTGAGACACATCAAGTGGGTGAAAGCTGTTTAATCCACTAGTGAGACACATCAAGTGGACGAAACCTGTTTAATCCTCTAGGTAGACAAATCAAGTGGGTTCAATTTGGTACGCTGCATTCGACCCTAGGTGTCTCTCTCGCCTCTCAGCCCTGTTACAAAACCACATGATTGGTAAAGCAGGGAAGTGAAAGCAAAGTGTAGAAAACCAAGTCAATGCAGGTGAATCAAATGTATGGAAAATGCATGATACAGCACGGTAAAGGACAGGGAAGCATGCACATGCATGATACAGCACAGTAAAGGACAGGGAAGCATGCACATGCATGATACAGCACGGTAAAGGACAGGGAAGCATGCACATGCATGATACAGCATGGTAAAGGACGGGAAAGCATGCTAAAGAATAAAAACATGTGTGCAAGGACATGACACAGCACGGTAAAGGACAGAGAAGCATGCTAAAGAACAAAAACATGTGTGCAAGGATTTGAAGATTACTAAACTGATTGTCACATACAATCTATTATAGGAACCTGGAAACCAGCGGGCCTGTATTTCATTCATTCAATATATATATTGTTTTAAGTTTAAAATAGTGGTACAGAAATTCCTCTCACAGTAATGTATGCTGATGCTGCTGAGGCCCTTTGAACTGGTCTGAACTGTAGCTACAGCAGCTCACTGACACTTCCTGTGAAAGTGTTAAAGCACAGGAAGCGAGCACATGAGCGCTTGATTTATTTAGTGTTATTTCTTTCTTTACCAGCATGTTATCAGCTTTAGCAACATGTGTCACATTCTATTTAAGAAATATATATTGAAATGTGATATTTGCTTCACAGGCCACAAAAAAAAAAAAAAAAAAAATTGGGGGAGGGGGTGTTAAACAAACATTTAGCTCTGCTGGGAGATTAAATAAAATCTTTACATTAGTAATGGCTCGTTCACATTTAGCCCTGCTAGGAGGTGAAATACAAACTTTACATTAGTAATGGCTCGTTCACATTTAGCCCTGCTAGGAGGGGAAATAATAAATTTACATTAGTAATGACTCGTTCACTTTTAGCCCTGCTAGGAGGTGAAATTGTACTCAATAGTACTTAAAGAAATGAAAGAAGTTATTTACAAACCACTAACCAAGGTCATGCAACAGTCTCTTGACACAGTTGTTGTACCAACAGACTGGAAAATAGCAAACGTAATATCGATCCACAAAAAGGGAGACAAAACCGAACCAGGTAACTACAGACCAATAAGCCTGACTTCTATTATATGGAAACTTATGGAAACTATAATAAGATCCAAAATGGAAAATTACCTATATGGTAACAATACCATGGGAGACAGTCAGCATGGTTTTAGGAAAGAGAGATCGTGTCTACTAACCTGATTGATTTTTTAGAGCATAAAACATCGACAATGGATAACTGCAAAGCATACGACATGGTTTATTTAGATTTCCAGAAAGCTTTTGACAAAGTCCCACATAAAAGATTAATTCTCAAACTGAACGCAGTAGGGATTCAAGGAAATGCATGCACATGGATTAGGGAGTGGTTAACATGTAGAAAACAGAAAGTACCGATTAGAGGAGAAACCTCAAAATGGAGCGAGGTAACCAGTGGTGTACCACAGGGATCAGTATTAGGTCCTCTGCTATTCCTAATCTACATAAGTGATTTAGATTCTGGTATAGTAAGCAAACGCGTTAAATTTGCGGACAACACAAAAATAAGAGGAGTGGAAAACACTGTTGCAGCAGCAAAGGTCATTCAAAATGATCTAGACAGCATTCAGAACTGGGCAGACACATGGCAAATGACATTTAATAGAGGAAAGTGTAAAGTATTGCACGCAGGCAATAAAAATGTGCATTCTAATTATCATATGGGAGATACTGAAATTGAAGAAGGAATCTATGAAAAAGACCTAGGAGTTTATGTTGACTCGGAAATGTCTTCATCTAGACAATGTGGGGAAGCTATAAAAAAGGCCAACAAGATGCTCGGATATATTGGGAGAAGTGTTGATTTCAAATCAAGGGAAGTAATGTTAAAACTTTACAATGCATTAGTAAGACCTCACCTAGAATATTGTGGTCAGTTCTGGTCACCTTGTTACAAAAAGACACTTTTTTACACAGAGAATTGTGAGGGTCTGGAACCAACTCCCCAGTAATGTTGTTGAAGCTGACACCCTGGGATCCTTCAAGAAGCTGCTTGATGAGATTCTGGGATCAATAAGCTACTAATAACCAAACGAGCAAGATGGGCCGAATGGCCTCCTCTCATTTGTAAACTTTCTTATGTTCTTATGTTCTAAATAAAAACTTTACATTAGTTTTCTATGATCAAAGTAGAAAAAGGTCTGTTTTCTATGATCAAAAGTATTTATTAAAATTTCATTACCTGGTGATTGTAGGTTGGCAGTGTCTGTCCAGCCTTCTTCCTGTTACACTTATCACACCCATTATTGAACTGAATTCACAACTCAAGTCTGCTTTCTTCTCTTCACTATGAACACTGGAATCAGTATGAATGCTGAACTACAGCTACAGATCTGTCAGTTTCCTAAACCCCATGCGTGTGTCCAAGTTAATGAAGGATTATTATCATGTGACATTGTCTTGCTTTGTTCCCTCACCTTTACAATCATTCACAGGGTTCTTATTGAAATGACTCAAATCTTGTGTTTGTATTATTTGGTAAGTCTGTGTTAAGGTGCTTTGACTATGAGTTCAGGAGCTGCCTGTCATATACATATTTAATATAGGCTAGATTAGAGTGTCTTTATATTATTATATACACCAGCACCAAGTAGTGCACAGCAGTGTGTTACTAACAAAACAAGAGAAGGAAACCTGATCAAAAGTGTGCGATCACTAGATGGCGCTGTCTCTTACTTACTTACCTTTTCTTCTGTCCACTATAACTTAGTTAAATAAAAAGAATGACTCCAGCATAAAGCCATGCTGTGCTCCACCTAGAGGCTATGTGTGGTCTTGCTGGAAAGCTTTTGAATGAGAATATTATTTTGGCTGACTGCTGACCAGACAGAATATCTGGATGACTTTAAGAACAATAATCCTCCCACTTATCTTAAACATGTGACCTGATTCATAAAAAAAACAAATAAAAAACAGTTTAACAGGACTAATCCTGCTACAGTAACTTGGAATAATTGCTGCCCGACTGGAAATTTAAACACAGACCACTTTCTATTTTCAAGGCCATAATCATATTGAGAGAGATTCCTCATTAAAGCCTTTCACTCAAAACACACAAGTAGAGCCTGCAATGGGTCACACTGCTGCTATTTCTACTGTATCACAAGTAGAGCCTGCAATGGGTCACACTGCTGCTATACCTACTGTATCACAAGTAGAGCCTGCAATGGGTCACAATGCTGCTATTCCTACTGTATCACAAGTAGAGCCTGCAATGGGTCACACTGCTGCTATTCCTACTGTATCACAAGTAGAGCCTGCAATGGGTCACACTGCTGCTATTCCTACTGTATCACAAGTAGAGCCTGCAATGGGTCACACTGCTGCTATTCCTACTGTATCACAAGTAGAGCCTGCAATGGGTCACACTGCTGCAATTCCTACTGTATCACAAGTAGAGCCTGCAATGGGTCACACTGCTGCTATTCCTACTGTATCACAAGTAGAGCCTGCAATGGGTCACACTGCTGCAATTCCTACTGTATCACAAGTAGAGCCTGCAATGGGTCACACTGCTGCTATTCCTACTGTATCACAAGTAGAGCCTGCAATGGGTCACACTGCTGCTATTCCTACTGTATCACAAGTAGAGCCTGCAATGGGTCACACTGCTGCAATTCCTACTGTATCACAAGTAGAGCCTGCAATGGGTCACACTGCTGCTATTCCTACTGTATCACAAGTAGAGCCTGCAATGGGTCACACTGCTGCAATTCCTACTGTATCACAAGTAGAGCCTGCAATGGGTCACACTGCTGCTATTCCTACTGTATCACAAGTAGAGCCTGCAATGGGTCACACTGCTGCTATTCCTACTGTATCACAAGTAGAGCCTGCAATGGGTCACACTGCTGCTATTCCTACTGTAGCACAAGTAGAGCCTGCAATGGGTCACACTGCTGCTATTCCTACTGTATCACAAGTAGAGCCTGCAATGGGTCACACTGCTGCTATTCCTACTGTATCACAAGTAGAGCCTGCAATGGGTCACACTGCTGCTATTCCTACTGTATCACAAGTAGAGCCTGCAATGGGTCACACTAATGCTATTCCTACTGTATCACAAGTAGAGCCTGCAATGGGTCACACTGCTGCTATTCCTACTGTATCACAAGTAGAGCCTGCAATGGGTCATACTGCTGCAATTCCTACTGTATCACAAGTAGAGCCTGCAATGGGTCATACTGCTGCTATTCCTACTGTATCACAAGTAGAGCCTGCAATGGGTCACACTGCTGCAATTCCTACTGTATCACAAGTAGAGCCTGCAATGGGTCACACTGCTGCTATTCCTACTGTATCACAAGTAGAGCCTGCAATGGGTCACACTGCTGCTATTCCTACTGTATCACAAGTAGAGCCTGCAATGGGTCACACTGCTGCAATTCCTACTGTATCACAAGTAGAGCCTGCAATGGGTCACACTGCTGCTATTCCTACTGTATCACAAGTAGAGCCTGCAATGGGTCACACTGCTGCAATTCCTACTGTATCACAAGTAGAGCCTGCAATGGGTCACACTGCTGCTATTCCTACTGTATCACAAGTAGAGCCTGCAATGGGTCACACTGCTGCTATTCCTACTGTATCACAAGTAGAGCCTGCAATGGGTCACACTGCTGCTATTCCTACTGTAGCACAAGTAGAGCCTGCAATGGGTCACACTGCTGCTATTCCTACTGTATCACAAGTAGAGCCTGCAATGGGTCACACTGCTGCTATTCCTACTGTATCACAAGTAGAGCCTGCAATGGGTCACACTGCTGCTATTCCTACTGTATCACAAGTAGAGCCTGCAATGGGTCACACTAATGCTATTCCTACTGTATCACAAGTAGAGCCTGCAATGGGTCACACTGCTGCTATTCCTACTGTATCACAAGTAGAGCCTGCAATGGGTCATACTGCTGCTAACCCTACTGTATCACAAATAGAGCCTGCAATGGGTCATACTGCTGCTATTCCTACTGTATCACAAGTAAAGCCTAAAATGGGTCACACTGCTGCTATTCCTACTGTATCACAAGTAGAGCCTGCAATGGGTCACACTGCTGCTATTCCTACTGTATCACAAGTAGAGCCTGCAATGGGTCACACTGCTGCTATTCCTACTGTATCACAAGTAGAGCCTGCAATGGGTCACACTAATGCTATTCCTACTGTATCACAAGTAGAGCCTGCAATGGGTCACACTGCTGCTATTCCTACTGTATCACAAGTAGAGCCTGCAATGGGTCACACTGCTGCTATTCCTACTGTATCACAAGTAGAGCCTGCAATGGGTCACACTGCTGCTATTCCTGCTGTATCACAAGTAGAGCCTGCAATGGGTCACACTGCTGCTATTCCTACTGTATCACAAGTAGAGCCTGCAATGGGTCACACTGCTGCTATTCCTACTGTATCACAAGTAGAGCCTGCAATGGGTCACACTAATGCTATTCCTACTGTATCACAAGTAGAGCCTGCAATGGGTCACACTGCTGCTATTCCTACTGTATCACAAGTAGAGCCTGCAATGGGTCATACTGCTGCTAACCCTACTGTATCACAAATAGAGCCTGCAATGGGTCATACTGCTGCTATTCCTACTGTATCACAAGTAAAGCCTAAAATGGGTCACACTGCTGCTATTCCTACTGTATCACAAGTAGAGCCTGCAATGGGTCACACTGCTGCTATTCCTACTGTATCACAAGTAGCGCCTGCAATGGGTCACACTGCTGCTATTCCTACTGTATCACAAGTAGAGCCTGCAATGGGTCACACTAATGCTATTCCTACTGTATCACAAGTAGAGCCTGCAATGGGTCACACTGCTGCTATTCCTACTGTATCACAAGTAGAGCCTGCAATGGGTCACACTGCTGCTATTCCTACTGTATCACAAGTAGAGCCTGCAATGGGTCACACTGCTGCTATTCCTGCTGTATCACAAGTAGAGCCTGCAATGGGTCACACTGCTGCTATTCCTACTGTATCACAAGTAGAGCCTGCAATGGGTCATACTGCTGCTATTCCTACTGTAGCACAAGTAGGGCCTGCAATGGGTCACAATGCTGCTATTCCTACTGTATCACAAGTAGAGCCTGCAATGGGTCATACTGCTGCTATTCCTACTGTAGCACAAGCAGAGCCTGCAATGGGTCACACTTGTGATACAGTAGCCAGTCAGCCCGGCTGTGCTGGTGTGGGTACAGCCATAGAACAAAGAAAAAAAAGGTTGTGTGAAGCCTTCTTTGCGTGTGTTGTGTTGTTTATTTTTGTTACAGGTAAACAGCTTAGCTGTCCTGTCTTTTAGTTTAGGTTCCTGTTTTGTTTAGTTATTGCTCAAAGAGAGCTATGTGGTTGTTTTGTTTATTTTGTATTTTGTTTTTGTGTGTTCATTAAAAATAGCGCAACCACGCTTTAAAAAAATCAATTTCTGTGCCTGGGTCGGTATTGATAAAGGAGCAACGAACCGTGAGTGGTGCAGTTTTGTGACAATATATACATATATACATATACATATATGATGTGTTATATATGGATTTAAAATTACACAATGACTATGGGGTTAAAGTGCAGACTGCCAGCTTTAATTTGAGGGTATTTTCATCCATATCGGATTAACCGTTTAGAAATTACAGCACGTTTTGTACATAGTCCCTCCCATTTTAGGGTACCAAAAGTATTTGGACAATTGGCTTCACAGCTGTTTCTTATTTGGCAGGTGTTTTTGTTTGCATCGTTAGTGCATGCACAAGACAGCTGTCAATGTCTAGTCTTCATTCTAGGCTTTGCATTTGCCTTTGGAGTCTGTTGCTGGTGTCTGACAACATGAGGACCAAAGAAGGGTCAATGCAAGTAAAGCTGGCCATCATGAGGCAGAAAAATCAGAATAAATCAATCAGAGACATAGATAAAAACATTAGGCGTGCCCAAATCAACTGTTTGGTATATCATTAGGAAGAAAGAAAGCACTGGTGAGCTCAGCAATGGCAAGCGACCTGGTAGACCAAGGAAGACCTCTATAGTGGATGACCAAAGAATACTTTCAATGGTGAAGAAAACCCCCCTAACAACAGTCCAACAGATCAGGAACACTCTCCAGGAGGTAGGAATAGATGTGTCAAAGACCACCATACGCAGAACAATACACCAGCAGAACTTCAGAGGGTACACCACAAGATGCAAACCACTAGTAAGCCTCAAGCACAGAATGGCCAGGTTACAGTTTGCTAAAAAGTACCCAAAAGATCCTGTAGAGTTCTGGAACAAAGTCTTATGGACAGATGAGACGAAGATTAACCTGTACCAGAGTGATGGAAAGAGGAAAGTGTGGAGAAAAAAAGGACCTGCCCATGATCCAAACTATAGCACCTCATCTGTGAAACATGGTGGAGGTAGTGTTATGGCTTGGGCATGTATGGCTGCAACTGGAACTGGCTCACTTGTCTTTATTGATGATGTGACTGCTGACGGCAGCAGCAGGATTAATTCTGAAGTGTACAGAAACATCTTGTTTGCTCAGATGCAACCAAATGCCTCCAAAGTCATTGGACGGCGCGTCATCATGCAACAGGACAATGACCCCAAACACACTGCCAGCAACCAAGGAGTTTCTCAGGGCCAAAAAAGTGGAAAATTCTTGACTGGCCAAGTCAATCACCCGATCTGAATCCAATTGAGTATGCGGAAGATAAGACTGAAGGCAAAAAGCCCCCGAAACAAGCAGGAACTGAAGATTATTATTATTATTATTTGTTTATTTAGCAGACGCCTTTATCCAAGGCGACTTACAGCGACTTGGGTGTGTGAACTATGCATCAGCTGCAGAGTCACTTACAATTACATCTCACCCGAAAGACGGAGCACAAGGAGGTTAAGTGACTTGCTCAGGGTCATACAATGAGTCAGTGGCTGAGCTGGGATTTGATACCGGGGACCTCCTGGTTACAAGCCCTTTTCTTTAACCTCTGGACCACACAGCCTCCCTGTTCAGGGAGAGGATCCTGCTGCGGGACCGAAGGAGGAGGAGGAGGAGGAGGAGGAGGAGGAGGAGGAGGAGGAGGAGGAGGAGGAGGAGGAGGAGGAGGAGGAGGAGGGGGAGGAGGGGGTGTACGCCCAGCCTGACCTGTGTTGTATTATTTTGTGCTCGTGATTTGTTTTATTTTCGCTCTGTGAGCACAGTGTTTTTGTTTGAATCTTATTTATTTTTGTTATTTGTAAATAAAAATGGCGCGCCACATCTTTTTGTTTGGAAATCTGCAGTATTTGGTATCAGTGTTTTTATTTCCTGCTTCAGCCGTGACATCACTGACTCAGCCACCCTGTCACATAGTGTTCTAGGCTTCCAGTAGCCTTCTGTGATATCATTTTGTAGTTTCTTTGACTACAAGAAGTTGAATAAAATATCTAAGTTCTGTTCATATAGTTTGTTTTTAATGATCTCAATCCTAAAAGTATAGCTGCACAAACTCATGTGATATGTGGAACTCATTGTCAGATAAATATGTAAATGGATCCCTGTACAAAAAGAAAGATGCCTTTTCATTACATCGAACATATTGAATTAAGTATAAATGTCACGTCTTTATGGAGCACATTTCAAACTGGCGGATCAGACTGTGCTTGCAGTTAAGCTGCCGACACTGCATGCTGCATAGATACAGAACAGTTTAATTGAGTGATAATGGACCATTAGCTGTTTATAGTTAAAGCATATTAACTGAAATTGTATTGTGTTAAACTGAAAACAGTATCAAACGTACATGAATAAAAAGTCTATTTAAAATGTAGGGCCTATATATATATATATAATCACAAGACTTTATTCTCACAGATCTGACTGCCTGAATGTGACGGAATAAGAAATGTACAGAGTACAGTTTTCAGATGTACTTGTCATTTTAGAGGGAAAATGCAGCTCACTGCAAAAATAAATAAATAAATAAATAAATAAATAAATAAATAAATAAAACAAAATCAGTGAATGCTTCGGACGAGCAAGTGTACTAAGCTAGTCTTATCCTTCACAGTTCTGAGTTAATCCACTTGAACAGGATCCTCACGACTCTGATTTTACGCTGCAATCAGGATCTTGTTCAGCCTGATTTAGCAGAGGATCTACCTGTGACGATTCACGTCTGGTGCGCTGCAGTCGGGATTAGAAGGTGTACTAACTTTAGTCCAATCAAGTGGGTGAAACCTCTTTAATCCACTAGTGAGACACATCAAGTGGGTGAAAGCTGTTTAATCCACTAGTGAGACACATCAAGTGGACGAAACCTGTTTAATCCTCTAGGTAGACAAATCAAGTGGGTTCAATTTGGTACGCTGCATTCGACCCTAGGTGTCTCTCTCGCCTCTCAGCCCTGTTACAAAACCACATGATTGGTAAAGCAGGGAAGTGAAAGCAAAGTGTAGAAAACCAAGTCAATGCAGGTGAATCAAATGTATGGAAAATGCATGATACAGCACGGTAAAGGACAGGGAAGCATGCACATGCATGATACAGCACAGTAAAGGACAGGGAAGCATGCACATGCATGATACAGCACGGTAAAGGACAGGGAAGCATGCACATGCATGATACAGCATGGTAAAGGACGGGAAAGCATGCTAAAGAATAAAAACATGTGTGCAAGGACATGACACAGCACGGTAAAGGACAGAGAAGCATGCTAAAGAACAAAAACATGTGTGCAAGGATTTGAAGATTACTAAACTGATTGTCACATACAATCTATTATAGGAACCTGGAAACCAGCGGGCCTGTATTTCATTCATTCAATATATATATTGTTTTAAGTTTAAAATAGTGGTACAGAAATTCCTCTCACAGTAATGTATGCTGATGCTGCTGAGGCCCTTTGAACTGGTCTGAACTGTAGCTACAGCAGCTCACTGACACTTCCTGTGAAAGTGTTAAAGCACAGGAAGCGAGCACATGAGCACTTGATTTATTTAGTGTTATTTCTTTCTTTACCAGCATGTTATCAGCTTTAGCAACATGTGTCACATTCTATTTAAGAAATATATATTGAAATGTGATATTTGCTTCACAGGCCACAAAAAAAAAAAAAAAAAAAATTGGGGGAGGGGGTGTTAAACAAACATTTAGCTCTGCTGGGAGATTAAATAAAATCTTTACATTAGTAATGGCTCGTTCACATTTAGCCCTGCTAGGAGGTGAAATACAAACTTTACATTAGTAATGGCTCGTTCACATTTAGCCCTGCTAGGAGGGGAAATAAAAAATTTACATTAGTAATGACTCGTTCACTTTTAGCCCTGCTAGGAGGTGAAATTGTACTCAATAGTACTTAAAGAAATGAAAGAAGTTATTTACAAACCACTAACCAAGGTCATGCAACAGTCTCTTGACACAGTTGTTGTACCAACAGACTGGAAAATAGCAAACGTAATATCGATCCACAAAAAGGGAGACAAAACCGAACCAGGTAACTACAGACCAATAAGCCTGACTTCTATTATATGGAAACTTATGGAAACTATAATAAGATCCAAAATGGAAAATTACCTATATGGTAACAATACCATGGGAGACAGTCAGCATGGTTTTAGGAAAGAGAGATCGTGTCTACTAACCTGAATGATTTTTTTTGAGGATACAACATCGACAATGGATAATTGCAAAGCATACGACATGGTTTATTTAGATTTCCAGAAAGCTTTTGACAAAGTCCCACATAAAAGATTAATTCTCAAACTGAACGCAGTAGGGATTCAAGGAAATGCATGCACATGGATTAGGGAGTGGTTAACATGTAGAAAACAGAAAGTACCGATTAGAGGAGAAACCTCAAAATGGAGCGAGGTAACCAGTGGTGTACCACAGGGATCAGTATTAGGTCCTCTGCTATTCCTAATCTACATAAGTGATTTAGATTCTGGTATAGTAAGCAAACGCGTTAAATTTGCGGACAACACAAAAATAAGAGGAGTGGAAAACACTGTTGCAGCAGCAAAGGTCATTCAAAATGATCTAGACAGCATTCAGAACTGGGCAGACACATGGCAAATGACATTTAATAGAGGAAAGTGTAAAGTATTGCACGCAGGCAATAAAAATGTGCATTATAATTATCATATGGGAGATACTGAAATTGAAGAAGGAATCTATGAAAAAGACCTAGGAGTTTATGTTGACTCGAAAATGTCTTCATCTAGACAATGTGGGGAAGCTATAAAAAAGGCCAACAAGATGCTCGGATATATTGGGAGAAGTGTTGATTTCAAATCAAGGGAAGTAATGTTAAAACTTTACAATGCATTAGTAAGACCTCACCTAGAATATTGTGGTCAGTTCTGGTCACCTTGTTACAAAAAGACACTTTTTTACACAGAGAATTGTGAGGGTCTGGAACCAACTCCCCAGTAATGTTGTTGAAGCTGACACCCTGGGATCCTTCAAGAAGCTGCTTGATGAGATTCTGGGATCAATAAGCTACTAATAACCAAACGAGCAAGATGGGCCGAATGGCCTCCTCTCATTTGTAAACTTTCTTATGTTCTTATGTTCTAAATAAAAAAATTACATTAGTTTTCTATGATCAAAGTAGAAAAAGGTCTGTTTTCTATGATCAAAAGTATTTATTAAAATTTCATTACCTGGTGATTGTAGGTTGGCAGTGTCTGTCCAGCCTTCTTCCTGTTACACTTATCACACCCATAATTGAACTGAATTCACAACTCAAGTCTGCTTTCTTCTCTTCACTATGAACACTGGAATCAGTATGAATGCTGAACTACAGCTACAGATCTGTCAGTTTCCTAAACCCCATGCGTGTGTCCAAGTTAATGAAGGATTATTATCATGTGACATTGTCTTGCTTTGTTCCCTCACCTTTACAATCATTCACAGGGTTCTTATTGAAATGACTCAAATCTTGTGTTTGTATTATTTGGTAAGTCTGTGTTAAGGTGCTTTGACTATGAGTTCAGGAGCTGCCTGTCATATACATATTTAATATAGGCTAGATTAGAGTGTCTTTATATTATTATATACACCAGCACCAAGTAGTGCACAGCAGTGTGTTACTAACAAAACAAGAGAAGGAAACCTGATCAAAAGTGTGCGATCACTAGATGGCGCTGTCTCTTACTTACTTACCTTTTCTTCTGTCCACTATAACTTAGTTAAATAAAAAGAATGACTCCAGCATAAAGCCATGCTGTGCTCCACCTAGAGGCTATGTGTGGTCTTGCTGGAAAGCTTTTGAATGAGAATATTATTTTGGCTGACTGCTGACCAGACAGAATATCTGGATGACTTTAAGAACAATAATCCTCCCACTTATCTTAAACATGTGACCTGATTCATAAAAAATACAAATAAAAAACAGTTTAACAGGACTAATCCTGCTACAGTAACTTGGACTAATTGCTGCCCGACTGGAAATTTAAACACAGACCACTTTCTATTTTCAAGGCCATAATCATATTGAGAGAGATTCCTCATTAAAGCCTTTCACTCAAAACACACAAGTAGAGCCTGCAATGGGTCACACTGCTGCTATTTCTACTGTATCACAAGTAGAGCCTGCAATGGGTCACACTGCTGCTATTCCTACTGTATCACAAGTAGAGCCTGCAATGGGTCACACTGCTGCTATTCCTACTGTATCACAAGTAGAGCCTGCAATGGGTCACACTGCTGCTATTCCTACTGTATCACAAGTAGAGCCTGCAATGGGTCACACTGCTGCTATTCCTACTGTATCACAAGTAGAGCCTGCAATGGGTCACACTGCTGCTATTCCTACTGTATCACAAGTAGAGCCTGCAATGGGTCACACTGCTGCTATTCCTACTGTATCACAAGTAGAGCCTGCAATGGGTCACACTGCTGCTATTCCTACTGTATCACAAGTAGAGCCTGCAATGGGTCACAATGCTGCTATTCCTACTGTATCACAAGTAGAGCCTGCAATGGGTCACAATGCTGCTATTCCTACTGTATCACAAGTAGAGCCTGCAATGGGTCACACTGCTGCTATTCCTACTGTATCACAAGTAGAGCCTGCAATGGGTCACACTGCTGCTATTCCTACTGTATCACAAGTAGAGCCTGCAATGGGTCACACTGCTGCTATTCCTACTGTATCACAAGTAGAGCCTGCAATGGGTCACACTGCTGCAATTCCTACTGTATCACAAGTAGAGCCTGCAATGGGTCACACTGCTGCTATTCCTACTGTATCACAAGTAGAGCCTGCAATGGGTCACACTGCTGCAATTCCTACTGTATCACAAGTAGAGCCTGCAATGGGTCACACTGCTGCTATTCCTACTGTATCACAAGTAGAGCCTGCAATGGGTCACACTGCTGCTATTCCTACTGTATCACAAGTAGAGCCTGCAATGGGTCACACTGCTGCTATTCCTACTGTATCACAAGTAGAGCCTGCAATGGGTCACACTGCTGCAATTCCTAATGTATCACAAGTAGAGCCTGCAATGGGTCACACTGCTGCTATTCCTAATGTATCACAAGTAGAGCCTGCAATGGGTCACACTGCTGCAATTCCTACTGTATCACAAGTAGAGCCTGCAATGGGTCACACTGCTGCTATTCCTACTGTATCACAAGTAGAGCCTGCAATGGGTCACACTGCTGCAATTCCTACTGTATCACAAGTAGAGCCTGCAATGGGTCACACTGCTGCTATTCCTACTGTATCACAAGTAGAGCCTGCAATGGGTCACACTGCTGCTATTCCTACTGTATCACAAGTAGAGCCTGCAATGGGTCACACTGCTGCTATTCCTACTGTAGCACAAGTAGAGCCTGCAATGGGTCACACTGCTGCTATTCCTTCTGTATCACAAGTAGAGCCTGCAATGGGTCACACTGCTGCTATTCCTACTGTATCACAAGTAGAGCCTGCAATGGGTCACACTGCTGCTATTCCTACTGTATCACAAGTAGAGCCTGCAATGGGTCACACTAATGCTATTCCTACTGTATCACAAGTAGAGCCTGCAATGGGTCACACTGCTGCTATTCCTACTGTATCACAAGTAGAGCCTGCAATGGGTCATACTGCTGCAATTCCTACTGTATCACAAGTAGAGCCTGCAATGGGTCATACTGCTGCTATTCCTACTGTATCACAAGTAGAGCCTGCAATGGGTCACACTGCTGCAATTCCTACTTATCACAAGTAGAGCCTGCAATGGGTCACACTGCTGCAATTCCTACTTATCACAAGTAGAGCCTGCAATGGGTCACACTGCTGCTATTCCTACTGTATCACAAGTAGAGCCTGCAATGGGTCACACTGCTGCTATTCCTACTGTATCACAAGTAGAGCCTGCAATGGGTCACACTGCTGCAATTCCTACTGTATCACAAGTAGAGCCTGCAATGGGTCACACTGCTGCTATTCCTACTGTATCACAAGTAGAGCCTGCAATGGGTCACACTGCTGCAATTCCTACTGTATCACAAGTAGAGCCTGCAATGGGTCACACTGCTGCTATTCCTACTGTATCACAAGTAGAGCCTGCAATGGGTCACACTGCTGCTATTCCTACTGTATCACAAGTAGAGCCTGCAATGGGTCACACTGCTGCTATTCCTACTGTATCACAAGTAGAGCCTGCAATGGGTCACACTGCTGCTATTCCTACTGTATCACAAGTAGAGCCTGCAATGGGTCACACTGCTGCTATTCCTACTGTAGCACAAGTAGAGCCTGCAATGGGTCACACTGCTGCTATTCCTACTGTATCACAAGTAGAGCCTGCAATGGGTCACACTGCTGCTATTCCTACTGTAGCACAAGTAGAGCCTGCAATGGGTCACACTGCTGCTATTCCTACTGTATCACAAGTAGAGCCTGCAATGGGTCACACTGCTGCTATTCCTACTGTATCACAAGTAGAGCCTGCAATGGGTCACACTGCTGCTATTCCTACTGTATCACAAGTAGAGCCTGCAATGGGTCACACTAATGCTATTCCTACTGTATCACAAGTAGAGCCTGCAATGGGTCACACTGCTGCTATTCCTACTGTATCACAAGTAGAGCCTGCAATGGGTCATACTGCTGCTAACCCTACTGTATCACAAATAGAGCCTGCAATGGGTCATACTGCTGCTATTCCTACTGTATCACAAGTAAAGCCTAAAATGGGTCACACTGCTGCTATTCCTACTGTATCACAAGTAGAGCCTGCAATGGGTCACACTGCTGCTATTCCTACTGTATCACAAGTAGAGCCTGCAATGGGTCACACTGCTGCTATTCCTGCTGTATCACAAGTAGAGCCTGCAATGGGTCACACTGCTGCTCTTCCTACTGTATCACAAGTAGAGCCTGCAATGGGTCATACTGCTGCTATTCCTACTGTATCACAAGTAGAGCCTGCAATGGGTCACACTGCTGCTATTCCTACTGTATCACAAGTAGAGCCTGCAATGGGTCACACTGCTGCTATTCCTGCTGTATCACAAGTAGAGCCTGCAATGGGTCACACTGCTGCTATTCCTACTGTATCACAAGTAGGGCCTGCAATGGGTCACACTGCTGCTATTCCTACTGTATCACAAGTAGAGCCTGCAATGGGTCACACTGCTGCTATTCCTACTGTATCACAAGTAGAGCCTGCAATGGGTCATACTGCTGCTATTCCTACTGTAGCACAAGTAGGGCCTGCAATGGGTCACAATGCTGCTATTCCTACTGTATCACAAGTAGAGCCTGCAATGGGTCATACTGCTGCTATTCCTACTGTAGCACAAGCAGAGCCTGCAATGGGTCACACTTGTGATACAGTAGCCAGTCAGCCCGGCTGTGCTGGTGTGGGTACAGCCATAGAACAAAGAAAAAAAAGGTAGTGTGAAGCCTTCTTTGCGTGTGTTGTGTTGTTTATTTTTGTTACAGGTAAACAGCTTAGCTGTCCTGTCTTTTAGTTTAGGTTCCTGTTTTGTTTAGTTATTGCTCAAAGAGAGCTAGGTGGTTGTTTTGTTTATTTTGTATTTTGTTTTTGTGTGTTCATTAAAAATAGCGCAACCACGCTTTAAAAAAATCAATTTCTGTGCCTGGGTCGGTATTGATAAAGGAGCAACGAACCGTGAGTGGTGCAGTTTTGTGACAATATATACATATATACATATACATATATGATGTGTTATATATGGATTTAAAATTACACAATGACTATGGGGTTAAAGTGCAGACTGCCAGCTTTAATTTGAGGGTATTTTCATCCATATCGGATGAACCGTTTAGAAATTACAGCACGTTTTGTACATAGTCCCTCCCATTTTAGGGTACCAAAAGTATTTGGACAATTGGCTTCACAGCTGTTTCTTATTTGGCAGGTGTTTTTGTTTGCATCGTTAGTGCATGCACAAGACAGCTGTCAATGTCTAGTCTTCATTCTAGGCTTTGCATTTGCCTTTGGAGTCTGTTGCTGGTGTCTGACAACATGAGGACCAAAGAAGGGTCAATGCAAGTAAAGCTGGCCATCATGAGGCAGAAAAATCAGAATAAATCAATCAGAGACATAGATAAAAACATTAGGCGTGCCCAAATCAACTGTTTGGTATATCATTAGGAAGAAAGAAAGCACTGGTGAGCTCAGCAATGGCAAGCGACCTGGTAGACCAAGGAAGACCGCTATAGTGGATGACCAAAGAATACTTTCAATGGTGAAGAAAACCCCCCTAACAACAGTCCAAAAGATCAGGAACACTGTCCAGGAGGTAGGAATAGATGTGTCAAAGACCACCATACGCAGAACAATACACCAGCAGAACTTCAGAGGGTACACCACAAGATGCAAACCACTAGTAAGCCTCAAGCACAGAATGGCCAGGTTACAGTTTGCTAAAAAGTACCCAAAAGATCCTGTAGAGTTCTGGAACAAAGTCTTATGGACAGATGAGACGAAGATTAACCTGTACCAGAGTGATGGAAAGAGGAAAGTGTGGAGAAAAAAAGGACCTGCCCATGATCCAAACTATAGCACCTCATCTGTGAAACATGGTGGAGGTAGTGTTATGGCTTGGGCATGTATGGCTGCAACTGGAACTGGCTCACTTGTCTTTATTGATGATGTGACTGCTGACGGCAGCAGCAGGATTAATTCTGAAGTGTACAGAAATATCTTGTTTGCTCAGATGCAACCAAATGCCTCCAAAGTCATTGGACGGCGCGTCATCATGCAACAGGACAATGACCCCAAACACACTGCCAGCAACCAAGGAGTTTCTCAGGGCCAAAAAAGTGGAAAATTCTTGACTGGCCAAGTCAATCACCCGATCTGAATCCAATTGAGTATGCGGAAGATAAGACTGAAGGCAAAAAGCCCCCGAAACAAGCAGGAACTGAAGATTATTATTATTATTATTTGTTTATTTAGCAGACGCCTTTATCCAAGGCGACTTACAGCGACTCGGGTGTGTGAACTATGCATCAGCTGCAGAGTCACTTACAATTACATCTCACCCGAAAGACGGAGCACAAGGAGGTTAAGTGACTTGCTCAGGGTCATACAATGAGTCAGTGGCTGAGCTGGGATTTGATACCGGGGACCTCCTGGTTACAAGCCCTTTTCTTTAACCTCTGGACCACACAGCCTCCCTGTTCAGGGAGAAGGATCCTGCTGCGGGACCGAAGGAGGAGGAGGAGGAGGAGGAGGAGGAGGAGGAGGAGGGGGAGGAGGGGGTGTACGCCCAGCCTGACCTGTGTTGTATTATTTTGTGCTCGTGATTTGTTTTATTTTCGCTCTGTGAGCACAGTGTTTTTGTTTGAATCTTATTTATTTTTGTTATTTGTAAATAAAAATGGCGCGCCACATCTTTTTGTTTGGAAATCTGCAGTATTTGGTATCAGTGTTTTTATTTCCTGCTTCAGCCGTGACGTCACTGACTCAGCCACCCTGTCACATAGTGTTCTAGGCTTCCAGTAGCCTTCTGTGATATCATTTTGTAGTTTCTTTGACTACAAGAAGTTGAATAAAATATCTAAGTTCTGTTCATATAGTTTGTTTTTAATGATCTCAATCCTAAAAGTATAGCTGCACAAACTCATGTGATATGTGGAACTCATTGTCAGATAAATATGTAAATGGATCCCTGTACAAAAAGAAAGATGCCTTTTCATTAAGTCAAACATATTGAAGTAAGTATAAATGTCACGTCTTTATGGAGCACATTTCAAACTGGCGGATCAGACTGTGCTTGCAGTTAAGCTGCCGACACTGCATGCTGCATAGATACAGAACAGTTTAATTGAGTGATAATGGACCATTAGCTGTTTATAGTTAAAGCATATTAACTGAAATTGTATTGTGTTAAACTGAAAACAGTATCAAACGTACATGAATAAAAAGTCTATTTAAAATGTAGGGCCTATATATATATATATAATCACAAGACTTTATTCTCACAGATCTGACTGCCTGAATGTGACGGAATAAGAAATGTACAGAGTACAGTTTTCAGATGTACTTGTCATTTTAGAGGGAAAATGCAGCTCACTGCAAAAATAAATAAATAAATAAATAAATAAATAAATAAATAAATAAATAAATAAAACAAAATCAGTGAATGCTTCGGACGAGCAAGTGTACTAAGCTAGTCTTATCCTTCACAGTTCTGAGTTAATCCACTTGAACAGGATCCTCACGACTCTGATTTTACGCTGCAATCAGGATCTTGTTCAGCCTGATTTAGCAGAGGATCTACCTGTGACGATTCACGTCTGGTGCGCTGCAGTCGGGATTAGAAGGTGTACTAACTTTAGTCCAATCAAGTGGGTGAAACCTCTTTAATCCACTAGTGAGACACATCAAGTGGGTGAAAGCTGTTTAATCCACTAGTGAGACACATCAAGTGGACGAAACCTGTTTAATCCTCTAGGTAGACAAATCAAGTGGGTTCAATTTGGTACGCTGCAATCGACCCTAGGTGTCTCTCTCGCCTCTCAGCCCTGTTACAAAACCACATGATTGGTAAAGCAGGGAAGTGAAAGCAAAGTGTAGAAAACCAAGTCAATGCAGGTGAATCAAATGTATGGAAAATGCATGATACAGCAAGGTAAAGGACAGGGAAGCATGCTAAAGAACAAAAACATGTGTGCAAGGACATGACACAGTACAGTAAAGGACAGGGAAGCATCACATGCATGATACAGCACGGTAAAGAACAGGGAAGCATGCACATGCATGATACAGCACAGTAAAGGACAGGGAAGCATGCACATGCATGATACAGCACGGTAAAGGACTGGGAAGCATGCTAAAGAATAAAAACATGTGTGCAAGGACATGACACAGCACGGTAAAGGACAGAGAAGCATGCTAAAGAACAAAAACATGTGTGCAAGGATTTGAAGATTACTAAACTGATTGTCACATACAATCTATTATAGGAACCTGGAAACCAGCGGGCCTGTATTTCATTCATTCAATATATATATTGTTTTAAGTTTAAAATAGTGGTACAGAAATTCCTCTTACAGTAATGTATGCTGATGCTGCTGAGGCCCTTTGAACTGGTCTGAACTGTAGCTACAGCAGCTCACTGACACTTCCTGTGAAAGTGTTAAAGCACAGGAAGCGAGCACATGAGCGCTTGATTTATTTAGTGTTATTTCTTTCTTTACCAGCATGTTATCAGCTTTAGCAACATGTGTCACATTATATTTAAGAAATATATATTGAAATGTGATATTTGCTTCACAGGCCACAAAAAAAAAAAAAAAAAATTGGGGGAGGGGGTGTTAAACAAACATTTAGCTCTGCTGGGAGATTAAATAAAATCTTTACATTAGTAATGGCTCGTTCACATTTAGCCCTGCTAGGAGGTGAAATACAAACTTTACATTAGTAATGGCTCGTTCACATTTAGCCCTGCTAGGAGGGGAAATAAAAAATTTACATTAGTAATGACTCGTTCACTTTTAGCCCTGCTAGGAGGTGAAATTGTACTCAATAGTACTTAAAGAAATGAAAGAAGTTATTTACAAACCACTAACTAAGGTCATGCAACAGTCTCTTGAAACAGTTGTTGTACCAACAGACTGGAAAATAGCAAACGTAATATCGATCCACAAAAAGGGAGACAAAACCGAACCAGGTAACTACAGACCAATAAGCCTGACTTCTATTATATGGAAACCTATGGAAACTATAATAAGATCCAAAATGGAAAATTACCTATATGGTAACAATACCATGGGAGACAGTCAGCATGGTTTTAGGAAAGAGAGATCGTGTCTACAAACCTGATTGATTTTTTAGAGCATACAACATCGACAATGGATAATTGCAAAGCATACGACATGGTTTATTTAGATTTCCAGAAAGCTTTTGACAAAGCCCCGCATAAAAGATTAATTCTCAAACTGAACGCAGTAGGGATTCAAGGAAATGCATGCACATGGATTAGGGAGTGGTTAACATGTAGAAAACAGAAAGTACCGATTAGAGGAGAAACCTCAAAATGGAGCGAGGTAACCAGTGGTGTACCACAGGGATCAGTATTAGGTCCTCTGCTATTCCTAATCTACATAAGTGATTTAGATTCTGGTATAGTAAGCAAACGCGTTAAATTTGCGGACAACACAAAAATAAGAGGAGTGGAAAACACTGTTGCAGCAGCAAAGGTCATTCAAAATGATCTAGACAGCATTCAGAACTGGGCAGACACATGGCAAATGACATTTAATAGAGGAAAGTGTAAAGTATTGCACGCAGGCAATAAAAATGTGCATTATAATTATCATATGGGAGATACTGAAATTGAAGAAGGAATCTATGAAAAAGACCTAGGAGTTTATGTTGACTCGAAAATGTCTTCATCTAGACAATGTGGGGAAGCTATAAAAAAGGCCAACAAGATGCTCGGATATATTGGGAGAAGTGTTGATTTCAAATCAAGGGAAGTAATGTTAAAACTTTACAATGCATTAGTAAGACCTCACCTAGAATATTGTGGTCAGTTCTGGTCACCTTGTTACAAAAAGACACTTTTTTACACAGAGAATTGTGAGGGTCTGGAACCAACTCCCCAGTAATGTTGTTGAAGCTGACACCCTGGGATCCTTCAAGAAGCTGCTTGATGAGATTCTGGGATCAATAAGCTACTAATAACCAAACGAGCAAGATGGGCCGAATGGCCTCCTCTCATTTGTAAACTTTCTTATGTTCTTATGTTCTAAATAAAAAAATTACATTAGTTTTCTATGATCAAAGTAGAAAAAGGTCTGTTTTCTATGATCAAAAGTATTTATTAAAATTTCATTACCTGGTGATTGTAGGTTGGCAGTGTCTGTCCAGCCTTCTTCCTGTTACACTTATCACACCCATTATTGAACTGAATTCACAACTCAAGTCTGCTTTCTTGTCTTCACTATGAACACTGGAATCAGTATGAATGCTGAACTACAGCTACAGATGTGTCAGTTTCCTAAACCCCATGCGTGTGTCCAAGTTAATGAAGGATTATTACCATGTGACATTGTCTTGCTTTGTTTTTAATCTTCCCTCACCTTTACAATCATTCACAGGGTTCTTATTGAAATGACTCAAATCTTGTGTTTGTATTATTTGGTAAGTCTGTGTTAAGGTGCTTTGACTATGAGTTCAGGAGCTGCCTGTCATATACATATTTAATATAGGCTAGATTAGAGTGTCTTTATATTATTATATACACCAGCACCAAGTAGTGCACAGCAGTGTGTTACTAACAAAACAAGAGAAGGAAACCTGATCAAAAGTGTCCGATCACTAGATGGCGCTGTCTCTTACTTACTTACCTTTTCTTCTGTCCACTATAACTTAGTTAAATAAAAAGAATGACTCCAGCATAAAGCCATGCTGTGCTCCACCTAGAGGCTATGTGTGGTTGCTGGAAAGCTTTTGAATGAGAATATTATTTTGGCTGACTGCTGACCAGACAGAATATCTGGATGACTTTAAGAACAATAATCCTCCCACTTATCTTAAACATGTAACCTGATTCATAAAAAATACAAATAAAAAACAGTTTAACAGGACTAATCCTGCTACAGTAACTTGGACTAATTGCTGCCCGACTGGAAATTTAAACACAGACCACTTTCTATTTTCAAGGCCATAATCATATTGAGAGAGATTCCTCATTAATGCCTTTCACTCAAAACACACAAGTAGAGCCTGCAATGGGTCACACTGCTGCTATTCCTACTGTATCACAAGTAGAGCCTGCAATGGATCACACTGCTGCTATTCCTACTGTATCACAAGTAGAGCCTGCAATGGGTCACACTGCTGCTATTCCTACTGTATCACAAGTAGAGCCTTCAATGGGTCACACTGCTGCTATTCCTACTGTATCACAAGTAGAGCCTGCAATGGGTCACACTGCTGCTATTCCTACTGTATCACAAGTAGAGCCTGCAATGGGTCACACTGCTGCTATTCCTACTGTATCACAAGTAGAGCCTGCAATGGGTCACACTGCTGCTATTCCTACTGTATCACAAGTAGAGCCTGCAATGTGTCACACTGCTGCTATTCCTCCTGTATCACAAGTAGAGCCTGCAATGGGTCACACTGCTGCTATTCCTACTGTATCACAAGTAGAGCCTGCAATGGGTCACACTGCTGCTATTCCTACTGTATCACAAGTAGAGCCTGCAATGGGTCACACTGCTGTTATTCCTACTGTATCACAAGTAGAGCCTGCAATGGGTCACAATAATGCTATTCCTACTGTATCACAAGTAGAGCCTGCAATGGGTCACACTGCTGCTATTCCTACTGTATCACAAGTAGAGCCTGCAATGGGTCACACTGCTGCTATTCCTACTGTATCACAAGTAGAGCCTGCAATGGGTCACACTGCTGCTATTCCTACTGTATCACAAGTAGAGCCTGCAATGGGTCACACTAATGCTATTCCTACTGTATCACAAGTAGAGCCTGCAATGGGTCACACTGCTGCTATTCCTACTGTATCACAAGTAGAGCCTGCAATGGGTCATACTGCTGCTAACCCTACTGTATCACAAGTAGAGCCTGCAATGGGTCATACTGCTGCTATTCCTACTGTATCACAAGTAAAGCCTAAAATGGGTCACACTGCTGCTATTCCTACTGTATCACAAGTAGAGCCTGCAATGGGTCACACTGCTGCTATTCCTACTGTATCACAAGTAGCGCCTGCAATGGGTCACACTGCTGCTATTCCTGCTGTATCACAAGTAGAGCCTGCAATGGGTCACACTGCTGCTATTCCTCCTGTATCACAAGTAGAGCCTGCAATGGGTCACACTGCTGCTATTCCTACTGTATCACAAGTAGGGCCTGCAATGGGTCACACTGCTGCTATTCCTACTGTATCACAAGTAGAGCCTGCAATGGGTCACACTGCTGCTATTCCTACTGTATCACAAGTAGAGCCTGCAATGGGTCATACTGCTGCTATTCCTACTGTAGCACAAGTAGGGCCTGCAATGGGTCACAATGCTGCTATTCCTACTGTATCACAAGTAGAGCCTGCAATGGGTCATACTGCTGCTATTCCTACTGTAGCACAAGCAGAGCCTGCAATGGGTCACACTTGTGATACAGTAGCCGGTCAGCCCGGCTGTGCTGGTGTGGGTACAGCCATAGAACAAAGAAAAAAAATGTAGTGTGAAGCCTTCTTTGCGTGTGTTGTGTTGTTTATTTTTGTTACAGGTAAACAGCGTAGCTGTCCTGTCTTTTAGTTTAGGTTCCTGTTTTGTTTAGTTATTGCTCAAAGAGAGCTAGGTGGTTGTTTTGTTTATTTTGTATTTTGTTTTTGTGTGTTCATTAAAAATAGAGCAACCACGCTTTAAAAAAATCCATTTGTGTGCCTGGGTCGGTATTGATAAAGGAGCAACGAACCGTGAGTGGTGCAGTTTTGTGACAATATATACATATATACATATACATATATGATGTGTTATATATGGATTTAAAATTATACAATGACTGTGGGGTTAAAGTGCAGACTGCCAGCTTTAATTTGAGGGTATTTTCATCCATATCGGATGAACCGTTTAGAAATTACAGCACATTTTGTACATAGTCCCTCCCATTTTAGGGTACCAAAAGTATTTGGACAATTGGCTTCACAGCTGTTTCTTATTTGGCAGGTGTTTTTGTTTGCATCGTTAGTGCATGCACAAGACAGCTGTCAATGTCTAGTCTTCATTCTAGGCTTTGCATTTGCCTTTGGAGTCTGTTGCTGGTGTCTGACAACATGAGGACCAAAGAAGGGTCAATGCAAGTAAAGCTGGCCATCATGAGGCAGAAAAATCAGAATAAATCAATCAGAGACATAGATAAAAACATTAGGCGTGCCCAAATCAACTGTTTGGTATATCATTAGGAAGAAAGAAAGCACTGGTGAGCTCAGCAATGGCAAGCGACCTGGTAGACCAAGGAAGACCGCTATAGTGGATGACCAAAGAATACTTTCAATGGTGAAGAAAACCCCCCTAACAACAGTCCAACAGATCAGGAACACTGTCCAGGAGGTAGGAATAGATGTGTCAAAGACCACCATACGCAGAACAATACACCAGCAGAACTTCAGAGGGTACACCACAAGATGCAAACCACTAGTAAGCCTCAAGCACAGAATGGCCAGGTTACAGTTTGCTAAAAAGTACCCAAAAGATCCTGTAGAGTTCTGGAACAAAGTCTTATGGACAGATGAGACGAAGATTAACCTGTACCAGAGTGATGGAAAGAGGAAAGTGTGGAGAAAAAAAGGACCTGCCCATGATCCAAACTATAGCACCTCATCTGTGAAACATGGTGGAGGTAGTGTTATGGCTTGGGCATGTTTGGCTGCAACTGGAACTGGCTCACTTGTCTTTATTGATGATGTGACTGCTGACGGCAGCAGCAGGATTAATTCTGAAGTGTACAGAAACATCTTGTTTGCTCAGATGCAACCAAATGCCTCCAAAGTCATTGGACGGCGCGTCATCATGCAACAGGACAATGACCCCAAACACACTGCCAGCAACCAAGGAGTTTCTCAGGGCCAAAAAAGTGGAAAATTCTTGACTGGCCAAGTCAATCACCCGATCTGAATCCAATTGAGTATGCTGAAGATAAGACTGAAGGCAAAAAGCCCCCGAAACAAGCAGGAACTGAAGATTATTATTATTATTATTTGTTTATTTAGCAGACGCCTTTATCCAAGGCGACTTACAGCGACTCGGGTGTGTGAACTATGCATCAGCTGCAGAGTCACTTACAATTACATCTCACCCGAAAGACGGAGCACAAGGAGGTTAAGTGACTTGCTCAGGGTCATACAATGAGTCAGTGGCTGAGCTGGGATTTGATACCGGGGACCTCCTGGTTACAAGCCCTTTTCTTTAACCTCTGGACCACACAGCCTCCCTGTTCAGGGAGAAGGATCCTGCTGTGGGACCGAAGGAGGAGGAGGAGGAGGAGGAGGAGGAGGAGGAGGAGGGGGTGTACGCCCAGCCTGACCTGTGTTGTATTATTTTGTACTCGTGATTTGTTTTATTTTCGCTCTGTGAGCACAGTGTTTTTGTTTGAATCTTATTTATTTTTGTTATTTGTAAATAAAAATGGCGCGCCACATCTTTTTGTTTGGAAATCTGCAGTATTTGGTATCAGTGTTTTAAGTTCCTGCTTCAGCCGTGACGTCACTGACTCAGCCACCCTGTCACATAGTGTTCTAGGCTTCCAGTAACCTTCTGTGATATCATTTTGTAGTTTCTTTGACTACAAGAAGTTGAATAAAATATCTAAGTTCTGTTCATATAGTTTGTTTTTAATGATCTCAATCCTAAAAGTATAGCTGCACAAACTCATGTGATATGTGGAACTCATTGTCAGATAAATATGTAAATGGATCCCTGTACAAAAAGAAAGATGCCTTTTCATTGCATCAAACATATTGAAGTAAGTATAAATGTCACGTCTTTATGGAGCACATTTCAAACTGGCGGATCAGACTGTGCTTGCAGTTAAGCTGCCGACACTGCATGCTGCATAGATACAGAACAGTTTAATTGAGTGATCATGGACCATTAGCTGTTTATAGTTAAAGCATATTAACTGAAATTGTATTGTGTTAAACTGAAAACAGTATCAAACGTACATGAATAAAAAGTCTATTTAAAATGTAGGGCCTATATATATATATATATATATAATCACAAGACTTTATTCTCACAGATCTGACTGCCTGAATGTGACGGAATAAGAAATGTACAGAGTACAGTTTTCAGATGTACTTGTCATTTTAGAGGGAAAATGCAGCTCACTGCAAAAATAAATAAATAAATAAATAAATAAATAAATAAATAAATAAAACAAAATCAGTAAATGCTTCGGACGAGCAAGTGTCCTAAGCTAGTCTTATCCTTCACAGTTCTGAGTTAATCCACTTGAACAGGATCCTCACGACTCTGATTTTACGCTGCAATCAGGATCTTGTTCAGCCTGATTTAGCAGAGGATCTACCTGTGACGATTCACGTCTGGTGCGCTGCAGTCGGGATTAGAAGGTGTACTAACTTTAGTCCAATCAAGTGGACGAAACCTGTTTAATCCTCTAGGTAGACAAATCAAGTGGGTTCAATTTGGTAAGCTGCAATCGACCCTAGGTGTCTCTCTCGCCTCTCAGCCCTGTTACAAAACCACATGATTGGTAAAGCAGGGAAGTGAAAGCAAAGCAAAGTGTAGAAAACCAAGTCAATGCAGGTGAATCAAATGTATGGAAAATGCATGATACAGCACGGTAAAGGACAGGGAAGCATGCACATGCATGATACAGCACGGTAAAGAACAGGGAAGCATGCACATGCATGATACAGCACAGTAAAGGACAGGGAAGCATGCACATGCATGATACAGCACGGTAAAGGACTGGGAAGCATGCTAAAGAATAAAAACATGTGTGCAAGGACATGACACAGCACGGTAAAGGACAGAGAAGCATGCTAAAGAACAAAAACATGTGTGCAAGGATTTGAAGATTACTAAACTGATTGCCACATACAATCTATTATAGGAACCTGGAAACCAGCGGGCCTGTATTTCATTCATTCAATATATATATTGTTTTAAGTTTATAATAGTGGTACAGAAATTCCTCTCACAGTAATGTATGCTGATGCTGCTGAGGCCCTTTGAACTGGTCTGAACTGTAGCTACAGCAGCTCACTGACACTTCCTGTGAAAGTGTTAAAGCACAGGAAGCGAGCACATGAGCGCTTGGTTTATTCAGTGTTATTTCTTTCTTTACCAGCATGTTATCAGCTTCAGCAACATGTGTCACATTCTATTTAAGAAATATATATTGAAATGTGATATTTGCTTCACAGGCCACAAAAAAAAAAAAAAATTGGGGGAGGGGGTGTTAAACAAACATTTAGCTCTGCTGGGAGATTAAATAAAATATTTACATTAGTAATGGCTCGTTCACATTTAGCACTGCTAGGAGGTGAAATACAAACTTTACATTAGTAATGGCTCGTTCACATTTAGCACTGCTAGGAGGTGAAATTGTACTCAATAGTAGTTAAAGAAATGAAAGAAGTTATTTACAAACCACTAACCAAGATCATGCAACAGTCTCTTGACACAGGGGTTGTACCAACAGACTGGAAAATAGCAAACGTAATATCGATCCACAAAAAGAGAGACAAAAACGAACCAGGTAACTACAGACCAATAAGCCTGACTTCTATTATATGTAAACTTATGGAAACTATTATAAGATCCAAAATGGAAAATTACCTATATGGTAACAATATCCTGGGAGACAGTCAGCATGGTTTTAGGAAAGAGAGATCGTGTCTACTAACCTGATTGATTTTTTTTGAGGATACAACATCGACAATGGATAATTGCAAAGCATACGACATGGTTTATTTAGATTTCCAGAAAGCTTTTGACAAAGTCCCACATAAAAGATTAATTCTCAAACTGAACGCAGTAGGGATTCAAGGAAATGCATGCACATGGACTAGGGAGTGGTTAACAGGTAGAAAACAGAAAGTACTGATTAGAGGAGAAACCTCAAAATGGAGCGAGGTAACCAGTGGTGTACCACAGGGATCAGTATTAGGTCCTCTGCTATTCCTAATCTACATAAGTGATTTAGATTCTGGTATAGTAAGCAAACGCGTTAAATTTGCGGACAACACAAAAATAAGAGGAGTGGCAAACACTGTTGCAGCAGCAAAGGTCATTCAAAATGATCTAGACAGCATTCAGAACAGGGCAGACACATGGCAAATGACATTTAATAGAGAACAGTGTAAAGTATTGCACGCAGGCAATAAAAATGTGCATTATAAATATCATATGGGAGATACTGAAATTGAAGAAGGAATCTATGAAAAAGACCTAGGAGTTGATGTTGACTCGGAAATGTCTTCATCTAGACAATGTGGGGAAGCTATAAAAAAGGCCAACAAGATGCTCGGATATATTGTGAGAAGTGTTGAATTCAAATCAAGGGAATTAATGTTAAAACTTTACAATGCATTAGTAAGACCTCACCTAGAATATTGTGGTCAGTTCTGGTCACCTTGTTACAAAAAGGATATTGCTGCTCTAGAAAGAGTGCAAAGAAAAGAGACCAGAATTATCCCGGGTTTAAAAGGCATGTCGTATGCAGACAGGCTAAAAGAATTGAATCTATTCAGTCTTGAACAAAGAAGACTACGCAGCGATCTGATTCAAACATTCAGAATCCTAAAAGGTATTCACAGTGTCGACCAAGGGGACTTTTTCGACCTGAAAAAAGAAACAAGGACCAGGGGTCACAAATGGAGATTAGATAAAGGGGCATTCAGAACAGAAAATAGGAGACACTTTTTTACACAGAGAATTGTGAGGGTCTGGAACCTACTCCCCAGTAATGTTGTTGAAGCTGACACCCTGGGATCCTTCAAGAAGCTGCTTGATGAGATTCTGGGATCAATAAGCTACTAATAACCAAACGAGCAAGATGGGCCGAATGGCCTCCTCTCATTTGTAAACTTTCTTATGTTCTTATGTTCTAAATAAAAGCTTTACATTAGTTTTCTATGATCAAAGCAGAAAAAGGTCTGTTTTCTATGATCAAAAGTATTTATTAAAATTTCATTACCTGGTGATTCTAGGTTGGCAGTGTCTGTCCAGCCTTCTTCCTGTTACACTTATCACACCCATTATTGAACTGAATTCACAACTCAAGTCTCCTTTCTTGTCTTCACTATGAACACTGGAATCAGTATGAATGCTGAACTACAGCTACAGATCTGTCAGTTTCCTAAACCCCATGCGTGTGTCCAAGTTAATGAAGGATTATTATCATGTGACATTGTCTTGCTTTGTTTTTAATCTTCCCTCACCTTTACAATCATTCACAGGGTTCTTATTGAAATGACTCAAATCTTGTGTTTGTATTATTTGGTAAGTCTGTGTTAAGGTGCTTTGACTATGAGTTCAGGAGCTGCCTGTCATATACATATTTAATATAGGCTAGATTAGAGTGTCTTTATATTATTATATACACCAGCACCAAGTAGAGCACAGCAGTGTGTTACTAACAAAACAAGATAAGGAAACCTGATCAAAAGTGT
The DNA here is from genome assembly GCF_902713425.1 of Acipenser ruthenus. Classification (NCBI taxonomy): domain Eukaryota; kingdom Metazoa; phylum Chordata; class Actinopteri; order Acipenseriformes; family Acipenseridae; genus Acipenser; species Acipenser ruthenus. The sequence continues at coordinate 2,014,675 of NC_081230.1, forward strand.
CCGATCACTAGATGGCGCTGTCTCTTACTTACTTACCTTTTCTTCTGTCCACTATAACTTAGTTAAATAAAAAGAATGACTCCAGCAAAAAGCCATGCTGTGCTCCACCTAGAGGCTATGTGTGGTCTTGCTGGAAAGCTTTTGAATGAGAATATTATTTTGGCTGACTGCTGACCAGACAGAATATCTGGATGACTTTAAGAACAATAATCCTCCCACTTATCTTAAACATGTGACCTGATTCATAAAAAATACAAATAAAAAACAGTTTAACAGGACTAATCCTGCTACAGTAACTTGGACTAATTGCTGCCCGAGTGGAAATTTAAACACAGACCACTTTCTATTTTCAAGGCCATAATCATACTGAGAGAGATTCCTCATTAATGCCTTTCACTCAAAACACACAAGTAGTGTCTGCAATGGGTCACACTGCTGCTATTCCTACTGTATCACAAGTAGAGCCTGCAATGGGTCACACTGCTGCTATTCCAACTGTATCACAAGTAGAGCCTGCAATGGGTCACACTGCTGCTATTCCTACTGTATCACAATTAGAGCCTGCAATGGGTCACACTGCTGCTATTCCTACTGTATCACAAGTAGAGCCTGCAATGGGTCACACTGCTGCTATTCCTACTGTATCACAAGTAGAGCCTGCAATGGGTCACACTGCTGCTATTCCTACTGTATCACAAGTAGCGCCTGCAATGGGTCACACTGCTGCTATTCCTACTGTATCACAAGTAGAGCCTGCAATGGGTCACACTGCTGCTATTCCTACTGTATCACAAGTAGGGCCTGCAATGGGTCACACTGCTGCTATTCCTACTGTATCACAAGTAGAGCCTGCAATGGGTCACACTGCTGCTATTCCTACTGTATCACAAGTAGAGCCTGCAATGGGTCACACTGCTGCTATTCCTACTGTATCACAAGTAGAGCCTGAAATGGGTCATACTGCTGCTATTCCTACTGTATCACAAGTAGAGCCTGCAATGGGTCACACTGCTGCTATTCCTAGTGTATCACAAGTAGAGCCTGCAATGGGTCACACTGCTGCTATTCCTACTGTATCACAATTAGAGCCTGCAATGGGTCATACTGCTGCTATTCCTACTGTATCACAAGTAGAGCCTGCAATGGGTCATACTGCTGCTATTCCTACTGTATCACAAGTAGAGCCTGCAATGGGTCACACTGCTGCTATTCCTAATGTATCACAAGTAGAGCCTGCAATGGGTCACACTGCTGCTATTCCTCCTGTATCACAAGTAGAGCCTGCAATGGGTCACACTGCTGCTATTCCTACTGTATCACAAGTAGATCCTGCAATGGGTCACACTGCTGCTATTCCTACTGTATCAAAAGTAGATCCTGCAATGGGTCACACTGCTGCTATTCCTACTGTATCACAAGTAGACCCTGCAATGGGTCACACTGCTGCTATTCCTACTGTATCACAAGTAGAGCCTGCAATGGGTCACACTGCTGCTATTCCTACTGTATCACAAGTAAAGCCTGCAATGGGTCATACTGCTGCTATTCCTACTGTATCACAAGTAGAGCCTGCAATGGGTCACACTGCTGCTATTCCTAGTGTATCACAAGTAGAGCCTGCAATGGGTCACACTGCTGCTATTCCTACTGTATTACAATTAGAGCCTGCAATGGGTCATACTGCTGCTATTCCTACTGTATCACAAGTAGAGCCTGCAATGGGTCATACTGCTGCTATTCCTACTGTATCACAATTAGAGCCTGCAATGGGTCACACTGCTGCTATTCCTAATGTATCACAAGTAGAGCCTGCAATGGGTCACACTGCTGCTATTCCTCCTGTATCACAAGTAGAGCCTGCAATGGGTCACACTGCTGCTATTCCTACAGTATCACAAGTAGATCCTGCAATGGGTCACACTGCTGCTATTCCTACTGTATCACAAGTAGATCCTGCAATGGGTCACACTGCTGCTATTCCTACTGTATCACAAGTAGAGCCTGCAATGGGTCACACTGCTGCTATTCCTACTGTATCACAAGTAGAGCCTGCAATGGGTCACACTGCTGCTATTCCTAGTGTATCACAAGTAGAGCCTGCAATGGGTCACACTGCTGCTATTCCTACTGTATCACAAGTAGAGCCTGCAATGGGTCACACTGCTGCTATTCCTACTGTATCACAAGTAGATCCTGCAATGGGTCACACTGCTGCTATTCCTACTGTATCACAAGTAGAGCCTGCAATGGGTCACACTGCTGCTATTCCTACTGTATCACAAGTAGAGCCTGCAATGGGTCACACTGCTGCTATTCCTACTGTATCACAAGTAGAGCCTGCAATGGGTCATACTGCTGCTATTCCTACTGTATCACAAGTAGAGCCTGCAATGGGTCACACTGCTGCTAATCCTAGTGTATCACAAGTAGAGCCTGCAATGGGTCACACTGCTGCTATTCCTACTGTATCACAATTAGAGCCTGCAATGGGTCATACTGCTGCTATTCCTACTGTATCACAAGTAGAGCCTGCAATGGGTCATACTGCTGCTATTCCTACTGTATCACAAGTAGATCCTGCAATGGGTCACACTGCTGCTATTCCTAATGTATCACAAGTAGAGCCTGCAATGGGTCACACTGCTGCTATTCCTACTGTATCACAAGTAGATCCTGCAATGGGTCACACTGCTGCTATTCCTACTGTATCACAAGTAGATCCTGCAATGGGTCACACTGCTGCTATTCCTACTGTATCACAAGTAGAGCCTGCAATGGGTCACACTGCTGCTATTCCTACTGTATCACAAGTAGAGCCTGCAATGGGTCATACTGCTGCTATTCCTACTGTATCACAAGCAGAGCCTGCAATGGGTCATACTGCTGCTATTCCTACTGTATCACAAGTAGATCCTGCAACGGGTCACACTTGTGATACAGTAGCCGGTCAGCCCGGCTGTGCTGGTGTGGGTACAGTCATAGAACAAAGTAAAAAAAGGTAGTGTGAAGCCTTCTTTGCGTGTCTTGTGTTGTTTATTTTTGTTACAGGTAAACAGCTTAGCTGTCCTGTCTTTTAGTTTAGGTTTCTGTTTTGTTTAGTTATTGCTCAAAGAGAGCTAGGTGGTTGTTTTGTTTATTTTGTATTTTGTTTTTGTGTGTTCATTAAAAACAAAACCACATGATTGGTAAAGCAGGGAAGTGAAAGCAAAGCAAAGTGTAGAAAACCAAGTCAATGCAGGTGAATCAGATGTATGGAAAATGCATGATACAGCACGGTAAAGGACAGGGAAGCATGCTAAAGAACAAAAACATGTGTGCAAGGACATTACACAGTACAGTAAAGGACAGGGAAGCATCACATGCATGATACAGCACAGTAAAGAACAGGGAAGCATGCACATGCATGATACAGCACGGTAAAGGACAGGGAAGCATGCACATGCATGATACAGCACGGTAAAGGACAGGGAAGCATGCACATGCATGATACAGCACGGTAAAGGACTGGGAAGCATGCTAAAGAATAAAAACACGTGTGCAAGGACATGACACAGCATGGTAAAGGACAGAGAAGCATGCTAAAGAACAAAAACATGTGTGCAAGGATTTGAAGATTACTAAACTGATTGCCACATACAATCTATTATAGGAACCTGGAAACCAGCGGGCCTGTATTTCATTCATTCAATATATATATATTGTTTTAAGTTTAAAATAGTGGTACAGAAATTCCTCTTACAGTAATGTATGCTGATGCTGCTGAGGCCCTTTGAACTGGTCTGAACTGTAGCTACAGCAGCTCACTGACACTTCCTGTGAAAGTGTTAAAGCACAGGAAGCGAGCACATGAGAGCTTGATTTATTCAGTGTTATTTCTTTCTTTACCAGCATGTTATCAGCTTTAGCAACATGTGTCACATTATATTTAAGAAATATATATTGAAATGTGATATTTGCTTCACAGGCCACAAAAAAAAAAAAAATTGGGGGAGGGGGTGTTAAACAAACATTTAGCTCTGCTGGGAGATTAAATAAAATCTTTACATTAGTAATGGCTCGTTCACATTTAGCCCTGCTAGGAGGTGAAATACAAACTTTACATTAGTAATGGCTCGTTCACGTTTAGCACTGCTAGGAGGTGAAATTGTACTCAATAGTACTTAAAGAAATGAAAGAAGTTATTTACAAACCACTAACCAAGATCATGCAACAGTCTCTTTACACAGTTGTTGTACCAACAGACTGGAAAATAGCAAACGTAATATCGATCCACAAAAAGGGAGACAAAACCGAACCAGGTAACTACAGACCAATAAGCCTGACTTCTATTATATGTAAAATTATGGAAACTATAATAAGATCCAAAATGGAAAATTACCTATATGGTAACAATATCCTGGGAGACAGTCAGCATGGTTTTAAGAAAGAGAGATCGTGTCTACTAACCTGATTGATTTTTTTTGAGGATACAACATCGACAATGGATAATTGCAAAGCATACGACATGGTTTATTTAGATTTCCAGAAAGCTTTTGACAAAGTCCCACATAAAAGATTAATTCTCAAACTGAACGCAGTAGGGATTCAAGGAAATGCATGCACATGGATTAGGGAGTGGTTAACATGTAGAAAACAGAAAGTACTGATTAGAGGAGAAACCTCAAAATGGAGCGAGGTAAACACAGGAGTGGCAAACACTGTTGCAGCAGCAAAGGTCATTCAAAATGATCTAGACAGCATTCAGAACTGGGCAGACACATGGCAAATGACATTTAATAGAGGAAAGTGTAAAGTATTGCACGCAGGCAATAAAAATGTGCATTATAATTATCATATGGGAGATACTGAAATTGAAGAAGGAATCTATGAAAAAGACCTAGGAGTTTATGTTGACTCGGAAATGTCTTCATCTAGACATTGTGGGGAAGCTATAAAAAGGCCAACAAGATGCTCGGATATATTGGGAGAAGTGTTGAATTCAAATCAAGGGAAGTAATGTTAAAATTTACAATGCATTAGTAAGACCTCACCTAGAATATTGTGCTCAGTTCTGGTCACCTTGTTACAAAAAGGATATTGCTGCTCTAGAAAGAGTGCAAAGAAGAGAGACCAGAATTATCCCAGGTTTAAAAGGCATGTCGTATGCAGACAGGCTAAAAGAATTGAATCTATTCAGTCTTGAACAAAGAAGACTACGCGGCGATCTGATTCAAACATTCAAATTCCTAAAAGGTATTGACAATGTCGACCCAGGGGACTTTTTCGACCTGAAAAAAGAAACAAGGACCAGGGGTCACAAATGGAGATTAGATAAAGGGGCATTCAGAACAGAAAATAGGAGACACTTTTTTACAAAGAGAATTGTGAGGGTCTGGAACTAACTCCCCAGTAATGTTGTTGAAGCTGACACCCTGGGATCCTTCAAGAAGCTGCTTGATGAGATTCTGGGATCAATAAGCTACTAATAACCAAACGAGCAAGATGGGCCGAATGGCCTCCTCTCATTTGTAAACTTTCTTATGTTCTTATGTTCTAAATAAAAACTTTACATTAGTTTTCTATGATCAAAGTAGAAAAAGGTCTGTTTTCTATAATCAAAAGTATTTATTAAAATTTCATTACCTGGTGATTCTAGGTTGGCAGTGTCTGTCCAGCCTTCTTCCTGTTACACTTATCACACCCATTATTGAACTGAATTCACAACTCAAGTCTGCTTTCTTCTCTTCACTATGAACACTGGAATCAGTATGAATGCTGAACTACAGCTACAGATCTGTCAGTTTCCTAAACCCCATGCGTGTGTCCAAGTTAATGAAGGATTATTATCATGTGACATTGTCTTGCTTTGTTTTTAATCTTCCCTCACCTTTACAATCATTCACAGGGTTCTTATTGAAATGACTCAAATCTTGTGTTTGTATTATTTGGTAAGTCTGTGTTAAGGTGCTTTGACTATGAGTTCAGGAGCTGCCTGTCATATACATATTTAATATAGGCTAGATTAGAGTGTCTTTATATTATTATATACACCAGCACCAAGTAGTGCACAGCAGTGTGTTACTAACAAAACAAGAGAAGGAAACCTGATCAAAAGTGTCCGATCACTAGATGGCGCTGGCTCTTACTTCTCCCTGTGTTAGCACATGTTACATGTATGTATGGCAGCACCTATAACTGATGAGCATGGTATAACAATGGTAAAAGCATTGGAAACAGCAACATGACTGTGGTGCTTTTATAAGGGTCTAGTCCCTGACTGCCTCTCTTGTGTGTTTCAGTGCTGACTGTAGTGAGCTGCTCCAGACAGTATGAAGGTAAGAGAACAGTTTACAATGTGAACACAGTTTAAAAACAGGATTACAATTCATGGTTGAAAAGCATGAAGCTGGTTTGAGAAATGACACTTTTCATGTTAGGTCTGTGTATTGAAAATAGGCTGTGGCAATGCAGTCACAAAGTGAAGAGACTGGTAAAGATTCTCATCCTGCTATCTGATCATCTATAAAAAACACTTTTCTGAAATCATCTTTCCTTTTCTTCTGTCCAATATAACTTAGTTAAATAAAAAGAATGACTCCAGCAAAAAGCCATGCTGTGCTCCACCTAGAGGCTATGTGTGGTTGTTGGAAAGCTTTTGAATGAGAATATTATTTTGGCTGACTGCTGACCAGACAGAATATCTGGTTGCCTTTTAAGAACAATAATCCTCCCACTTATCTTAAAGATGTTACCTGATTCATAAAAAATACAAATAAAAAACAGTTTAACAGGACTAATCCTGCTACAGTAACTTGCACTAATTGCTGCCCGACTGGAAATTAAAACACAGACCACTTTCTATTTTCAAGGCCATAATCATACTGAGAGAGATTCCTCATTAATGGCTTTCACTCAAGGATCCTGCTGCGGGACCGAAGGAGGAGGAGGAGGAGGAGGAGGAGGGGGATGAGGGGGGTGTACGCCCAGCCTGACCTGTGTTGTATTATTTTGTGCTCGTGATTTGTTTTATTTTCGCTCTGTGAGCACAGTGTTTTTGTTTGAATCTTATTTATTTTTGTTATTTGTAAATAAAAATGGCGCGCCACATCTTTTTGTTTTGAAATCTGCAGTATTTGGTATCAGTGTTTTAAGTTCCTGCTTCAGCCGTGACGTCACTGACTCAGCCACCCTGTCACATAGTGTTCTAGGCTTCCAGTAACCTTCTGTGATATCATTTTGTAGTTTCTTTGACTACAAGAAGTTGAATAAAATATCTAAGTTCTGTTCATATAGTTTGTTTTTAATGATCTCAATTCTAAAAGTATAGCTGCACAAACTCATGTGATATGTGGAACTCATTGTCAGATAAATATGTAAATGGATCCCTGTACAAAAGAAAGATGCCTTTTCATTGCATCAAACATATTGAAGTAAGTATAAACGTCACGTCTTTATGGAGCACATTTCAAACTGGCGGATCAGACTGTGCTTGCAGTTAAGCTGCCGACACTGCATGCTGCATAGATACAGAACAGTTTAATTGAGTGATCATGGACCATTAGCTGTTTATAGTTAAAGCATATTAACTGAAATTGTATTGTGTTAAACTGAAAACAGTATCAAACGTACATGAATAAAAAGTCTATTTAAAATGTAGGGCCTATATATATATTGTAATATAGCGGGTTGTGAGAGACGGCAGGGAGGGGGTTAAAACCTCCCTGCAAAGAAAAAACTTGTGAGAATGCACCGTTTTGTGTTGCTTTATTGTTTTGTTAATTGTTTTATTGTTAATTGTCTTCCGCACCTGGGCGTTATTAGAAATTAAGCCCAGGTGCGGGAGTTTAAAAGGAGAACAAGCAGTCTGCTCGGGGCTGCTGAGTGGAAGGAGGCAGTAGGTGCGCTGTCTCCGGGTAGCCAAATGAGGAAAAAGTAAGTGCTGTGTGAAACCAGTGTGTTTGTGAAGACGGGTAAACAGCTTAGCTGTCCCGCGTGAGTCAGGGTGTTTCCTGAAAGTCGAGTTAGTGCTCCAGAAGAGCTAGGTGTTATTTTGATTTTTGTATTTGTTGTGTTTTTGTTTATTAAAAAATTGCGCAAACGCGCTTAGAAAAATCCATTTCTGTGTGTCGGGTCGATTCTTAAAGGGGCAACGAACTCGAGTGGGTGTGAATCTTTTACATTTGGTGGCAGCGATTGTGGGCGCCCCTGGAGACCCAAATGGATTTTAGGGAATTAATTGAGATGTTCAATAAAAACACCGCTGCTCAGGTGGAGCAGATTAAGAAGATGGAGAGGCAGAGACAGGAGCTGGGCGGGGCCCCGTTGATAATACAAGAGCGGGAGCCAACAGAACTGGAGCGGCTGCTACAAAAGTGGGAGCTGCCGTCCCGAGAGCCAGAGGGGGTGGAGCTACCGTCCCGAGAGCCAGAGGGGGAGGAGCTTCCGCTGCCAGAGCCCAGAGGGGAGGAGCTGCCGCTGCCAGAGCCCAGAGGGGAGGAGCTGCCGCTGCCAGAGCCCAGAGGGGAGGAGCTGCCGCTGCCAGAGCCCAGAGGGGAGGAGCTGCCGCTGCCGGAGCCCAGAGGGGAGGAGCTGCCGCTGCCAGAGCCCAGAGGGGAGGAGCTGCCGCTTCCAGAGCCCAGAGGGGAGGAGCTGCCGCTGCCAGAGCCCAGAGGGGAGGAGCTGCCGCTGCCAGAGCCCAGAGGGGAGGAGCTGCCGCTGCCAGAGCTCAGAGGGGAGGAGCTGCCGCTTCCGGAGCCTAGGGAGGAGGTGACGAGCGTACCTCCACCACAGCCCCGACCACCACCCCTACGGTCCAGTCCGGTGTCGCTGCGTCCAGTCCCTCACCCCTTGCTCCTGGACACCCTGTCGGTTAGCCTGGACCTCCCTTCACTTGACCTGGAGCCCAGGAGTCGGCAGGATCGGGCACAGTTCTCCACCTGGTCCCCTGCTCCGCTCCTCCCGGACATTAAGACGTCGCTGTGCTGCTCCCAGACGTCGCGTACGCTCCCCCTGGTCGCTGCGTCGCTCCCCCTTGCTGACCGGACGTCGCTGCACTGGGTCCCAGCTGCAGACCTCTGCCCGCTACTGCAGCCTCCAGTGCCCCGGTCGTCATGCCGGTCGCCCCTGACAAACCGGTGGGGTCCCTCGTCGCCGGTGCGCGGTCCCTACCTGGCTGACCCAGGACGTGGACCGATCCACCCTCGAGTTCGCCCGTGGAGGAGGGCGAAAATTGACATTTATGGACTCGAGGGTGGGTGGTTGTGTTTTAGGGGAGGAGGTGGCCGTCTCATGGCCGGTGTCTTGGAAAGACAAGGGGAGGGATATGTAATATAGCGGGTTGTGAGAGACGGCAGGGAGGGGGTTAAAACCTCCCTGCATAGAAAAAACTTGTGAGAATGCACCGTTTTGTGTTGCTTTATTGTTTTGTTAATTGTTTTATTGTTAATTGTCTTCCGCACCTGGGCGTTATTAGAAATTAAGCCCAGGTGCGGGAGTTTAAAAGGAGAACAAGCAGTCTGCTCGGGGCTGCTGAGTGGAAGGAGGCAGTAGGTGCGCTGTCTCCGAGTAGCCAAATGAGGAAAAAGTAAGTGCTGTGTGAAACCAGTGTGTTTGTGAAGACGGGTAAACAGCTTAGCTGTCCCGCGTGAGTCAGGGTGTTTCCTGAAAGTCGAGTTAGTGCTCCAGAAGAGCTAGGTGTTATTTTGATTTTTGTATTTGTTGTGTTTTTGTTTATTAAAAAATTGCGCAAACGCGCTTAGAAAAATCCATTTCTGTGTGTCGGGTCGATTCTTAAAGGGGCAACGAACTCAAGTGGGTGCAGATTATTTACAATATATATATATAATCACAAGACTTTATTCTCACAGATCTGACTGCCTGAATGTGACGGAATAAGAAATGTACTGAGTACAGTTTTCAGATGTACTTGTCATTTTAGAGGGAAAATGCAGCTCACTGCAAAAATAAATAAATAAATAAATAAATAAATAAAACAAAATCAGTAAATGCTTCGGACGAGCAAGTGTACTAAGCTAGTCTTATCCTTCACAGTTCTGAGTTAATCCACTTGAACAGGATCCTCACGACTCTGATTTTACGCTGCAATCAGGATCTTGTTCAGCCTGATTTAGCAGAGGATCTACCTGTGACGATTCACGTCTGGTGCGCTGCAGTCGGGATTAGAAGGTGTACTAACTTTAGTCCAATCGAGTGGACGAAACCTGTTTAATCCTCTAGGTAGACAAATCAAGTGGGTTCAATTTGGTACGCTGCAATCGACCCTAGGTGTCTCTCTCGCCTCTCTGCCCTGTTACAAAACCACATGATTGGTAAAGCAGGGAAGTGAAAGCAAAGCAAAGTGTAGAAAACCAAGTCAATGCAGGTGAATCAGATGTATGGAAAATGCATGATACAGCACGGTAAAGGACAGGGAAGCATGCACATGCATGATACAGCACGGTAAAGGACAGGGAAGCATGCACATGCATGATACAGCACGGTAAAGGACAGGGAAGCATGCACATGCATGATACAGCACGGTAAAGGACTGGGAAGCATGCTAAAGAATAAAAACATATGGGCAAGGACATGACACAGCACGGTAAAGGACAAAGAAGCATGCTAAAGAACAAAAACATGTGTGCAAGGATTTGAAGATTACTAAACTGATTGCCACATACAATCTATTATAGGAACCTGGAAACCAGCGGGCCTGTATTTCATTCATTCAATATATATATTGTTTTAAGTTTAAAATAGTGGTACAGAAATTCCTCTCACAGTAATGTATGCTGATGCTGCTGAGGCCCTTTGAACTGGTCTGAACTGTAGCTACAGCAGCTCACTGACACTTCCTGTGAAAGTGTTAAAGCACAGGAAGCGAGCACATGAGCGCTTGGTTTATTCAGTGTTATTTCTTTCTTTACCAGCATGTTATCAGCTTTAGCAACATGTGTCACATTCTATTTAAGAAATATATATTGAAATGTGATATTTGCTTCACAGGCCACAAAAAAAAAAAAAAAAATTGGGGGAGGGGGTGTTAAACAAACATTTAGCTCTGCTGGGAGATTAAATAAAATCTTTACATTAGTAATGGCTCGTTCACATTTAGCACTGCTAGGAGGTGAAATACAAACTTTACATTAGTAATGGCTCGTTCACATTTAGCCCTGCTAGGAGGGGAAATTGTACTCAATAGTACTTAAAGAAATGAAAGAAGTTATTTACAAACCACTAACCAAGATCATGCAACAGTCTCTTAACACAGTTGTTGTACCAACAGACTGGAAAATAGCAAACGTAATATCGATCCACAAAAAGGGAGACAAAACCGAACCAGGTAACTACAGACCAATAAGCCTGACTTCTATTATATGTAAACTTATGGAAACTATTATAAGATCCAAAATGGAAAATTACCTATATGGTAACAATATCCTGGGAGGCAGTCAGCATGGTTTTAGGAAAGAGAGATTGTGTCTACTAACCTGATTGATTTTTTTTGAGGATACAACATCGACAATGGATAATTGCAAAGCATACAACATGGTTTATTTAGATTTCCAGAAAGCTTTTGACAAAGTCCCACATAAAAGATACATTCTCAAACTGAACGCAGTAGGGATTCAAGGAAATGCATGCACATGGATTAGGGAGTGATTGACAGGTAGAAAACAGAAAGTACTGATTAGAGGAGAAACCTCAAAATGGAGCGAGGTAAACAGTGGTGTACCACAGGGATCAGTATTAGGTCCTCTGCTATTCCTAATCTACATAAGTGATTTAGATTCTGGTATAGTAAGCAAACGCGTTAAATTTGCGGACAACACAAAAATAAGAGGAGTGGCAAACACTGTTGCAGCAGCAAAGGTCATTCAAAATGATCTAGACAGCATTCAGAACTGGGCAGACACATGACAAATGACATTTAATAGAGGAAAGTGTAAAGTATTGCACGCAGGCAATAAAAATGTGCATTATAAATATCATATGGGAGATACTGAAATTGAAGAAGGAATCTATGAAAAAGACCTAGGAGTTTATGTTGACTCGGAAATGTCTTCATCTAGACAATGTGGGGAAGCTATAAAAAAGGCCAACAAGATGCTCGGATATATTGGGAGAAGTGTTGAATTCAAATCAAGGGAAGTAATGTTAAAACTGTACAATGCATTAGTAAGACCTCACCTAGAATATTGTGTTCAGTTCTGGTCACCTTGTTACAAAAGGGAGATTGCTGCTCTAGAAAGAGTGCAAAGAAGAGAGACCAGAATTATCCCGGGTTTAAAAGGCATGTCGTATGCAGACAGGCTAAAAGAATTGAATCTATTCAGTCTTGAACAAAGAAGACTACGCAGCGATCTGATTCAAACATTCAAAATCCTAAAAGGTAATGACAGTGTCGACCCAGGGGACTTTTTCGACCTGAAAAAAGAAACAAGGTCCAGGGGTCACAAATGGAGATAAGATAAAGGGGCATTCAGAACAGAAAATAGGAGACACTTTTTTACACAGAGAATTGTGAGGGTCTGGAACCTACTCCCCAGTAATGTTGTTGAAGCTGACACCCTGGGATCCTTCAAGAAGCTGCTTGATGAGATTCTGGGATCAATAAGCTACTAATAACCAAACGAGCAAGATGGGCCGAATGGCCTCCTCTCATTTGTAAACTTTCTTATGTTCTTATGTTCTAAATAAAAGCTTTACATTAGTTTTCTATGATCAAAGCAGAAAAAGGTCTGTTTTCTATGATCAAAAGTATTTATTAAAATTTCATTACCTGGTGATTGTAGGTTGGCAGTGTCTGTCCAGCCTTCTTCCTGTTACACTTATCACACCCATCATTGAACTGAATTCACAACTCAAGTCTGCTTTCTTCTCTTCACTATGAACACTGGAATCAGTATGAATGCTGAACTACAGCTACAGATCTGTCAGTTTCCTAAACCCCATGCGTGTGTCCAAGTTAATGAAGGATTATTATCATGTGACATTGTCTTGCTTTGTTTTTAATCTTCCCTCACCTTTACAATCATTCACAGGGTTCTTATTGAAATGACTCAAATCTTGTGTTTGTATTATTTGGTAAGTCTGTGTTAAGGTGCTTTGACTATGAGTTCAGGAGCTGCCTGTCATATACATATTTAATATAGGCTAGATTAGAGTGTCTTTATATTATTATATACACCAGCACCAAGTAGTGCACAGCAGTGTGTTACTAACAAAACAAGAGAAGGAAACCTGATCAAAAGTGTCCGATCACTAGATGGCGCTGTCTCTTACTTCTCCCTGTGTTAGCACATGTTACATGTATGTATGGCAGCACCTATAACTGATGAGCATGGTATAACAATGGTAAAAGCATTGGAAACAGCAACATGACTGTGGTGCTTTTATAAGGGTCTAGTCCCTGACTGTCTCTCTTGTGTTTTTCATTGCTGACTGTAGTGAGCTGCTCCAGACAGTATGAAGGTAAGAGAACAGTTTACAATGTGAACACAGTTTAAAAACAGGATTTACAATTCATGGTTGAAAAGCATGAAGCTGGTTTGAGAAATGACACTTTTCATGTTAGGTCTGTGTATTGAAAATAGGCTGTGGCAATGCAGACACAAAGTGAAGAGACTGGTAAAGATTCTCATCCTGCTATCTGATCATCTATAAAAAACACTTTTCTGAAATCATCTTTCCTTTTCTTCTGTCCAATATAACTTAGTTAAATAAAAAGAATGACTCCAGCAAAAAGCCATGCTGTGCTCCACCTAGAGGCTATGTGTGGTCTTGCTGGAAAGCTTTTGAATGAGAATATTATTTTGGCTGACTGCTGACCAGACAGAATATCTGGATGACTTTAAGAACAATAATCCTCCCACTTATCTTAAACATGTGACCTGATTCATAAAAAATACAAATAAAAAACAGTTTAACAGGACTGATCCTGCTACATTAACTTGGACTAATTGCTGCCCGACTGGAAATTTAAACACAGACCACTTTCTATTTTCAAGGCCATAATCATACTGAGAGAGATTCCTCATTAATGCCTTTCACTCAAAACACACAAGTAGAGCCTGCAATGGGTCACACTGCTGCTATTCCTCCTGTAACACAAGTAGAGCCTGCAATGGGTCACACTGCTGCTATTCCTACTGTATCACAAGTAGGGCCTGCAATGGGTCACACTGCTGCTATTCCTACTGTATCACAAGTAGATCCTGCAATGGGTCACACTGCTGCTATTCCTACTGTATCACAAGTAGAGCCTGCAATGGGTCACACTGCTGCTATTCCTACTGTATCACAAGTAGAGCCTGCAATGGGTCACACTGCTGCTATTCCTACTGTATCACAAGTAGAGCCTGCAATGGGTCACACTGCTGCTATTCCTACTGTATCACAAGTAGAGCCTGCAATGGGTCAAACTGCTGCTATTCCTACTGTAGTACAAGCAGAGCCTGCAATGGGTCACACTTGTGATACAGTAGCCGGTCAGCCCGGCTGTGCTGGTGTGGGTACAGCCATAGAACAAAGTAAAAAAAGGTAGTGTGAAGCCTTTTTTGCGTGTGTTGTGTTGTTTATTTTTGTTACAGGTAAACAGCTTAGCTGTCCTGTCTTTTAGTTTAGGTTTCTGTTTTGTTTAGTTATTGCTCAAAGAGAGCTAGGTGGTTGTTTTGTTTATTTTGTATTTTGTTTTTGTGTGTTCATTAAAAATAGCGCAACCACGCTTTAAAAAAATCCATTTGTGTGCCTGGGTCGGTATTGATAAAGGAGCAACGAACCGTGAGTGGTGCAGTTTTGTGACAATATATACATATATACATATACATATACAATGTGTTATATATGGATTTAAAATTACACAATGACTATGGGGTTAAAGTGCAGACTGCCAGCTTTAATTTGAGGGTATTTTCATCCATATCGGATGAACCGTTTAGAAATTACATCACGTTTTGTACATAGTCCCTCCCATTTTAGGGTACCAAAAGTATTTGTACAGTTGGCTTCACAGCTGTTTCTTATTTGGCAGGTGTTTTTGTTTGCATCGTTAGTGCATGCACAAGACAGCTGTCAATGTCTAGTCTTCATTCTAGGCTTTGCATTTGCCTTTGGAGTCTGTTGCTGGTGTCTGACAACATGAGGACCAAAGAAGGGTCAATGCAAGTAAAGCTGGCCATCATGAGGCAGAAAAATCAGAATAAATCCATCAGAGACATAGATAAAAACATTAGGCGTGCCCAAATCAACTGTTTGGTATATCATTAGGAAGAAAGAAAGCACTGGTGAGCTCAGCAATGGCAAGCGACCTGGTAGACCAAGGAAGACCGCTATAGTGGATGACCAAAGAATACTTTCAATGGTGAAGAAAACCCCCCTAACAACAGTCCAACAGATCAGGAACACTCTCCAGGAGGTAGGAATAGATGTGTCAAAGACCACCATACGCAGAACAATACACCAGCAGAACTTCAGAGGGTATACCACAAGATGCAAACCACTAGTAAGCCTCAAGAACAGAATGGCCAGGTTACAGTTTGCTAAAAAGTACCCAAAAGATCCTGTAGAGTTCTGGAACAAAGTCTTATGGACAGATGAGACGAAGATTAACCTGTACCAGAGTGATGGAAAGAGGAAAGTGTGGAGAAAAAAAGGACCTGCCCATGATCCAAACTATAGCACCTCATCTGTGAAACATGGTGGAGGTAGTGTTATGGCTTGGGCATGTATGGCTGCAACTGGAACTGGCTCACTTGTCTTTATTGATGATGTGACTGCTGACAGCAGCAGCAGGATTAATTCTGAAGTGTACAGAAACATCTTGTTTGCTCAGATGCAACCAAATGCCTCCAAAGTCATTGGACGTCGCGTCATCATGCAGCAGGACAATGACCCCAAACACACTGACAGCAACCAAGGCGTTTCTCAGGGCCAAAAAAGTGGAAAATTCTTGACTGGCCAAGTCAATCACCCGATCTGAATCCAATTGAGTATGCTGAAGATAAGACTGAAGGCAAAAAGCCCCCAAAACAAGCAGGAACTGAAGATTATTATTATTATTATTTGTTTATTTAGCAGACGCCTTTATCCAAGGCGACTTACAGCGACTCGGGTGTGTGAACTATGCATCAGCTGCAGAGTCACTTACAATTACATCTCACCCGAAAGACGGAGCACAAGGAGGTTAAGTGACTTGCTCAGGGTCATACAATGAGTCAGTGGCTGAGCTGGGATTTGATACCGGGGACCTCCTGGTTACAAGCCCTTTTCTTTAACCTCTGGACCACACAGCCTCCCTGTTCAGGGAGAAGGATCCTGCTGCGGGACCGAAGGAGGAGGAGGAGGAGGAGGAGGAGGAGGAGGAGGAGGGGGAGGAGGGGGTGTACGCCCAGCCTGACCTGTGTTGTATTATTTTGTGCTCGTGATTTGTTTTATTTTCGCTCTGTGAGCACAGTGTTTTTGTTTGAATCTTATTTGTTTTTGTTATTTGTAAATAAAAATGGCGCGCCACATCTTTTTGTTTGGAAATCTGCAGTATATGGTATCAGTGTTTTTATTTCCTGCTTCAGCCGTGACATCACTGACTCAGCCACCCTGTCACATAGTGTTCTAGGCTTCCAGTAGCCTTCTGTGATATCATTTTGTAGTTTCTTTGACTACAAGAAGTTGAATAAAATATCTAAGTTCTGTTCATATAGTTTGTTTTTAATGATCTCAATCCTAAAAGTATAGCTGCACAAACTCATGTGATATGTGGAACTCATTGTCAGATAAATATGTAAATGGATCCCTGTACAAAAAGAAAGATGCCTTTTCATTAAGTCAAACATATTGAAGTAAGTATAAATGTCACGTCTTTATGGAGCACATTTCAAACTGGCGGATCAGACTGTGCTTGCAGTTAAGCTGCCGACACTGCATGCTGCATAGATACAGAACAGTTTAATTGAGTGATCATGGACCATTAGCTGTTTATAGTTAAAGCATATTAACTGAAATTGTATTGTGTTAAACTGAAAACAGTATCAAACGTACATGAATAAAAAGTCTATTTAAAATGTAGGGCCTATATATATATATATATATATATATATATATATATATATATATATATATATATATATATATATATATATATATATGTATATATATATATATAATCACAAGACTTTATTCTCACAGATCTGACTGCCTGAATGTGACGGAATAAGAAATGTACAGAGTACAGTTTTCAGATGTACTTGTCTTTCACAAAGACGGCCAGAGTGGGTTGCGTCAGACCAGAAAGGAATTCAAACACACAGAGACGGTGGTGATGATGAGCTGAGTGCAATGGCTGCACTCAGCGTTTATTAACAAAATAAAAGGTTTGAAAACAGTACACAAAACAGGACACGGCACTTGCGCCAAAATAAACAGACATACAAAACGACTAACCACTAAACAGACGGTGCAGGACAGACGAACAAACACGGTGAGCAGATTTAACTATTACTTTTACTACTATTATTATTACTTTACTTCACCTCCGTCTCCAATCCCGTTCTCCACTCACCGAACACCTAACCCTGAGTGAAAGAAACGTGCATCTATATATACTGTTGTGCTGGGATTCAATTACTAATTAATTATTCACTTGAATCCCAGCACGTGAATTAATTCTGTGCAACCCCGTGCTCACATATTACATTTAACCAGCACGTGAAGTGATTTGTGCTCTCCTCGTGCCTAAATACAAATCTACACTTTTTAAATACACGTGAAACACAGACCCGTTTATATCACGTGTACCAATGACTATACACCAACATTAACACACGCACGCAACATACAACATATAACACACAAATGCACACAGGGGCGGGGCGCATTGCCACATTGTCATTTTAGAGGGAAAATGCAACTCACTGCAAAAATAAATAAATAAATAAAACAAAATCAGTGAATGCTTCGGACGAGCAAGTGTCCTAAGCTAGTCTTATCCTTCACAGTTCTGAGTTAATCCACTTGAACAGGATCCTCACGACTCTGATTTTACGCTGCAATCAGGATCTTGTTCAGCCTGATTTAGCAGAGGATCTACCTGTGACGATTCACGTCTGGTGCGCTGCAGTCGGGATTAGAAGGTGTACTAACTTTAGTCCAATCAAGTGGACGAAACCTGTTTAATCCACTAGTGAGACACATCAAGTGGGTTCAATTTGGTACGCTGCATTCGACCCTAGGTGTCTCTCTCGCCTCTCAGCCCTGTTACAAAACCACATGATTGGTAAAGCAGGGAAGTGAAAGCAAAGCAAAGTGTAGAAAACCAAGTCAATGCAGGTGAATCAAATGTATGGAAAATGTATGATACAGCACGGTAAAGGACAGGGAAGCATGCTAAAGAACAAAAACATGTGTGCAAGGACATGACACAGTACAGTAAAGGACAGGGAAGCATCACATGCATGATACAGCACAGTAAAGGACAGGGAAGCATGCACATGCATGATACAGCACGGTAAAGAACAGGGAAGCATGCTAAAGAACAAAAACATGTGTGCAAGGATTTGAAGATTACTAAACTGATTGCCACATACAATCTATTATAGGAACCTGGAAACCAGCGGGCCTGTATTTCATTCATTCAATATATATATTGTTTTAAGTTTAAAATAGTGGTACAGAAAGTCCTCTCACAGTAATGTATGCTGATGCTGCTGAGGCCCTTTGAACTGGTCTGAACTGTAGCTACAGCAGCTCACTGACACTTCCTGTGAAAGTGTTAAAGCACAGGAAGCGAGCACATGAGCGCTTGGTTTATTCAGTGTTATTTCTTTCTTTACCAGCATGTTATCAGCTTTAGCAACATGTGTCACATTCTATTTAAGAAATATATATTGAAATGTGATATTTGCTTCACAGGCCACAAAAAAAAAAAAATAAATTGGGGGAGGGGGTGTTAAACAAACATTTAGCTCTGCTGGGAGATTAAATAAAATCTTTACATTAGTAATGGCTCGTTCACATTTAGCACTGCTAGGAGGGGAAATACAAACTTTACATTAGTAATGGCTCGTTCACATTTAGCCCTGCTAGTAGGTGAAATTGTACTCAATAGTACTTAAAGAAATGAAAGAAGTTATTTACAAACCACTAACCAAGATCATGCAACAGTCTCTTGACACAGGGGTTGTACCAACAGACTGGAAAATAGCAAACGTAATATCGATCCACAAAAAGGGAGACAAAACCGAACCAGGTAACTACAGACCAATAAGCCTGACTTCTATTATATGTAAACTTATGGAAACTATTATAAGATCCATAATGGAAAATTACCTATATGGTAACAATATCCTGGGAGACAGTTAGCATGGTTTTAGGAAAGAGAGATTGTGTCTACTAACCTGATTGATTTGTTCTGAGGATACAACATCGACAATGGATAATTGCAAAGCATACGACATGGTTTATTTAGATTTCCAGAAAGCTTTTGAGAAAGTCCCACATAAAAGATTAATTCTCAAACTGAACACAGTAGGGATTCAAGGAAATGCATGCACATGTATTAGGGAGTGGTTAACAGGTAGAAAACAGAAAGTACTGATTAGAGGAGAAACCTCAAAATGGAGCGAGGTAAACAGTGGTGTACCACAGGGATCAGTATTAGGTCCTCTGCTATTTCTAATCTACATTAATGATTTAGATTCTGGTATAGTAAGCAAACACGTTAAATTTGCAGACGACACAAAAATAGGAGGAGTGGCAAACACTGTTGCAGCAGCAAAGGTCATTCAAAATGATCTAGACAGCATTCAGAACTGGGCAGACACATGGCAAATGACATTTAATAGAGGAAAGTGTAAAGTATTGCACGCAGGCAATAAAAATGTGCATTCTAATTATCATATGGGAGATACTGAAATTGAAGAAGGAATCTATGAAAAAGACCTAGGAGTTTATGTTGACTCGGAAATGTCTTCATCTAGACAATGTGGGGAAGCTATAAAAAAGGCCAACAAGATGCTCGGATATATTGGGAGAAGTGTTGAATTCAAATCAAGGGAAGTAATGTTAAAACTTTACAATGCATTAGTAAGACCTCACCTAGAATATTGTGCTCAGTTCTGGTCACCTTGTTACAAAAAGGATAGAAAGAGTGCAAAGAAGAGAGACAAGAATTATCCCGGGTTTAAAAGGCATGTCGTATGCAGACAGGCTAAAAGAATTGAATCTATTCAGTCTTGAACAAAGAAGACTACGCGGAGATCTGATTCAAACATTCAAAATCCTAAAAGGTATTGACAATGTCGACCCAGGGGACTTTTTCGACCTGAAAAAAGAAACAAGGACCAGGGGTCACAAATGGAGATTAGATAAAGGGGCATTCAGAACAGAAAATAGGAGACACTTTTTTACACAGAGAATTGTGAGGGTCTGGAACCAACTCCCCAGTAATGTTGTTGAAGCTGACACCCTGGGATCCTTCAAGAAGCTGCTTGATGAGATTCTGGGATCAATAAGCTACTAATAACCAAACGAGCAAGATGGGCCGAATGGCCTCCTCTCATTTGTAAACTTTCTTATGTTCTTATGTTCTATATAAAAACTTTACATTAGTTTTCTATGATCAAAGCAGAAAAAGGTCTGTTTTCTATGATCAAAAGTATTTATTAAAATTTCATTACCTGGTGATTGTAGGTTGGCAGTGTCTGTCCAGCCTTCTTCCTGTTACACTTATCACACCCATTATTGAACTGAATTCACAACTCAAGTCTGCTTTCTTCTCTTCACTATGAACACTGGAATCAGTATGAATGCTGAACTACAGCTACAGATCTGTCAGTTTCCTAAACCCCATGCGTGTGTCCAAGTTAATGAAGGATTATTATCATGTGACATTGTCTTGCTTTGTTTTTAATCTTCCCTCACCTTTACAATCATTCACAGGGTTCTTATTGAAATGACTCAAATCTTGTGTTTGTATTATTTGGTAAGTCTGTGTTAAGGTGCTTTGACTATGAGTTCAGGAGCTGCCTGTCATATACATATTTAATATAGGCTAGATTAGAGTGTCTTTATATTATTATATACACCAGCACCAAGTAGTGCACAGCAGTGTGTTACTAACAAAACAAGAGAAGGAAACCTGATCAAAAGTGTCCGATCACTAGATGGCGCTGGCTCTTACTTCTCCTTGTGTTAGCA
Source organism: Acipenser ruthenus (assembly GCF_902713425.1). Lineage (NCBI taxonomy): Eukaryota > Metazoa > Chordata > Actinopteri > Acipenseriformes > Acipenseridae > Acipenser > Acipenser ruthenus. Next base: position 2,035,843 of record NC_081230.1, read on the forward strand.
CATGTTACATGTATGTATGACAGCACCTATAACTGATGAGCATGGTATAACAATGGTAAAAGCATTGGAAACAGCAGCATGACTGTGGTGCTTTTATAAGGGTCTAGTCCCTGACTGCCTCTCTTGTGTGTTTCAGTGCTGACTGTAGTGAGCTGCTCCAGACAGTATGAAGGTAAGAGAACAGTTTACAATGTGAACACAGTTTAAAAACAGGATTACAATTCATGGTTGAAAAGCATGAAGCTCGTTTGAGAAATGACACTTTTCATGTTAGGTCTGTGTATTGAAAATAGGCTGTGGCAATGCAGACACAAAGTGAAGAGACTGGTAAAGATTCTCATCCTGCTATCTGATCATCTATAAAAAACACTTTTCTGAAATCATCTTTCCTTTTCTTCTGTCCAATATAACTTAGTTAAATAAAAAGAATGACTCCAGCAAAAAGCCATGCTGTGCTCCACCTAGAGGCTATGTGTGGTTGATGGAAAGCTTTTGAATGAGAATATTATTTTGGCTGACTGCTGACCGGACAGAATATCTGGTTGCCTTTTAAGAACAATAATCCTCCCACTTATCTTAAAGATGTTACCTGATTCATAAAAAATACAAATAAAAAACAGTTTAACAGGACTAATCCTGCTACAGTAACTTGCACTAATTGCTGCCCGACTGGAAATTAAAACACAGACCACTTTCTATTTTCAAGGCCATAATCATACTGAGAGAGATTCCTCATTAATGGCTTTCACTCAAAACACACAAGTAGAGCCTGCAATGGGTCACACTGCTGCTATTCCTACTGTATCACAAGTAGAGCCTGCAATGGGTCACACTGCTGCTATTCCTACTGTATCACAAGTAGAGCCTGCAATGGGTCACACTGCTGCTATTCCTACTGTATCACAGGTAGAGCCTGCAATGGGTCACACTGCTGCTATTCCTACTGTATCACAAGTAGAGCCTGCAATGGGTCACACTGCTTCTATTCCTACTGTATCACAAGTAGAGCCTGCAATGGGTCACACTGCTGCTATTCCTACTGTATCACAAGTAGAGCCTGCAATGGATCACACTGCTGCTATTCCTACTGTATCACAAGTAGAGCCTGCAATGGGTCACACTGCTGCTATTCCTACTGTATCACAAGTAGAGCCTGCAATGGGTCACAGTGCTGCTATTCCTACTGTATCACAAGTAGAGCCTGCAATGGGTCACACTGCTGCTATTCCTACTGTATCACAAGTAGAGCCTGCAATGGGTCACAGTGCTGCTATTCCTACTGTATCACAAGTAGAGCCTGCAATGGGTCACACTGCTGCTATTCCTACTGTATCACAAGTAGAGCCTGCAATGGATCACACTGCTGCTATTCCTACTGTATCACAAGTAGAGCCTGCAATGGGTCACACTGCTGCTATTCCTACTGTATCACAAGTAGAGCCTGCAATGGGTCACACTGCTGCTATTCCTACTGTATCACAAGTAGAGCCTGCAATGGGTCACACTGCTGCTATTCCTACTGTATCACAAGTAGAGCCTGCAATGGGTCACACTGCTGCTATTCCTACTGTATCACAAGTAGAGCCTGCAATGGGTCACACTGCTGCTATTCCTAATGTATCACAAGTAGAGCCTGCAATGGGTCATACTGCTGCTATTCCTACTGTATCACAAGTAGAGCCTGCAATGGGTCACACTGCTGCTATTCCTACTGTATCACAAGTAGAGCCTGCAATGGGTCACACTGCTGCTATTCCTACTGTATCACAAGTAGAGCCTGCAATGGGTCACACTGCTGCTATTACTACTGTATCACAAGTAGAGCCTGCAATGGGTCACACTGCTGCTATTCCTACTGGATCACAAGTAGAGCCTGCAATGGGTCACACTGCTGCTATTCCTACTGTATCACAAGTAGAGCCTGCAATGGGTCACACTGCTGCTATTCCTACTGTATCACAAGTAGAGCCTGCAATGGATCACACTGCTGCTATTCCTACTGTATCACAAGTAGAGCCTGCAATGGATCACACTGCTGCTATTCCTACTGTAGCACAAGTAGGGCCTGCAATGGGTCACAATGCTGCTATTCCTACTGTATCACAAGTAGAGCCTGCAATGGGTCAAACTGCTGCTATTCCTACTGTAGTACAAGCAGAGCCTGCAATGGGTCACACTTGTGATACAGTAGCCGGTCAGCCCGGCTGTGCTGGTGTGGGTACAGCCATAAAACAAAGTAAAAAAAGGTAGTGTGAAGCCTTCTTTGCGTGTGGTGTGTTGTTTATTTTTGTTACAGGTAAACAGCTTAGCTGTCCTGTCTTTTAGTTTAGGTTCCTGTTTTGTTTAGTTATTGCTCAAAGAGAGCTAGGTGGTTGTTTTGTTTATTTTGTATTTTGTTTTTGTGTGTTCATTAAAAATAGCGCAACCACGCTTTAAAAAAATCCATTTGTGTGCCTGGGTCGGTATTGATAAAGGAGCAACGAACCGTGAGTGGTGCAGTTTTGTGACAATATATACATATATACATATACATATATAATGTGTTATATATGGATTTAAAATTATACAATGACGATGGGGTTAAAGTGCAGACTGCCAGCTTTAATTTGAGGGTATTTTCATCCATATCGGATGAACCGTTTAGAAATTACAGCACGTTTTATACATAGTCCCTCCCATTTTAGGGTACCAAAAGTATTTGGACAATTGGCTTCACAGCTGTTTCTTATTTGGCAGGTGTTTTCGTTTGCATCGTTAGTGCATGCACAAGACAGCAGTCAATGTCTAGTCTTCGCAGAACAATACACCAGCAGAACTTCAGAGGGTATACCACAAGATGCAAACCACTAGTAAGCCTCAAGAACAGAATGGCCAGGTTACAGTTTGCTAAAAAGTACCCAAAAGATCCTGTAGAGTTCTGGAACAAAGTCTTATGGACAGATGAGACGAAGATTAACCTGTACCAGAGTGATGGAAAGAGGAAAGTGTGGAGAAAAAAAGGACCTGCCCATGATCCAAACTATAGCACCTCATCTGTGAAACATGGTGGAGGTAGTGTTATGGCTTGGGCATGTATGGCTGCAATTGGAACTGGCTCACTTGTCTTTATTGATGATGTGACTGCTGACGGCAGCAGCAGGATTAATTCTGAAGTGTACAGAAATATCTTGTTTGCTCAGATGCAACCAAATGCCTCCAAAGTCATTGGACGGCGCGTCATCATGCAACAGGACAATGACCCCAAACACACTGCCAGCAACCAAGGAGTTTCTCAGGGCCAAAAAAGTGGAAAATTCTTGACTGGCCAAGTCAATCACCCGATCTGAATCCAATTGAGTATGCTGAAGATAAGACTGAAGGCAAAAAGTCCCCGAAACAAGCAGGAACTGAAGATTATTATTATTATTATTATTTGTTTATTTAGCAGACGCCTTTATCCAAGGCGACTTACAGAGACTCGGGTGTGTGAACTATGCATCAGCTGCAGAGTCACTTACAATTACGTCTCACCCGAAAGACGGAGCACAAGGAGGTTAAGTGACGTGCTCAGGGTCATACAATGAGTCAGTGGCTGAGCTGGGATTTGAACCGGGGACCTCCTGGTTACAAGCCCTTTTCTTTAACCTCTGGACCACACAGCCTCCCTGTTCAGGGAGAAGGACCGAAGGAGGAGGAGGGGGAGGAGGAGGAGGGGGAGGAGGAGGAGGGGGAGGAGGAGAGGGAGGGGGAGGGGGAGGAGGGGGTGTACGCCCAGCCTGACCTGTGTTGTATTATTTTGTGCTCGTGATTTGTTTTATTTTCGCTCTGTGAGCACAGTGTTTTTGTTTGAATCTTATTTATTTTTGTTATTTGTAAATAAAAATGGCCCACCACATCTTTTTGTTTGGAAATCTGCAGTATTTGGTATCAGTGTTTTAAGTTCCTGCTTCAGCCGTGACGTCACTGACTCAGCCACCCTGTCACATAGTGTTCTAGGCTTCCAGTAGCCTTCTGTGATATCATTTTGTAGTTTCTTTGACTACAAGAAGTTGAATAAAATATCTAAGTTCTGTTCATATAGTTTGTTTTTAATTATCTCAATCCTAAAAGTATAGCTGCACAAACTCATGTGATATGTGGAACTCATTGTCAGATAAATATGTAAATGGATCCCTGTACAAAAAGAAAGATGCCTTTTCATTGCATCAAACATATTGAAGTAAGTATAAATGTCACGTCTTTATGGAGCACATTTCAAACTGGCGGATCAGACTGTGCTTGCAGTTAAGCTGCCGACACTGCATGCTGCATAGATACAGAACAGTTTAATTGAGTGATAATGGACCATTAGCTGTTCATAGTTAAAGCATATTAACTGAAATTGTATTGTGTTAAACTGAAAACAGTATCAAACGTACATGAATAAAAAGTCTATTTAAAATGTAGGGCCTATATATATATATATAATCACAAGACTTTATTCTCACAGATCTGACTGCCTGAATGTGACGGAATAAGAAATGTACAGAGTACAGTTTTCAGATGTACTTGTCTTTCACAAAGACGGCCAGAGTGGGTTGCGTCAGACCAGAAAGGAATTCAAACACACAGAGACGGTGGTGATGATGAGCTGAGTGCAATGGCTGCACTCAGCGTTTATTAACAAAATAAAAGGTTTGAAAACAGTACACAAAACAGGACACGGCACTTGCGCCAAAATAAACAGACATACAAAACGACTAACCACTAAACAGACGGTGCAGGACAGACGAACAAACACGGTGAGCAGATTTAACTATTACTTTTACTACTATTATTATTACTTTACTTCACCTCCGTCTCCAATCCCGTTCTCCACTCACCGAACACCTAACCCTGAGTGAAAGAAACGTGCATCTATATATACTGTTGTGCTGGGATTCAATTACTAATTAATTATTCACTTGAATCCCAGCACGTGAATTAATTCTGTGCAACCCCGTGCTCACATATTACATTTAACCAGCACGTGAAGTGATTTGTGCTCTCCTCGTGCCTAAATACAAATCTACACTTTTTAAATACACGTGAAACACAGACCCGTTTATATCACGTGTACCAATGACTATACACCAACATTAACACACGCACGCAACATACAACATATAACACACAAATGCACACAGGGGCGGGGCGCATTGCCACATTGTCATTTTAGAGGGAAAATGCAGCTCACTGCAAAAATAAATAAATAAATAAAACAAAATCAGTGAATGCTTCGGACGAGCAAGTGTCCTAAGCTAGTCTTATCCTTCACAGTTCTGAGTTAATCCACTTGAACAGGATCCTCACGACTCTGATTTTACGCTGCAATCAGGATCTTGTTCAGCCTGATTTAGCAGAGGATCTACCTGTGACGATTCACGTCTGGTGCGCTGCAGTCGGGATTAGAAGGTGTACTAACTTTAGTCCAATCAAGTGGACGAAACCTGTTTAATCCACTAGTGAGACACATCAAGTGGGTTCAATTTGGTACGCTGCATTCGACCCTAGGTGTCTCTCTCGCCTCTCAGCCCTGTTACAAAACCACATGATTGGTAAAGCAGGGAAGTGAAAGCAAAGCAAAGTGTAGAAAACCAAGTCAATGCAGGTGAATCAAATGTATGGAAAATGTATGATACAGCACGGTAAAGGACAGGGAAGCATGCTAAAGAACAAAAACATGTGTGCAAGGACATGACACAGTACAGTAAAGGACAGGGAAGCATCACATGCATGATACAGCACAGTAAAGGACAGGGAAGCATGCACATGCATGATACAGCACGGTAAAGAACAGGGAAGCATGCTAAAGAACAAAAACATGTGTGCAAGGATTTGAAGATTACTAAACTGATTGCCACATACAATCTATTATAGGAACCTGGAAACCAGCGGGCCTGTATTTCATTCATTCAATATATATATTGTTTTAAGTTTAAAATAGTGGTACAGAAAGTCCTCTCACAGTAATGTATGCTGATGCTGCTGAGGCCCTTTGAACTGGTCTGAACTGTAGCTACAGCAGCTCACTGACACTTCCTGTGAAAGTGTTAAAGCACAGGAAGCGAGCACATGAGCGCTTGGTTTATTCAGTGTTATTTCTTTCTTTACCAGCATGTTATCAGCTTCAGCAACATGTGTCACATTCTATTTAAGAAATATATATTGAAATGTGATATTTGCTTCACAGGCCACAAAAAAAAAAAAAAAAAATTGGGGGAGGGGGTGTTAAACAAACATTTAGCTCTGCTGGGAGATTAAATAAAATCTTTACATTAGTAATGGCTCGTTCACATTTAGCACTGCTAGGAGGGGAAATACAAACTTTACATTAGTAATGGCTCGTTCACATTTAGCCCTGCTAGTAGGTGAAATTGTACTCAATAGTACTTAAAGAAATGAAAGAAGTTATTTACAAACCACTAACCAAGATCATGCAACAGTCTCTTGACACAGGGGTTGTACCAACAGACTGGAAAATAGCAAACGTAATATCGATCCACAAAAAGGGAGACAAAAACGAACCAGGTAACTACAGACCAATAAGCCTGACTTCTATTATATGTAAACTTATGGAAACTATTATAAGATCCATAATGGAAAATTACCTATATGGTAACAATATCCTGGGAGACAGTCAGCATGGTTTTAGGAAAGAGAGATTGTGTCTACTAACCTGATTGATTTGTTCTGAGGATACAACATCGACAATGGATAATTGCAAAGCATACGACATGGTTTATTTAGATTTCCAGAAAGCTTTTGAGAAAGTCCCACATAAAAGATTAATTCTCAAACTGAACACAGTAGGGATTCAAGGAAATGCATGCACATGGATTAGGGAGTGGTTAACAGGTAGAAAACAGAAAGTACTGATTAGAGGAGAAACCTCAAAATGGAGCGAGGTAAACAGTGGTGTACCACAGGGATCAGTATTAGGTCCTCTGCTATTTCTGATCTACATTAATGATTTAGATTCTGGTATAGTAAGCAAACACGTTAAATTTGCAGACGACACAAAAATAGGAGGAGTGGCAAACACTGTTGCAGCAGCAAAGGTCATTCAAAATGATCTAGACAGCATTCAGAACTGGGCAGACACATGGCAAATGACATTTAATAGAGGAAAGTGTAAAGTATTGCACGCAGGCAATAAAAATGTGCATTCTAATTATCATATGGGAGATACTGAAATTGAAGAAGGAATCTATGAAAAAGACCTAGGAGTTTATGTTGACTCGGAAATGTCTTCATCTAGACAATGTGGGGAAGCTATAAAAAAGGCCAACAAGATGCTCGGATATATTGGGAGAAGTGTTGAATTCAAATCAAGGGAAGTAATGTTAAAACTTTACAATGCATTAGTAAGACCTCACCTAGAATATTGTGCTCAGTTCTGGTCACCTTGTTACAAAAAGGATAGAAAGAGTGCAAAGAAGAGAGACAAGAATTATCCCGGGTTTAAAAGGCATGTCGTATGCAGACAGGCTAAAAGAATTGAATCTATTCAGTCTTGAACAAAGAAGACTACGCGGCGATCTGATTCAAACATTCAAAATCCTAAAAGGTATTGACAATGTCGACCCAGGGGACTTTTTCGACCTGAAAAAAGAAACAAGGACCAGGGGTCACAAATGGAGATTAGATAAAGGGGCATTCAGAACAGAAAATAGGAGACACTTTTTTACACAGAGAATTGTGAGGGTCTGGAACCAACTCCCCAGTAATGTTGTTGAATCTGACACCCTGGGATCCTTCAAGAAGCTGCTTGATGAGATTCTGGGATCAATAAGCTACTAATAACCAAACGAGCAAGATGGGCCGAATGGCCTCCTCTCATTTGTAAACTTTCTTATGTTCTTATGTTCGAAATAAAAACTTTACATTAGTTTTCTATGATCAAAGCAGAAAAAGGTCTGTTTTCTATGATCAAAAGTATTTATTAAAATTTCATTACCTGGTGATTGTAGGTTGGCAGTGTCTGTCCAGCCTTCTTCCTGTTACACTTATCACACCCATTATTGAACTGAATTCACAACTCAAGTCTGCTTTCTTCTCTTCACTATGAACACTGGAATCAGTATGAATGCTGAACTACAGCTACAGATCTGTCAGTTTCCTAAACCCCATGCGTGTGTCCAAGTTAATGAAGGATTATTATCATGTGACATTGTCTTGCTTTGTTTTTAATCTTCCCTCACCTTTACAATCATTCACAGGGTTCTTATTGAAATGACTCAAATCTTGTGTTTGTATTATTTGGTAAGTCTGTGTTAAGGTGCTTTGACTATGAGTTCAGGAGCTGCCTGTCATATACATATTTAATATAGGCTAGATTAGAGTGTCTTTATATTATTATATACACCAGCACCAAGTAGTGCACAGCAGTGTGTTACTAACAAAACAAGATAAGGAAACCTGATCAAAAGTGTCCGATCACTAGATGGCGCTGTCTCTTACTTACTTACCTTTTCTTCTGTCCACTATAACTTAGTTAAATAAAAAGAATGACTCCAGCAAAAAGCCATGCTGTGCTCCACCTAGAGGCTATGTGTGGTCTTGCTGGAAAGCTTTTGAATGAGAATATTATTTTGGCTGACTGCTGACCAGACAGAATATCTGGATGACTTTAAGAACAATAATCCTATCACTTATCTTAAACATGTTACCCGATTCATAAAAAATACAAATAAAAAACAGTTTAACAGGACTAATCCTGCTACAGTAACTTGGACTAATTGCTGCCCGACTGGAAATTTAAACACAGACCACTTTCTATTTTCAAGGCCATAATCATACTGAGAGAGATTCCTCATTAATGCCTTTCACTCAAAACACACAAGTAGAGCCTGCAATGGGTCACACTGCTGCTATTCCTACTGTATCACAAGTAGAGCCTGCAATGGGTCACACTGCTGCTATTCCTACTGTATCACAAGTAGAGTCTGCAATGGGTCACACTGCTGCTATTCCTACTGTATCACAAGTAGAGCCTGCAATGGGTCACACTGCTGCTATTCCTACTGTATCACAAGTAGAGCCTGCAATGGGTCACACTGCTGCTATTCCTACTGTATCACAAGTAGAGCCTGCAATGGGTCACACTGCTGCTATTCCTACTGTATCACAAGTAGCGCCTGCAATGGGTCACACTGCTGCTATTCCTACTGTATCACAAGTAGAGCCTGCAATGGGTCACACTGCTGCTATTCCTACTGTATCACAAGTAGAGCCTGCAATGGGTCACACTGCTGCTATTCCTACTGTATCACAAGTAGAGCCTGCAATGGGTCACACTGCTGCTATTCCTACTGTATCACAAGTAGAGCCTGCAATGGGTCACACTGCTGCTATTCCTACTGTATCACAAGTAGAGCCTGCAATGGGTCACACTGCTGCTATTCCTACTGTATCACAAGTAGAGCCTGCAATGGGTCACACTGCTGCTATTCCTACTGTATCACAAGTAGAGCCTGCAATGGGTCATACTGCTGCTATTCCTACTGTATCACAAGTAGAGCCTGCAATGGGTCACACTGCTGCTATTCCTCCTGTAACACAAGTAGAGCCTGCAATGGGTCACACTGCTGCTATTCCTACTGTATCACAAGTAGAGCCTGCAATGGGTCACACTGCGGCTATTCCTACTGTATCACAAGTAGAGCCTGCAATGGGTCACAATGCTGCTATTCCTACTGTATCACAAGTAGAGCCTGCAATGGGTCACACTGCTGCTATTCCTACTGTATCACAAGTAGAGCCTTCAATGGGCACACTGCTGCTATTCCTACTGTATCACAAGTAGAGCCTGCAATGGGTCACACTGCTGCTATTCCTACTGTATCACAAGTAGAGTCTGCAATGGTTCACACTGCTGCTATTCCTACTGTATCACAAGTAGAGCCTGCAATGGGTCACACTGCTGCTATTCCTACTGTATCACAAGTAGAGCCTGCAATGGGTCACACTGCTGCTATTCCTACTGTATCACAAGTAGAGCCTGCAATGGGTCACACTGCTGCTATTCCTACTGTATCACAAGTAGAGCCTGCAATGGGTCACACTGCTGCTATTCCTACTGTATCACAAGTAGAGCCTGCAATGGGTCACAATGCTGCTATTCCTACTGTATCACAAGTAGAGCCTGCAATGGGTCATACTGCTGCTATTCCTACTGTATCACAAGTAGAGCCTGCAATGGGTCACACTGCTGCTATTCCTACTGTATCACAAGTAGAGCCTGCAATGGGTCACACTGCTGCTATTCCTACTGTATCACAAGTAGAGCCTGCAATGGGTCACACTGCTGCTATTCCTACTGTATCACAAGTAGAGCCTGCAATGGGTCACACTGCTGCTATTCCTCCTGTAACACAAGTAGAGCCTGCAATGGGTCACACTGCTGCTATTCCTACTGTATCACAAGTAGAGCCTGCAATGGGTCACACTGCGGCTATTCCTACTGTATCACAAGTAGAGCCTGCAATGGGTCATACTGCTGCTATTCCTACTGTAGCACAAGTAGAGCCTGCAATGGGTCATACTGCTGCTATTCCTACTGTAGCACAAGTAGAGCCTGCAATGGGTCACACTGCTGCTATTCCAACTGTATCACAAGTAGAGCCTGCAATGGGTCACACTGCTGCTATTCCTACTGTATCACAAGTAGAGCCTGCAATGGGTCATACTGCTGCTATTCCTACTGTATCACAAGTAGAGCCTGCAATGGGTCACACTTGTGATACAGTAGCCGGTCAGCCCGGCTGTGCTGGTGTGGGTACAGCCATAGAACAAAGTAGAAAAAGGTAGTGTGAAGCCTTCTTTGCGTGTGTTGTTTTGTTTATTTTTGTTACAGTGTGGCAAAGTGCCCGCCCCTGTGTGCATTTGTGTGTTCTGTGTATGTATGTTGCGTGTGTATGTTAATGTTGGTGTATAGATTGGTACACGGGATATAAGCGGTCTGTGTTTCACGTGTGTGTAAATTGTATATTTGTATTTAGGCACGGGATTGCACATCACTTCACGTGCTGGTTAAATGTAATATGTGAGCACGGGGTTGCACAGAATTAATTCACGTGCTGGGATTCAAGTGAATAATTAATTAGTAATTGAATCCCAGCACAATAGTATATATAGACGCACATTTTCACTCAGTCGGGGTTAGGTGTTCGGTGAGTGGAGAACGAGTGTGGAGAAGGAGGTAATAAGAATAAGAAGAAGAAGAATAATAATAATAATAAGGAAAGAACTGTCTCACTCACCGTGTTTCGTTTGTCTGTCTGCCTGTTTACTGTCTAGTCCGTTTTGTTTGTCTTTTTATTTTGGCGTGTAGTGCCGTGTCCTGTGTTTTTTGTGTTCCAACCTTTTATTTTCTGTGCTGTTAATTATTAAATGCTGAGCGCGATCACGCGCTCAGCTTAAACAAACCACATCTCTCTGTTTATTTACTTCCTGCTTCTGGTCTCACACCACCCACTCCGGCCGTCTTTGTGACATACAGGTAAACAGCTTAGCTGTCCTGTCTTTTAGTTTAGGTTCCTGTTTTGTTTAGTTATTGCTCAAAGAGAGCTAGGTGGTTGTTTTGTTTATTTTGTATTTTGTTTTTGTGTGTTCATTAAAAATAGCGCAAACCACGCTTTAAAAAAATCCATTTGTGTGCCTGGGTCGGTATTGATAAAGGAGCAACGAACCGTGAGTGGTGCAGTTTTGTGACAATATATACATATATACATATACATATATAATGTGTTATATATGGATTTAAAATTATACAATGACTATGGGGTTAAAGTGCAGACTGCCAGCTTTAATTTGAGGGTATTTTCATCCATATCGGATGAACCGTTTAGAAATTACAGCACGTTTTGTACATAGTCCCTCCCATTTTAGGGTACCAAAAGTATTTGGACAATTGGCTTCACAGCTGTTTCTTATTTGGCAGGTGTTTTTGTTTGCATCGTTAGTGCATGCACAAGACAGCTGTCAATGTCTAGTCTTCATTCTAGGCTTTGCATTTGCCTTTGGAGTCTGTTGCTGGTGTCTGACAACATGAGGACCAAAGAAGGGTCAATGCAAGTAAAGCTGGCCATCATGAGGCAGAAAAATCAGAATAAATCCATCAGAGACATAGATAAAATCATTAGGCGTGCCCAAATCAACTGTTTGGTATATCATTAGGAAGAAAGAAAGCACTGGTGATCTCAGCAATGGCAAGCGACCTGGTAGACCAAGGAAGACCGCTATAGTGGATGACCAAAGAATACTTTCGATGGTGAAGAAAACCCCCCTAACAACAGTCCAACAGATCAGGAACACTCTCCAGGAGGTAGGAATAGATGTGTCAAAGACCACCATACGCAGAACAATACACCAGCAGAACTTCAGAGGGTATACCACAAGATGCAAACCACTAGTTGATGTAACTTAAAAAAAAGGATGGTGAGTAAGTAGATTCAAGAAACCGCACAGAGTCCTTTTCTTCAATCAGTTGTTAGGTTTATTGAAATATGCAGGGAGTCTGGTCCCAGGTACAGGACAAACAGAATACTCGTTCTTACAATTGTTGCATGACATTAAATACCCTTCTGCATAGGTGTCTCTCTCCTCCTCTTTCTCTGACACTTAACCAATAGAAAAGGTACAACACATTATCCTGTTACCATATATTTCATTTAGTGTGAGAGTGTGTGTGTGTGTGTGTGTGTGTGTGTGTGATCTAGTGTGAAAACCTCTAAACCTTCTTCAGACCCCTGGTGCCACAAATGTCCATACATCTGTTTTTTTGTCATCTTCCTTTTTCCTATCTCTCCGTTTTGCCTGAGACCCTTTGATCCCAGTGGCATTATCTCTTTGGATCTCTCTGAAGTCTTAGAGCCTGGCTCCTTCTGATCCCCTTGAAAACTAGCTTTATGACCCCCTCATAAACCAGCTGTATATTCTAAGTTATACCCCAGTGGACTCCCCGAAGGGCAAGCTTCTTTCATGTCAGGGCTGGAGATCAATGGACTTGTTTGTACAGCCGTGTGCTGCTGGCCAGCCATTGCTCAATGAAGCTGCTATTTTTTCTTGCTTGCTCAGAGTCAATGCAGTGCAAGTATCTATATACCCAGAGTATATAGCCAGTCTTCATCTATTACAGCAGTGCTTGCTTTTTTGGAACTAACAGTTTTTTCTATCCAATGTTAAATCACTTTTCAGAAAAATAACATGAATACAGCCGTCATTCCTCATGCGTAGCAAACTGCTATTCAATACTTGTTCCATGTTTTCCAACATACCCCACTTTTAGAATATAAGATGGAGGGGGGTGACCCGCTACAACCAAGTTGCTGACGTGATCCCGAGCCCTCAGATGTCCTCTTCGCTGGTTCTGAGTAGTCACATCAAGTACCGTGTTTGTATAATATATTATAGTGAAGTATGTTCCTCTCATTCTAAGTCTCTCCATTATGTGTAGGTATCTACCTTGCCTTTGCTGTTTCTCCATGTAAGTATGTCATGAGCAAAAAACAAACAAAAAAACAAACATACATAAAAATAATACAAAAAATGAAAAATAAACATACAGTAAACATACAGAAAAATACAGTAAATACAGTTTATCACTGTACACAGGTGTTATTTCTTATTCATGGTGGCTCCCAGTAAGTTTACAGTTTCCCATCTGCCAATGGTCCTTTCTAACTGTCGGTGTTGTTTTATCCACCAAAAACACTGAATGCTATTCCACAAAATCAATACTATTACTATTGACAGTATTATTAAAACAATATAATCCCCAAAAGTGTGCCCTAAGGCCTGCCCTGACCATCCATATCGTTTCAATACGGTGGCTTTTAATTGTGCCAAATCAACTTCGACCTTAGCTTTGAGCAGCTTCTGTTCCGCTCTTTGTAGGGCTATTTTAACCAATTTGTGCACTTGAGAAAAAATGACCGAATATGAATCTAGATATGTGTCATCCCACCAAGCGGTAATTTGGAACTCCTCTGCTTCAGGTTCAGGTATATATATATATATATATCTCCAATCTGAACTGCATGTGTTGGAGAAAAACAAAATCCTGGAGAAGTCTGACAAGTTAAATCACCATACTTAAAATTGGTATGGTTACTCAACACACACCATTGATATTTCCCAACCTGCACTGCTTTTTTCCACCCCTCTAGTGGATGTACCTCTAATTCAGTGCTTATATTTCTATTAATTCCGGTGATTGCAGGACACCGGCAAACTACATGACTATTTGTTTCATAACAACATGCTTCATGCACCACACCACTCCAGTTGCCTCGTTGAACTTTCCATGTAGCCTTTTCCCAAACTATCACTGTCTCATTGTGTAGTACTCCTATCGGTCTAATCTTCAAACTGTCTTTATACTGGTTATTAGGATCCAGGTATGGTATTGAGAGATAGAACCCTATGTGACCAGGTGGTTCCTTGCCATTCTCCTTTGGCCACACTAAACTAGCTCCCAGGAGGTCAGTCTGATCAGGGTGGATCATTGCCAACCTCAACCTGAGTTCCTCCTGTGCATGTCTAGGTACCACTCTTAGCCTAATGTCCATTATTTCTTCCTTCATTGTTTTTAAAAGGTCACCCGCAAATATTCTACAATCTATTGCTTTGGTCAAATTGCGCAGGGCTCCCTCTGTTCCATCCATTAGCTCATATATAGCTGTACCCTGGAGCCTAATCCCTTGATTTACATACATCTGTCCATTCCCCAATCTTTCTATTCCTTCTCCCACAGTACTTGCTATCCAAGTTTGCCCTTTTGACATTTGATAAATATCCCAGCTGTTTGCAACAGAATTTCCTGCACCAAACCAGCCTGCTATTTCATCAAAAAGTCCCCTCTTCCTACGTTTCTCATTACCTTCATACATTCGTTCGGCTATTCGCTCTTTGTAATCTTTTATTGTACTACTTATTTCCCTTTGAAGCCAATTCTGGATATTGGTGTGTTGCTTGCAATGCTGTTCAAATATAACAGTTAGATTTGTGAAATTATACATTACATACGATAATACTATATTCACATCATCCAAAACAGTTTTTTGTTCTGGTCCGAGAATGATACCTTCCCGAGGTAGGGGGTGCAAAAGGGGACATACTTTCGTAGTGATTTTACCTCGATAGTACGTTTTTTGCCCTGTTTCTAGAAATTGGATCACCCCGCATGACGTACTCAATTCCTTAAAGCAATCTATGACTCCCAATTTCACCCACCCGTCCTGCTCTTTAGCTACGCGGTGCAGTGTTGGTTTAACCCTGTAAGCTCATAATCACATCTTCTATTCGACACTACAGTACTCTCAGAATAAACTCTATGTTCCAGCTGTGGATCCCCATCCTCTCGATCAGAACCACACTCATGTTGCTCTAACACATTTAGGTGCATCATTATTTTTAACTTGTATTAAAATTACATCTTTCTAGAATCCAATATTCTAGACCATCTCAATCTTATGATGCACTTAAAACTGATTAAAACCTAAAAACTATAACTTCAAAAATGATCACTATGCATTGAACAAGTACTAAAATAGTGCCTCATTTTAGACATATTCAACACTACAGCATATCATTCAAGGTTCACATGATTTCCAAAATTAATGTCTAATATAGGTAACCATATTTTTCAGTAGAACAGCTGTTTTCAATTGGTATTTCCATTCAACATAGGATGTCCCATCACCTTACAAGTACATATTAATATAGTCTTATGTTCCTAACAACACTCCAAATAACCCATTGCAAGACACCAACCATTTTACCTCCTTATCATGGATGGCAGATACAATGTCTTAACAATGTCACTCTTAAGTGTCATGAACAACACAAACTCCATACTCCCAGTGCCTCTAGAGGGCAATGGTACAACCTTTGCAGTTTTTGTTATTTTACTGAATGTGATTAGTAATAAATTACATGAGACCTTCCCATCTCTGCACTCCAGGATCGCTGACATATTACCTTTAGTATCTTTAAACTAAGACAAATCTTTCACCAATCATACATCTATACCCCAAGTTTATAATACGTAGTTTCATTATCAGGTATGTTAACTGAAATTAACAGTCCCCATTACATCCCCAAAAATGTCACTTTAACGTCATCATAAATATTTCTTCTTTTGATATGCAGACCGGAATGGTTCCCCATATGTAAGAATGTCTCTGTGGTTTCAGATACTTCCTCATGACCGTCTCTCAGCAACTTACACTCTTGTTCCAGATATATGGTAGAGCTTAATTACTACATATCATGGACAAGCATTGTAAAGTTATGCAGGTTAATATGTACAGTTACTGTTTGGATATCCAAATTGTCCCACAAGTGCACTGGAACTTTCTGCACAAACTCTTCTGAAATGGTCCTCTCAGTTCCGATGAACAGCATTGTGCTTCCATTCCACATAAACGCCATCAATATTATCTCGGAACCTGTGGAGAACAAGTGCAGTATTTATTCTTTTGATTAATATCTGATTTAATTTCAAAAGGGTTAATTCTTGAATAGTCTCTTTTTCATCTGCATTGATAATGTTATTGCAATTCTAAGAATCACCAATGTCTGTTCATTCTATCTTGTATTTTTCTCAGAGCCTATGTCCACCCCATATTGTGAACATAATATAAAATATCAGTTCCAGCATGAACCTGTAGGTTCTCTGAAAGTAACTACAAATCTCTATCTACTTCATTGCTCACAATTACTACTCTAAACTAACTGCATCAGTGCACTTAGGAATTTCCATTCTCCAGCAGGCTTGCTTATCCGTGAAACTAGTTTTCAAGCCAGTTTTCACTCCCTCATTTTTGTATTGCCAATTTCAAATTGGTTTCTCCCAGTTTGTCAAAAGACAAAACAGGTGTAACAAATCCTCTCAAAAACAAACATAAAACATAAATCCGAGTATGCCCGTACATGTTAAGCACTACAAACCCGTATAACTAGTCCTTAGACATATTGTATTTTGCTCGTTTCAATAGTTTAAACCAAGATTCTGGCAGCCCTCCGCCCTTTCCTTAATTCTAGTGCCCCATCACTATAAATGGTTTCATCCCATTCAGGCAGCACCTCAGGCTCAAGCTCCTTATTCTTGCATTTAAACATTGTGATTGGGGCTCCCGAGTGGCGCATCCAGTAAAGGCGCTCCTCGCAGGATGTGCTCTATAGCCTGGAGATCGCTGGTTCGAATCCAGGCTATGTCACAGCTGACCGTGACCGAGAGTTCCTAGGGGGCGGCGCACAATTGGCTGAGCGCTGCCCGGGTAGGGAGGGCTTAGGTCGGCAGGGGAATCCACGGCTCACCGCGCATCAGCGACCCCTGTGGCCGATAGGGCGCCTGTGGCTCTGCAGCGGAGCCGCCAGATCTGTGTTGTCCTCCGGCACTATAGGTCTGGTAGCATTGCTGTGGATCTGCAGTGCGAAAAATGACGGCTTGGAAGGAGCACGTTTCGGAGGACGCGTGTTCCAGCCTCCGTTTCCTGAGTCGGCGGGGGGGGTTGCGAGCGGTGAGCCGGTGATACAGATAATAATTGGGCATGCTAAATTGGGGTGAAAACCGGGGTAAAAATAATTGCCGACGACTAAATTTAAAAAAAATAAACATTGTGATTATTTACGTCCAAACTTCCTTTTTAGCATCCTGCCGACTACGCCAATAATGTTGTGTGAAATTTTAATTACTTTAAATTTAAAAGGAAGTTGATGTGGAGGTAAATAAGACAATTACTACACAGAGTAATTCCAAATAAGGTCCGCTTTATTTCACACCCTTGATACAATGATAGACAAACACACATACAAGAATATTTTAATCAGAGATATAATATACTCATGAGACGCAACTGAACTAATTCTTACCCTTGCAAGCAGATTGGGAGAGCCCCTCGACCCTGGTAAGAGAAAGCAGCTGTCTCCAAAAATACCGAGCAGGACTGCGCATATCCTCACGGCTGACTCTCACCAGAGTAGGGGAGGAACCCGTCCTTTATAGCTTACCAAGTTAGGCTTCCGCGTGCGAGAGAGTAATTGGCCAGATCACTTTCTCGAGGCTCGCCCTGTGAATCATTTCTGTAAGCTATCCCTTTCCCATAACATTCTGATAAAAACAAGATAAGCAGTACAAAAACAAGTTAGATTACAAAAACAAGTTAGATATGCGGTACAGAAACAAGTTATACAAGCAGTACAGGTTATTACAGGGCAAGGGCACAGATGAACTCGAACGCATTTCTAGAACTTTCTAGAACATTTTTTTTTTATTTCAATACTGTAAGCACACTCTTAAACTCAGGGGAGATGTTTAGGAGGACCTAAAGATGTTTCAGACTCCTGTAAGTGGATCACTGGAGATGAAATTCACATAGACTCATTCAATTTGAAGTTTTAACGAAGCTGAGTAGTATTAGTACCCCTTCGGTTTATCAAATGCTTCAAATGGATTGAGTAGTTACAGACTACACTGAATCCCAGCTGACAGGCAACCAGAGCGGTCCAGTGCCTTAACAGGTATAATAGCATTAATACTTCAATATGTTTATGGTTACAACATGTTTTGCCCTAAGGTTACACATGTATAAAACTAAAAATGCCCACCGCTAAGTCCTAAAACATGCAATATAGCTCATAGACTAAAACATAAGTCATATACCTTATATCAATGCATCAATATAAAAGAGATATACATGTAGATTCAAAATATATGCTTAACTTCCACTATATGGAAGTGTAGAATATAATGTAAGGACAGAAACTGTCTTCAAAGGCAAAGACTTCTGAATACGACACTGTGACAGGGTGGCTGGGCGGTGACGTCACGGCAGAAGCAGGGACTAAAACTGACACCAATACTGCAGTTCAAACAAAAGGCGGCGTTTGCCGTTTTATTTTAAAATAACAAAAATAAATAAAATGTTTTAACAAAGAAAGAAACTGTGCTCACAGAGCAAAAATAAAACAATTAAACAAACCAATCACAAACACAAAATAAATACAATAACACAGGTCAGGCTGGGCAGATTGCCTTCACTGTTCCTATGTCTTGGTTTCTTTGTCACTCCTCTCGCTCACTCTCTCTGCTCTCGTTCCTCCTCTTGAACACCCACCCCGAGTGCAGCGAGCTGCAGGCTTTTATGAAGGTGAACCATCTCTCAATTAGCAACAAAATTAATCCCTTAATTAATTCGGGAGATGGTTCACCTTCTGCATGATTTTTTTTTAATTTACGTGGATGGGACTACCCATCCACGCTAAACAAATATAAAACAAAACATGGCTACGCCGTCAATACATAAATACAAATAAAACAATACAGAAATAATAACACACGGCACCTTGCCGTCATATCTACAATAAATAAATCATAAAACAAATACAAATACAAAACAATAATCTGCACAGGGGCGGAGGGGAGACCCCGTTCTAAAAATAAATGAACAAATCCAACAGCAATCAGCTCGATCAGAGATCTTCAGAGCATGGATCACATTAGCCTGTACTTAGCAAGTTGAGTGACACGTGACTAAGATTTTACCTCGGTTTTTATAGAGTTTCTTCTTCTCTTCTTACGTCACAAGTCTCAATTAAGTCTTTAACATTAATCAGTCTGAACAGCTCCTGCCCCTCAAGTCAACAACATTCTCAAAACACCTGTCAATTCCCTCCATATAATTAATTATTCATCACCCCTAGTCTACCTTTCCTACATCTCAGAAATATGTAAGGTGAACTTTTGAACTGATGTTATTTTTTCTGGGTACCAGAAGGTATTTCTTATATATAGGAGGCTGTGTGGTCCACTGGTTAAAGAAAAGGGCTTGTAACCAGGAAGTCCCTGGTTCAAATCCCACCTCAGCCACTGACTCATTGTGTGATCCTGAGAAAGTCACTTCACCTCCTTGTGCTCCGTCTTTCAGGTGAGACGTAATTGTAAGTTACTCTGCAGCTGATACATAGTTCACACACCCTAGTCTCTGTAACTCGCCTTGGATAAAGGTGTCTGCTAAATAAACAAATAATGTAAAAGATCATTGGATTTCAAACCCCCCCAAAATTAAAACTCACATTAGTTGCCAAAAAGTTATTTCCTCTAATTACCTCCCCTCGTCTAGTACTGCAAGCAAGCAAAGGTTACCAAGATTAATTACCTTCTTTTTGGCAAGACTACTATATGCCTGATACAGACTGGTATCATTCTGCTTTGAGTGAAGTTTTTGCTTTAAGTTAATTTCTGCACTATATTCTCTTATTTTCAAACTTAACAGTTATTCTGTTAAAATAAAACATTTAGAGTTATATTCTGTTGAATTATTCTAGGATACCTGTGTTTAGCTTAAAGACTACTTTCAGATCAAGATAAATAAGAAACTTGACTGTGAACATTTGAGTTCATTAAATGAGATTCTCGTTTCTGCTTTTCTCCTCAAGGTTATAAACCTTAGCTCAGACAAAGACAAGCTTAGCTAATTTCACAGGTGTTTGTTGGTCAGCATGACCCAAGCCTAGCTTCCTTTTTACTCAACTTACAGATCCAATAATATTTGTTTACTGTTATAACAGAAACAACAGGAATATAGAATGCTCTAACATAACGGCAGTTATGTGTGAAGTAGTGGTTAGGGCAGCAGAAAGGGCAGCAGTGTGGAGTAGTGGTTAGGGCTCTGGACTCTTGAGCAGAGGGTAGTGGGTTCAATCCCCGATGGGGTACACTGGGATATATTGCTGCTATACCCCTGAGCAAGGTACTTTACCTAGATTGATCCAGTAAAAACTGTATAAATGGGTAATTGTATGTAAAAAAAGAATGTGATATCTGTATAATGTGATATCTTGTAACAATTGTAAGTCGCCCTGGATAAGGGTGTCTGCTAAGAAATAAATAATAATAATAACGATAGGTTAATACGGAGCATATTATAATTTTTTGTATGAACAGTGTGTTTTAACAATTCGTTTACTATTTCTGCTGGCTTTATATTCTTTAAAACACTGTACAGTTATTACAACATTTTAACACACATGCAAGTTGACAAATGTTCAATTTGCATCCCAAAGATCAGCCTGCTTACAGTCGCTGTCACAGTCTTGAGTTTCTGCTCTCAGTGAGTCTGTCAAAGTCAACACAGGAGTGTCTTTAAAAGCCTGATACCTGCAAAAACTTAAATCTTGTCAGAAGAGTTTCCATCTCTACATTCCCATCCCCATCATTGTGGGAGGACTTCAAATAAATTAAACTGTTTCTATCAAAGAGACATCTATCTCTGCTGCATACACCTTTCACTCAAAAAAGGTGATCGCACCTTTTAGTATTTTGTATTGAATTATATCCTGATGTAACTATCAATGACACTGTTATTGAATGGTATTTTGTCATACTTGTACTTGCTAGAACCGAAGTCATTGTATTTTATCTTGCTCTTAATTGTATTAATACTTGTACTGTGATTCTTGAAATGTATTTTTGTTTACGACTGTAAATAAATAAATAAATAAATAAATAAATAAATAATAATAATAATAATAATAATAATAATAATAATAATAATAATAATAATAATAATAATAATAATTGTACAAGGGAAGACAAGTTTTAGATTTATTTGTGACAGCCTAAAAATGAAATCAAGAAATCAAGATTGGATTCTGCCTGAAAACAGACCCAAGATTAGGAAGCAAGCTGCAAGCAAGACTGAGGCCCAGCAGAAGGACTGCCATCAAACTTACAAAGACTTATTA
Source organism: Acipenser ruthenus (assembly GCF_902713425.1). Lineage (NCBI taxonomy): Eukaryota > Metazoa > Chordata > Actinopteri > Acipenseriformes > Acipenseridae > Acipenser > Acipenser ruthenus. The sequence goes on from NC_081230.1 coordinate 2,057,593, forward strand.
GACAAACCAGTCTAGGTCTGCTGTACACCTAAAACCACAGTATCCAAAAGAAACTGCCCTGCTACCTGCATAGCTAAAAGATTCAGTGAAGAGGACGGAGCGGACAGGCGCTGCTGTGGATCCTATACCGAGGACTGAAGACTTTTTTGCAGATGTCTATCGAGAATTGAAAGCTTGGTTGCCGAGTTTGATCCAATGTGGGATTGAAGACTTGTTGTGGAGAGGAGAGTCTTTTGTACTGGACACTTTAAAAGATTGAGTTTCCAAAACAGCGGACCAAGTCTAAGCTTCAAGGAACCATTGAGTATAATTCCAGTTGCATTTTCCTTTCATGGGGCAGCAGTATGGAGTAGTGGTTAGGGCTTTGGGCTCTTGACCGGGGGGTTGTGGGTTCAATCCCTGTTAGGGGACACTGCTGCTGTACCCTTGAGCAAGGTACTTTACCTAGATTGCTCCAGTAAAAGCCCAACTGTATAAATGGGTAATCTGTATGTATGAAATAATGTGATATCTTGTAACAATTGTAAGTCGCCCTGGATAAGGGCTTCTACTAAGAAATAAATAATAATAATAATGGAACTAAATTAATTAATTGTAACACATTCACAAAGAATTGAACTGTTAAGTATTTAGTTTGCACATTTTGCTTATGAAATAACTTTTAGTGAAACTTGATGAAGTAACTATAAATAATCTACCTCATATTGTTGTATGAAGAATTTCTTTAAAAGTAAACGTGCCATATACTTAATCTATATACCATAAATAAGCTTATGTGATATATTCTAAGATTGTCTGCATCATCTCAGTTGAGACTGTGTGCTTGGATGTGGGCATGTGTGTGTGGGGGGGGGGGCATGTATTACTATCAGTGTGGGGACAAAATTTGATAAAAATGTCCCCATAAAGATAGTAACTCATGAAAAAACGACATTGTGGGGACGTCCCCACTTTGCAAGCAACTTTTATAGAACAAAATATGCCTTCAAAAAGAAACTTAAAAGTGCCAAAATAATTCATTTGTTGTCGACTTTCACCCTGTGTGGAATTTTGTCTGACTGGAGTTAGAAATAGTAAATACAAATATAGTGAGAGTCAATGAGAAGTCCCCACAAATATAGTAATACAAACATGTGTGTGTGTGTGTGTGTGTGTGAGCAAGCTACTACACCGCCAGCTCTCTGCTTTCCTGTCCAATCACTCTCTGCTTGACTCTCTCCAATCTGGTTCCGCTCTGCTCACTCCACTGAAACCGCCCTACTGTCTGTCACTAACTCACTAAACTCTGGGAATCTCTGGCAATACTCTGGCCTGGTTCTCCTCCTATCTTTACAACCGCACTTACCAGGTGCAACCTCCACACCTCACCCTCTCTCAACAGTAGTCCCCCAAGGGTCAGTCTTGGGGTCCTCCCGTATCTCTACCTGTCTGTCTGCTATCTCTCCTGGATGCACTCGCATCACCTCAAACTCAACCTCTCTAAATCTGACCTCCTCTTCTTTCCCCCCTCCTCATACCCCTCCTGTGATCTCTCTATCTCCATTCCTCTGGAATCTACCACACTCTCTCCATCCTCCTCAGCTAAGAACCTCGGAGTCACCCTGGACCCCTGCCTCTCTTACTCCCAGCACTTCTCCACTCTAGCACGCACTTGCCGATTCTTCCTGAGCAACATACGAAGAATCCGACCCTTCCTCACCAACTATGCTACCCAGCTCCTGGTCCAGGCCCTGGTACTCTCCCGCCTAGACTACTGCAACTCCCTCCTGGCTGGCCTCCCTGCGTCCGCCACCCGTCCGCTCCACCTCATCCAGAACTCCGCTGCTCGCCTGGTGTTCTCTCTGTCTCGTTTCTCCCACACAACTCACTGCTCGCTCACTCCACTGGCTCCGATCACCGCTCGCATCCGGTTCGAGACTCTTGTACTTGCCTACCGATGCCTTGACCAGACTGCACCCAGCTACCTCCAGACCCTCATCTCCCTCTATACCCCCACCCGAACTCTCCGATCCGCCTGCTCTAGAAGAACCCCTACGCCTGTACCACCCCTACGCTTCCCAGCCTCCAGAGTCCGATCCTTCTCCACCCTCGCCCCAAAGTGGTGGAACGACCTTCCTACGGATGTCAGGACTGCTCAATCCCTGACCAGCTTCCGGCGCCTCCTCAAGACGCACCTCTTCAGACAACACCTGGAAAACTGAAGTCTCCCTTCTGGACAGCACAGCACTCTGCTCTCTAATGCACCTTATACTTGCACCTATTTGCTGCTGATGTCACAGTATTCAACCCTGCACTTAACCAAATCTGTAGTACTGTTTTACCTGCATTTGTATCTAACCTTTATATAACTATCTACACTTATCAGCTCTTGAACTGCCCTGATATCAAACTGTTCTGCGCTTTTGTATTTGCCCTTACTAGGACTGAAGTCATTGTATTTTGTATCTTGCTCTCAATTGAACTGTAATTGATGTATCTTGTACTGAAGTGATTGTATCTTGCTCTTAATTGAACTGTAATTCCTGATGTATTTTATTTGTACACAACTGTAAGTCGCCCTGGATAAGGGCGTCTGCTAAGAAATAAATAATAATAATAATAATAATACTACGTCACAGCCTGCTGGCGTGCTGGAGAGCTGGTGTGTGAGGAGACAGGCGGTGTCATATTTCAATTGCCTGATAGTCAAGTTAAGGCAGAGAGAGTTTTTTGAATCGTTTTGTGCTTAGAGACAAAGGAAACCAAAAGGTTTCAGAACCATCAGTCAAGCAAGGACTGAATGACTCCAAACTATCTTAAAAAGATTATCGATATCCAGAGTATTGAATAATAACTAGTTTCCAAATGCAGAATAGTGCAATAAGCAAGTCCAGGCTAAGCTTGTATTCATTACAACCCTAGGCGACCCTAGGCGAAGCAGTTCCGGCGACCCCAGGCAATGGCAACAGCGGGAGGCAACGGCGGCAGCAGAGGACCCTCGGGAGGCGACAGCGGCAGCAGCGGACCCTCGGGAGGAGAACTCGGGAGGGGAGCCCCTGGCCATAGCGGTGGCAGAGGGAGCTCCACTTCTCCCTCGTACCCTGTAACTGGTGGCTCCCCAGGCGATGCGGAGCAGCATGCAACCCCAGGCGATGCGGTGCAGCAGGCAACCCCAGACGAGGCATGGCAGGCATCCTTGGGCGGAGCCGGAACCAGCAGGTATTCACCCTATGCTGGTGGAGGTGGGAGCGACCAGTGGTCCCTTCCACGGCGATGGAGGTGGAACCAGCAGGAATCCACCCTCTGCTGGTGGAGGTGGAGCTGCAAGCAGTCCTCCCATGGCAATGGAGACGGAACCAGCAGGAATTCACCCTCTGCTGGTTGAGGTTGGAGCTGCAAGCAGTCCTCCCATGGCAATGGAGGAGGTGCTCCTGGCGGTGGAGACAGCGTGTAGTCTCAGAAATACAGACTCCACAACAGGAAATGGCGGGTGAAAACTGAGCCGTGGCGTTCAGTATATTTTATTAAACAAAATAAAGAATTTAAACAAAACACAAAACAAAAGGCGCGTTGGCCAAACAAATGGAAACAAACAAACCACGGATACGAGTACCTTCAGGGTTCACAGTAAGTAGCAATCGTTCCTTTTATTTCAGTCAGACTTACGTCTCTCCTCTAACACTGTCCATTTAACGCAGACAGCTGCCGGCTTTTATAATCTGGCCGAGGGGTTTAACTAGCTATTAATTAATTACCTTATTACCCCTCGGCCATAGTCTGCATGAGATTAATAAGGATGCGTGACTGTCAGCTAGTTAAATAATCAGTAGCTCATCAGTCACGCATCCTCACGAGGTTTCAAAACTAAACACAAAACAATACAATTAAATGACGGCGGCTTCGTCCGCCTGCATTAAAAATACAATAATAATAATAATAATAATAATAATAATAATAATAACAACAACAACGACAAAATAATCAAAGGGGCGGGACACTCAATTGGACAGCACAAAAGTCTGGCCAGGTTTTCACATAGTTTTCAAATGGGTTTTCCAAATGAGGTTTCTGAATCAGGTTTTCAGGGTTCTGCGAAAGGGTTTCAAATTAGTGCGCTTTCATTTAGTTTTCTATTGGCTATGTCCAGTAGCATAAGTAATTAGTGGAATTACATTTTTATTGAAAATTATATACAAAATGAACAGAAAGACATTGGAAAGATTCCTCACCCCCCACCCTCTTGTCACATGGGTTGACGACAAATAAATGAGCAGTGCATATTGATCACAACAATAGTAACTTCCTAATTGCAGTTGACGAGTCTCTCCACATCAGCAGAGTGGAAGCTTTGGCTTTCCAAAAAAATAATGTCTAAAAAACACCTGTAGCTAGTGCCGCATGGAGAGTTGATGAGGAGGGAGCCAGCGTTGCACAGTCATTTTCTTTGCTGCAGTCATGCTTGCCAGCCACAATCTACGCTCATTCTCAGAGAGAGGAAATTTAAAAACATCACCCAGGAGAAAAAGTGCAGGGTCCAGTGGGAAGCGCCTTCTGATAATAGCAGAAACAGAATCGACTACCTGCCCCAAAAAAGAACATCTGGGCAGTCCCATAGTATATGCATTAGAGTGCCTGGTACTCCTAGGTTGCACAAAGTACAAAGAGGATGGGGGCTAGCCCCATAAAATGTCTTTTATGAGGGGTCAAATAAGTTCTGTGGCATATTTTAAAGTGAATAAATTGGTGATTTGGATTTTTAGACGCTCCAAAAACACTACCCCACACCGTTTCCCAATCTATAGTCCCTCCCCACTGCGCTATATCCTTCTCCCATAACTTTACACATGAGAGAGGAGCAGGGGAGTGTGCAGTGAGATGTTTATATATATGGGAGACTAAGCCCTTAGGAGCTGCCTCCAGGACCCAATCCACTACTGGGTGACGGATTAAGTTGGAACCCCAAGGAACCCCATATGTTTTTAAAGCAGATCTCAGTCTAAAATAAAAAAAAAAACAAAGAGGTGCTAGGGATACTATAGCGAGACACTAGGTCCTGGAACTCTAGGATAGACTCCTGACCGGCTACATCGTTCAACACGTGTATACCCCTCCAGGCCCACGAGTCCAAGGAAAAGGGTTTACCACCGGTTAAAATATTAACATTGTTCCAAATGGACGAATGTCTGTGCCACTTAATTTTGAGACCCAAAGTTCTTTCCACTGCCCGAAAGGTTTGCACAGTGCATGCGATTATGGAGCCATAGTGCAGTGAACACTTTTTGTAAGTAAGACCAGAGAACAGTGTATTCTAATTGGCGATAATATTTCCTGTTCTATCTCCTTCCAAGAAGAGTGTACAGTTGGGTTCATCCAATGGCTTAGTGTACGTAATAAGAAAGACCAGTGGTAAAATTTAAAATTTGGGCAGGCCCAACCGCCTTGTGCTTTATTGCATTGTAATAAAGACCATTTAATATGAGGGCGCTTACCATTCCAGACAAATTTTCTCAACAAGGAATCAAGTTAGGACCATTAGTCCAACGGTGGAGGTAATGGGAGCATTGAACTAATACAATTAATATGCGGGAGAATATTCATTTTTAATTGAGGCAATACGGGCAGGAACTGATGCTGGTAGTAGCGTCCATCTGTTCAAATCCCCCTCAATTTTCTTTAACGCTTTTGTGTAATTATTTTTAGAAATTGTTGATATGGAGGGACGTATTGAAGCTGACACGCTGGGATCCTTCAGGAAGCTGCTTGATGAGATTCTGGGATCAATAAGCTACTAACAACCAAACGAGCAAGATAAGCCGAATGGCCGCCTGTCATTTGTAACCTTCCTTATGTTCTTATGACCAGGGTTGGGAACCACTGTATTAGATTGTATATTAATGCTTGTAACACCACACAAGTCACGTTGAATAAAGGTGTCACCTTAAAAGACTAATAATAATAATAATAATAATAATAATAATAATAATAATAATAATAATAATAACACTATGTAACACCATTTTTGTTCCTGGGTAGTAAGGGTTATTTCCTAATTGCTTATGCCCTCAAAAGTATGGAAAATGGCTATTATTCCCCACAAAACTTTGCTTTTGTGACCAGGACAGTGATATTTGAAATTTACCTATTCCAATGAGAAAACGAGCGAATTTGTGTCTTCGTTCACATAAGTCAGAAAAAAACAACATATGAATCCAAATTAACATGTATTTATACTAAAGTAATACAAAAATGACTACAAAAGATTTAGAAGTGAGTAGTTTTTCGAGATTTACGATTATACTGTAAATCACTTTCACGAATCAGCCCCCAAATGTAGTCTCCCATCAAGTTCTCGTTATACTGTCCTTGGTAGCGGCATTCAAAGTCCAGTATATCCTGATGGAAGCGTTCGCCTTGCTCCTCCGAGTACGCTCCCATGTTCTCCTTGAATTATCAAGATGAGCATCAAGGATATGGACTTTGAGGGACATCCTACAGCCCATTGTGCCGTAGTTCTTCACCAGAGTCTCAACCAGCTCCACATAGTTTTCGGCCTTGTGATTGCCCAGGAAGCCCCGAACCACTGCGACAAAGCTGTTCCAAGCCGCTTTCTCCTTACTAGTGAGCTTCTTGGGGAATTCATTGCACTCCAGGATCTTCTTTATCTGTGGTCCGACGAAGACACCGGCTTTGACCTTTGCCTCAGACAGCTTAGGGAAGAAGTCTTGAAGGTACTTGAAGGCTGCCGACTCCTTATCTAGAGCTCTGACAAATTGTTTCATAAGGCCCAATTTGATGTGCAGTGGTGGCATCAGCACCTTCCGGGGGTCCACCAGTGACTCCCACTTGATGTTGCTCCCCACAGAGAACTCGGTCCGCTGTGGCCAGTCCCGCCTGTGGTAGTGCGCCTTGCTGTCCCTGCTGTCCCAAAGGCAAAGATAGCAGGGAAACTTGGTAAAACCGCCTTGGAGACCCATCAGGAATGCCACCATTTCGAAGTCTCAAAATGCGTCTGCCGGATGCTTGCATCCTCTTGATGCCATCTCAGAAAAATGCAGATATGTATCCACTTAGGCAGCTGGAACTAAACTGAACTGGTGGGCTTATGGCCCCTGTATTTATACTACTATTTATATTACTGGAAAGTTCTAGAAAGTTCTAGAAGTTACTCCAAGTTTACTCAGCACTGAATCTATCTGGAATGTTCTGGAAAATAGGTACATTTCAAAATATCACTGTCCTGGTCACAAAAGCAAAGTTTGTGGGGAATAATAGCCATTTGCTATACTTTTGAGGCATAAGCAATTAGGAAATAACACTTACTAACCAGGAACAAAAAAAAAAAAAAAATTGTTACACAGTGTAATAATAATAATAATATAATAATAATAATAATAATAATTAATAATAATAAATATATTTATGTGTGTGTGTGTTTATGTGTTTGCACACATGCTTTGGCAATACTGTAGCACTCCTGTCTTGCCAATAAAGACAATCTGAATTTGAATTTAAAAGAACAAACATTTCTGTGGAACTGGGCTTCTAATTACATTCTCTCTTACTCACTGAAATAACATCTTATCAGCAATGGGCTTAAGATTTGGTTATAAAGTCTGCAAATAAAATTCTCACTTCCCTGTACAGCGTTTTAAACAGTAGAGTTCTTCATGCCTGCTGACCCTGAAACAGCACAGCCCTTTTAACCCTTTGCGGTCCTTTCTGGAATTCATTAACAGATGACATAAAAACTACTCATGAATCTAGAGATTTTGCTTATAAACCGAAAGTGTGGTTAAAATCTAAACAAACATGTAACCATTGATTGGGAGGGTTGTATTGTTGTTTATTCAGCAATTGATTATTGATTTGATTGTCTTTGTTTTCACCTGCCAAATGAAAAGGAGCTTTTACAGTGCATCATATGACATGTTAATGTATGTAAAAAATTGTACAATGTCCCTGTCCAATAAACAGAAGAAATACAAATTAAATATTCATAAAGCATTTTCAACTAAAATCAAAAGTAAGCATTTGAACTGCCTCTAGAGGGACTGTTAAATTAGCACATGAAAGATTTATCTGACACGACAACTTCTTTGTGTTGTTTTCTAATAAGGAAAACAAGGTACATGCTTTATAAATATGGACCTACAGTATGTTTTCTCCAGATCTCTTGGAAAGCCTGTGAGAGGGACATTTTGTAAAGTACAGAAAAGACAAATGTTTATTTTCTATTCACTATTTTATTTCCATAGGTACCATTCATTCAGGCAAGTTGCTTATATATGTGACCCTTCTATATGCCGTGTTTTAATCAGGCATTGAGGTTTTGCTTAAACATTTACAACTGCAAATTAAATGTTTAATTATTTTTTTCCTGAAGTTAGTTTAATGTAAAAAACTAAACATAGCTTTTGTAAACTTTTAAGTAAAAATCAGGGTGTAATAAACAGCCTACCTTTTACTACTTTCCAGCATACAGAATCTATGTGACTAGTATTAAAATGTGAGGAGGTGTAACAAGCTGGCTTTAGTGGTGACGTCAGACCAGAAATGAACACACAGCACTGCAAGTGAAATGGTGAATGAAAGCGCTGTTGCGCGGTTTAATAAACAAAGAAATAACGGTTTAAAACAAAACACAAACACTGTTACAAAATAAACGGCACGGTGACCAAACAAACACACAGACAGACAAAACGGTGGACGAACCTCAAACAAGTATCGTGCTGCTTGAAAGCCAGCACGTAGCAATTGTTAATCTTTAAATATATTTTTCTTCTCTCTCTCACCTGTTCTCCACTCACCGAACACACAACCCCGAGTGAGTGAAAAAGTGCCTCTTTGATGCAGCTGTACCGAGACTCGATTGCTAATCAATCATTCAGTTGGAGTCTCTGTGCACTAGCACGTGAATATTGTTAGTTGGGGATTGGGGGCTAGCATGATAATTAGCGGATACCTTAGTTAACCAATGACCGAGCCCGGTTGGTCTATATTAGGGCGAACAGCGCTTCTGTCCGGGTTGGATTATTCTTAGTTTTTCGGTGTACATAAAAGAGCAATAAACGGTACTTTTAAGTGCCTTTCAACCCCAAACTTGTCTGCCTCATTATTTCACCGTCGCTCAACTAACCTCCCACTTGGAACCCACAGCACGCTCAGTGTTACAATATAAACACGAATTTCTACATTTATTTATTTAAAAATATTTTTTTCTAAATATATTTATTCTTCTATGCATTTTTTAAAGCATTTATTCATTTCTACCTAATAAATTATTCCTTTATTTAATTTTTTATTAAACGAGGAACTACAATTTATCAGAGATCAGAGATTTAGACAAGGAAGCTACATGCCACTCTTGTGTACTATTCCATTCTATGGTATCTACCAAACAGGAAACTAGATATTTTCAAACAGGAAATAGAGCATTTCTACAATCGAGCAGAACCTTCAGGTTTTCAGTGAAAGCTGGTCAGGCATGGATGTAAGCTTAAAAAATGAACGCATTTCAACAACTGCCCAGTGGCGCAGCGGGCTAAGGCCTTGTGCCCTTCAAGGATGTTATGTTACAAGATCAAACCTTGGTAAATTTTTATTTTTGTTTCATACAGTAAACAGTGCCATTTAATATATGATAGTGAAAAATAAATAGATTTTAAGTTAAGGAAATTAATGCCAATGTATTCATTTATTTCAATATTTATATTAATGTATTTATTTATTTATGTTTTACTTTTACCAAACCAAATGTATAGGCTATCCTTCAGCATATAGCTAATAATTCTCAGAAATGAACATTCGTTTTTGACGGTGGGGACCAAAAATAGCGTTACTCTTATCAACCAATATCAAGAGAAGAAACCGTACTTCCTCGTGGCAATAGGGACCACAATGAGCGTAACTCTCACAGGAAACCAAAAGGTTTCAGAACCATCAGTCAAGCAAGGACTGAATGACTCCAAACTATCTTAAAAAGATTATCGATATCCAGAGTATTGAATAATAACTAGTTTCCAAATGCAGAATAGTGCAATAAGCAAGTCCAGGCTAAGCTTGTATTCATTACAACCCTAGGCGACACTAGGCGAAGCAGTTCCGGCGACCCCAGGCAATGGCAACAGCGGGAGGCGACGGAAGCAGCAGAGGACCCTCAGGAGGCGACGGTGGCAGCAGCGGACCCTCGGGAGGCGACGGCGGCAGCAGCGGACCCTCGGGAGGGGAGCCCCTGGCCATAGAGGCGGCAGAGGGAGCTCCACTTCTCCCTCGTACCCTGTAACTGGTGGCTCCCCAGGCGATGCGGAGCAGCATGCAACCCCAGGCGATGCGGTGCAGCAGGCAACCCCAGACGAGGCATGGCAGGCATCCTTGGGCGGAGCCGGAACCAGCAGGTATTCACCCTATGCTGGTGGAGGTGGGAGCGACCAGTGGTCCTTCCACGGCGATGGAGGTGGAACCAGCAGGAATCCACCCTCTGCTGGTGGAGGTGGGAGCTGCGAGCAGTCCTCCCATGGCAATGGAGACGGAACCAGCAGGAATTCACCCTCTGCTGGTTGAGGTTGGAGCTGCAAGCAGTCCTCCCATGGCAATGGAGGAGGTGGAGACGTAGGCAGCTCCTGCTGCTCTGCTCCTGGCGGTGGAGACAGCGTGTAGTCTCAGAAATACAGACTCCACAACAGGAAATGGCGGGTGAAAACTGAGCCGTGGCGTTCAGTATATTTTATTAAACAAAATAAAGAATTTAAACAAAACACAAAACAAAAGGCGCGTTGGCCAAACAAATGGAAACAAACAAACCACGGATACGAGTACCTTCAGGGTTCACAGTAAGTAGCAATCGTTCCTTTTATTTCAGTCAGACTTACGTCTCTCCTCTAACACTGTCCATTTAACGCAGACAGCTGCCGGCTTTTATAATCTGGCCGAGGGGTTTAACTAGCTATTAATTAATTACCTTATTACCCCTCGGCCATAGTCTGCATGAGATTAATAAGGATGCGTGACTGTCAGCTAGTTAAATAATCAGTAGCTCATCAGTCACGCATCCTCACGAGGTTTCAAAACTAAACACAAAACAATACAATTAAATGACGGCGGCTTCGTCCGCCTGCATTAAAAATACAATAATAATAATAATAATAATAATAATAATAATAATAATAATAATAATAATAATAACAACAACAACGACAAAATAATGAAAGGGGCGGGACACTCAATTGGACAGCACAAAAGTCTGGCCAGGTTTTCACATAGTTTTCAAATGGGTTTTCCAAATGAGGTTTTCAGAATCAGGTTTTCAGGGTTCTGCGAAAGGGTTTCAAATTAGTGCGCTTTCATTTAGTTTTCTATTGGCTATGTCCAGTAGCATAAGTAATTAGTGGAATTACATTTTTATTGAAAATTATATACAAAATGAACAGAAAGACATTGGAAAGATTCCTCACCCCCCACCCTCTTGTCACATGGGTTGACGACAAATAAATGAGCAGTGCATATTGATCACAACAATAGTAACTTCCTAATTGCAGTTGACGAGTCTCTCCACATCAGCAGAGTGGAAGCTTTGGCTTTCCAAAAAAATAATGTCTAAAAACACCTGTAGCTAGTGCCGCATGGAGAGTTGATGAGGAGGGAGCCAGCGTTGCACAGTCATTTTCTTTGCTGCAGTCATGCTTGCCAGCCACAATCTACGCTCATTCTCAGAGAGAGGAAATTTAAAAACATCACCCAGGAGAAAAAGTGCAGGGTCCAGTGGGAAGCGCCTTCTGATAATAGCAGAAACAGAATCGACTACCTGCCCCCAAAAAAGAACATCTGGGCAGTCCCATAGTATATGCATTAGAGTGCCTGGTACTCCTAGGTTGCACAAAGTACAAAGAGGATGGGGGGCTAGCCCCATAAAATGTCTTTTATGAGGGGTCAAATAAGTTCTGTGGCATATTTTAAAGTGAATAAATTGGTGATTTGGATTTTTAGACGCTCCAAAAACACTACCCCACACCGTTTCCCAATCTATAGTCCCTCCCCACTGCGCTATATCCTTCTCCCATAACTTTACACATGAGAGAGGAGCAGGGGAGTGTGCAGTGAGATGTTTATATATATGGGAGACTAAGCCCTTAGGTGCTGCCTCCAGGACCCAATCCACTACTGGGTGACGGATTAAGTTGGAACCCCAAGGAACCCCATATGTTTTTAAAGCAGATCTCAGTCTAAAATAAAAAAAAAAACAAAGAGGTGCTAGGGATACTATAGCGAGACACTAGGTCTTGGAACTCTAGGATAGACTCCTGACCGGCTACATCGTTCAACACGTGATTTCCATTACACGAGAGTAGATGTTAAAACTTCATGCTGATTTGAACTCGGCTCTCGCCAAGATAAGCACCAACTAAGACGTAGCTTTACAGTAAACTAATGTGATCCATATGTGTCTCCATCCATTTACGTTTCCTTCCATATGATGATGTAGATATCCTTCTGTCTGGTGTTAATGGCTGAAGTGTAATGCTGGCTCCAGGGATCAGCTTATTTTGCCTCCCTGGCGCATCAGCACACACAACGGCTGCGATGCTGGCTCCGGGGATCAACCAAAGTGCGGCCTCCCCAGCGCATCAGCATGACAACCGTCTGGATTGAGCTAAGTAGGGTACATCTCTGGGGTTTTCAAGTGGGCACCTTCCATCCTCAGTGTTTCGTCGACTAGCCCACGACACCTCAAGAGGGCTCGACGGTGATTCTGGCGTCCCAGCATCACCCCCCTCCGTCCCCCACTCAACTCAGCCCAGCTTACTTACCTGTCCCCAGCCAGAATCTTTCCGTCTCAACCACAGCCAGTTGCTGCTCCTTTCTGCTGCTTCAGATAAGTTCTTCACTGTGCGACGCAACTCTTGGCCACTGAATCCGACGTCTCTGAGAAACCGGGTTGTAGAGTGTGCCACAAATCCTCGACAACCCACTTCCACTGGGTAAACCCGAACTCTCCATCCTCGCTGTTCCGCTTCAGTGGCTAGTTGAGCATACCGCAGTTTCTTCCTCTCATACGCCTCATCTACAGCATCCTCCCATGGCACTGTTAACTCTACCAGGTGAACAAGGCGTGCTGATCCAGACCACAAGACAATATCTGGTCGAAGGTTAGTGGTGGCAATCTCAGGTGGAAAAATAAGCCGCTGACCAACATCTGCCAGCATTTTCCAGTCTCTAGCAGCTTCCAGTTGTCCTGGGCGAGAATTGGTTTTAACACCTTTTCTTGGTGGTTGCTCTCCTGGGCGGAGGAATGTTGTCTTTTGTGTGTAATGTTTTGATGGAACAGGTGACAACTTATTGGTCATGTTACGCTTGTCTTCCAATGCTAAGGCCAAACATTGCAGCACCTGGTCATGGCGCCAAGTAAACCGTCCTTGGCTAAGAGCCACCTTACATCCTGTCAAAATGTGCCTTAATGTTGCAGGTGATGAACACAAAGGACATGAGGGATCCTCTCCTACCCAGAGGTTTAGGTTCTGTGGTGATGGGAGAACATCATATGTTGACCTGATGAGGAAACTGATCCTGCTCTGTTCCATTGACCATAGGTCTTTCCAGCCAATCTTGCGTTGTTCCACACTCTCCCATCTCATCCATTCTCCCTGCTTGGCCTGGGAAATGGCCTTTATACACCTCATCCTCTCCTCCTGCTTTTGCACCTCGTTGACTACCAGCTTCCTCCTTTGAGCTGGGGCCGCCTTGTGCCATGTAGGAGGAGTTGAACTGAAACCAAGACCCCCTCTTCCATGCTGAACTTGCCCCATGATATCACCAATTCGAAGGGCAGCCTTTGCATCTTCCACAGCTTTCTTTGCCGCCCACTTTCTTCCAGTTTTCAACACAGGTGCTGCCTCCCTTACGCATTTATCGCGTGACTCTACTAAAGTCATTTCCAGTCTGACCTTGGCGCACTTAAACTCCTCGGTTAGAGCAGAGACTGGTAGCTGCAGTATTCCTTTACCATAAAGTCCCACTCTGCTGAGGCAGCGTGGAACTCCCAACCATTTCCTGATGTATGAACTGATTAAAGCTTCCAACTTCTCTACTGTTGTCAAAGAAACCTCGTACACAGTCAGTGGCCACAGCAACCTCGGCAGTAGACCAAACTGAAAGCACCAGAGTTTTAGTTTACCTGGTAGAGCGCAGCTGTCTATGCTCTTCAACCCTTCCACTGCTTGTTGTCTAACTTCTCCCACACGAACTGTGTCCTTTAGATCCCCGTCGTACCATCTCCCAAGACTCTTCACTGGCTTCTCAGACACTGTTGGTATTGCCTCACCATTAATGAAGAATGTTTTATCTACTACTTTGCCTTTAATTATAGAGATGCTCCTTGATTTAGTGGGCTTGAATTGCATTCGTGCCCATTCAATGTTATTGGTTAATTTGCCCAATAATCGATTAGTGCAGGCTACTGTTGTAGTCATGGTTGTCATGTCATCCATGTATGCTCGAATTGGTGGTAGTCGCATTCCAGAAGCCAAGCGCTCTCCTCCTACTACCCATTTTGATGCCCTAATGATTACTTCCATTGCCATGGTAAAAGCCAGTGGAGAAATGGTGCATCCTGCCATTATTCCAACCTCTAGGCATTGCCATGTAGTGCTGAATTCTGAAGTTGAAAAACTGAATTGCAAATCTCCAAAATAGGCTTTCACTAAATTTGTTATTGTCATCGGTACACTGAAAAAATCAAATGCTGCCCAAAGTAGTTCATGTGGCACTGAACCATATGCATTAGCCAAATCCAGGAATGTCACATGGAGCTCCTTCCTCTCCTTTTTAGCTGATTGAATTTGTTGCCAGATCACATTGATGTGTTCTAAGCAACCTGGGAAACCTGGAATGCCCGCTTTTTGTATTGAAGTGTCAATGAAGCAGTTCTTTAATAGGTAAGCTGACAATCTCTGAGCAATAATGCTGAAGAAAATCTTGCCTTCTACGTTTAATAGGGAAATGGGACGAAACTGACTGATGCTTGTAGAATCTTTTTCTTTAGGTATAAAGACTCCACCTGCTCGGCGCCATGCTCTTGGTACAACCTGTTTTTCCCATGCCACTTTCATCAATTTCCACAGAATTCGTAGAACTCCTGAAGCACTCTTGTACACTCTGTACGTAACTCCATTAGGCCCTGGAGATGATGAAGCCCTTGCTTTTTTCACAGCTTGCTCTATTTCTTTCCACTTAGGTGCACAGTCCTCCATTTGGTATTCTGGTGGATTGATAGGTGGGATGTCTGATGGAATTGACATAGGCTCCTGCCTTTTTGAATCTGTATGTGTTTCCTCCAAATATCTCTCCAGCTCAACCTTAGATGCTTTTAGTGTGCCATTCTTCTCACTGGTGAATAACTTCTTTACAAATTTGAATGGGTCTTTATAAAAGTTAGCTCTCGCACGCTCCTTCTTTTTGTAGCGTTTCCGTAGGCGCTCAGCTCTGCGCAATGTTGCAAGCTTATCTTTTATGACCCTTTGTAAGAGATTGAGTCCCTCCTTCTGACTTTGTTCTGCTCTTCTCCATTGGTTCCTCAGCTGTCTCCTTTCTCTAACTAAGCGTTCAATCTCCTGCTGCCGTCTAGACTTTCCAGGAATAGTTTGTACTTTTTCCTTCCTTTTTTCAACTCCAAACCTCTCACTTCCATATGCGTAGATGATGTCCCCAAATTTATCCAGCTTCTTTTCAACTGTTCCACTTAATCTTTCCAATGCAACGCAGAGATCTGTGTTTACTGTGTCCCATGCAGTTTTCTCACAAGCTCTTGGCCATTTAACTCCAGGCTTGTGCCCGTTGAGGTTCTTTTCTCTCTTATGCTGGTTTGTCTGACCGGGTTCACAAGGATCATTAGGTTCATCACTAACTGTGTCCATGCAAGTCCTCCTCACATCTATGACAGGGGTGCTGATATCCTGCGAACTGTGGTTTGCTTCCTGTCGCTGGATTTCATTCGACTGACTTGACTGACTTCGTAAGAAGTACTGATCAATGCGAGGCCCTTGTCCCTTCTCCCTCAAGCATTTCATTCTCCCTTGATGAATCTTCAAACCCCTGACCGTTGTCGCCTTGCTCCAGCCGCAGACACAAACCTGGAGTTCCATGTCTTTGTTAACTGCAGATCTTGAACTAGTCTTTTGTGAAGTACTCTCCATACTCATATCCGTTTCCGTTCCTAAGTCGTTAACCGTGTTGTCCAACGTTGAGTCATCTTCCGCCCCCGCTCTCGCAGACTCTAGGGGTATTTTTCTCTTTAATTTCTTAGAAGCCTTGGGCGGGTGTCTCCAGCATCCTGTAAACACAGAGCTGGATACTGCCGACAAGGGTAGCTAACCCTTACCAGCCCCAATGGGGTCTCTTTCCTCCTGTCAGCTGTCTCTCCAGGCTGTCACAAGGTCTTTCAATTGTTGCCAGCTGCACTATTCACAGCAGTCACTGGACGTATCCAGATCTTCATGATTTCCATTACACGAGAGTAGATGTTAAAACTTCATGCTGATTTGAACTCGGCTCTCGCCAAGATAAGCACCAACTAAGACGTAGCTTTACAGTAAACTAATGTGATCCATATGTGTCTCCATCCATTTACGTTTCCTTCCATATGATGATGTAGATATCCTTCTGTCTGGTGTTAATGGCTGAAGTGTAATGCTGGCTCCAGGGATCAGCTTATTTTGCCTCCCTGGCGCATCAGCACACACAACGGCTGCGATGCTGGCTCCGGGGATCAACCAAAGTGCGGCCTCCCCAGCGCATCAGCATGACAACCGTCTGGATTGAGCTAAGTAGGGTACATCTCTGGGGTTTTCAAGTGGGCACCTTCCATCCTCAGTGTTTCGTCGACTAGCCCACGACACCTCAAGAGGGCTCGACGGTGATTCTGGCGTCCCAGCATCACCCCCCTCCGTCCCCCACTCAACTCAGCCCAGCTTACTTACCTGTCCCCAGCCAGAATCTTTCCGTCTCAACCACAGCCAGTTGCTGCTCCTTTCTGCTGCTTCAGATAAGTTCTTCACTGTGCGACGCAACTCTTGGCCACTGAATCCGACGTCTCTGAGAAACCGGGTTGTAGAGTGTGCCACAAATCCTCGACAACCCACTTCCACTGGGTAAACCCGAACTCTCCATCCTCGCTGTTCCGCTTCAGTGGCTAGTTGAGCATACCGCAGTTTCTTCCTCTCATACGCCTCATCTACAGCATCCTCCCATGGCACTGTTAACTCTACCAGGTGAACAAGGCGTGCTGATCCAGACCACAAGACAATATCTGGTCGAAGGTTAGTGGTGGCAATCTCAGGTGGAAAAATAAGCCGCTGACCAACATCTGCCAGCATTTTCCAGTCTCTAGCAGCTTCCAGTTGTCCTGGGCGAGAATTGGTTTTAACACCTGTGACAGAGTTGACCGATGGTGTGGTGCAAAATGACAGACTCCAGTCCTTTTCCAATTAAGCGCTTGGGTTTTATTTCCTTAAAAACCGGTTACCAAACGCACTCAAAAATAATAGGGACAAATAAACAATAAGGCCGCCGGGGTACACAACGATGTGTAACCCGACAACATAAAGAGAAACGGGGTTGCAGTCCCAAATAAACAAACAACAAAAACAGTCTGTCTTCCTTTTGTAATCCAGGAACGGGAAAACACGGGGGGTAACAAAACCAGCACTTCCGGGTAGTCGCTCCGCCGTCGTAATCCCGGAGCGTCCCGTTAGTGCTCTAAAATACAAAGAACAGATGGGTTAGCAAAAGTCCACACAGCAAAGACGACCCGTCTTCAAAAACCCTTCCTCTGTTTCCCTGCTCGTTTCTCTCTCTCTCTCTCTCTCTCTCTCTCTCTCTGTCTCACACGCACTGTACCTTGCCAGAAGGAACAGAACCCCGGGCCACGCCCCCTTTTGTACGCCCCGTCCCGTCCCCATTGGTCAGCGAGGGCAACCGCCGTCAGCCAATGCGTGATTGCCACTGCGCTTCCCGACCGGGTCTGTGACGTTGCGCACCGTGGCTCTGCCTGCTCCTCCTCCCCAGTGCCCTCACCGGTCGGAAGGGAGATCTAAAACAAGAATTCACTCTCTCTTTGTCACATATCCCACCGCTCAGAGTGGAGCCGAAGGAACACTCGGCCAAACCTACCAACCCCATTACTCCCCCCTCCCGGGAAAAATAATCCGCATTTTGGTGATCTTTCCCTGCACGATGTACCATACGATACATGTAAGGCTGCAATGCCAAATACCACCGAGTTATCCGGGCATTGCTATCCTTCATAGTGCTTAACCATCTGAGTGGGGCGTGGTCTGTGACTAGATCAAATGAATGTCCCAGTAAGTAATATCTGAGGGAGTGAGTCGCCCATTTAATGGCCAAGCACTCCTTCTCTACAACCGAGTAATTGCGCTCCCTAGGAAGCATTTTTTTGCTGATGTAAAGAATGGGATGCTCCACCCCGTTAACCCTCTGGGACAAGACCGCCCCCAAACCAACCTCTGACGCGTCAGTATGGAGGAGGAATCTCTTGCTAAAGTCTGGTAATATTAGCGCAGGAGCCTGGCACAGTTTGCGCTTAATGGTCTCAAACGCTCCCTGACACTCTTCTGACCACTTGACTAAATTTGGCGCACTTTTCTTAGTGAGGTTCACCAGAGGATCGACCACGGTGGCATACTCGGGGATAAAGCGGCGGTAATAACCGGCCAATCCTAACAGTGACCTCACCTGGGATTTAGTTTTGGGGACCGCCGCGTCCACCAAAGCCTGGACTTTGGTGGCTACGGGTTTCACCTGTCCGTTTCCCATGATAAATCCTAAGTACTGAGTTTCAGATTTCGCAAACGCACATTTTTTTAGGTTGGCTGTCAGCCGGGCAGCCCTCAGAGACTGAAGGACGGCTGTAAGTCGAATTACATGCTCTCTCCAGGTGGAGCTATATATCACCACATCGTCAATATAAGCTGCTGCATACTCACGATGGGGATGTAACACCTCGTCCATCAGTCTCTGAAAGGCGGCGGGCGCACCATGTAACCCAAACGGCATGGTTTTAAAATGGAACAGACCATCCGGAGTTGAAAATGCCGTTTTTTCACATGAATCGCGGGTTAAAGGGATCTGCCAATATCCCTTCGTCAGGTCCAAAGTTGAGATAAACCCGGCCGTCCCCAGTCGGTCGAGAAGTTCGTCGATCCGAGGCATGGGGTAGGCGTCGAACTTGGCGATAGCATTGACCTTTCGAAAATCGACACAGAAGCGATTAGTGCCGTCCTTCTTGGCCACTATAACAATAGGACTGCACCACTCGCTTCTGGAAGGCTCAATGACCCCAAGTTCAAGCATCGCCCTCACCTCGTTCTGGACGCCACTCCGCCGGCTTTCTGGGATCCGGTAGGGCCTCTCCCG
This sequence comes from Acipenser ruthenus, assembly GCF_902713425.1. Classification (NCBI taxonomy): domain Eukaryota; kingdom Metazoa; phylum Chordata; class Actinopteri; order Acipenseriformes; family Acipenseridae; genus Acipenser; species Acipenser ruthenus. Next base: position 2,076,994 of record NC_081230.1, read on the forward strand.
AACAGTGACCCCTGGCGGAGTAATAACAGCATATTTGGTAAGGTTAGTTCTGCCGGGCACGTCAGAAAACACATCCCCAAATTTCCCAATCAACTTACGCAATTCTACTTGCTGATCTGGAAGTAACTGTTTCCCCATTGAAATCTGGCTGGGGCTAGGGGTCTCTATACAGGGTCCTAAGTCATCCTCCATCTCGCCTGGGGCTATGAATAAGACCTCCCTTGCCTTCCAGGGCTTTAACAAATTGACATGATAGATTTCTGTTTTATTTCGGCGATCGGGCTGTCTAATTTCATAATTCACTAATCCTATGGCCCGTATCACCTCATATGGCCCCTGCCATTTAGCACACAGTTTCGATTCCAATGATGGAAGAAGCAGCATTACTTTATCTCCTGGCCGAAAGGTTCGAATTCGTGCATTGGTATTGTAATGCCGCTGTTGCCGATGTTGAGCCGATCTGAGATTGTCCTGAGCCAGTCGACCAATTAAATCAAGGCGATCACGCAGTAGGAGCACATGCTGCACTACATTTTTAGAGGAGCCCTTGTGTTCTTCCCAACCTTCTCTCAACAGGTCGAGGATGCCCCGTGGCTGCCGGCCATATAATAGCTCGAAGGGGGAAAATCCCGTTGAGCTCTGAGGCACCTCTCTCACTGCGAAGAGCAGGTAAGGAAGAAGGGTAGCCCAATGTTTCTGCTCCTGACTCACAAACCGTTTCAACATTTGCTTCAATGTTTGGTTAAAACGTTCCACCAGCCCATCCGTTTGGGGATGATAAACGGATGTCCTAATGGGACGTATTTTTAGAATTTTGTACACCTGCTGTAGCGTTTTCGACAAGAAGTTTGTTCCATGATCAGTCAATATTTCTTTTGGGATCCCTACCCTAGCCATAATCTGACTTAACTCTTTCGCAATTGCAGTGGCACTAGTGGACCGCAACGGAACTGCTTCCGGGTACCGCGTTGCATAATCCACCATCACTAATATGTGCGTGTACCCGGAATCAGAAGGCAGCACTGGCCCAACTATGTCCATTGCAACGCGTTCAAAGGGAGTGGAGATAATAGGCAGTGGGACCAGAGGGGCGGGGCGCACTCGACCCGGTGCTACTCTCTGACATTCTGGGCAGCTAGCTACATATTTCGCCACTTCGGTGTAGAGCCCTGCCCAGTAAAATCGAGCCAGTATTCGGTCCCTCGTCTTGTCCACGCCAAGATGTCCTGCAAAGGGGACGTCATGCGCCAGCCTCATGACCTCTGGTCGACAGGACGGGGGAACCATCAACTGTTTGACAGGCTGTCCTGTGCCCGGGGCTGGGTTTACTCTATAAAGCAAGTGCCCCTCTACCACGAAATGGGGATATACCAGCGTCCCAATGCCGTCAACATCCTTACCCTCAATAGACCGGACCTGTTCCCAAGCGTGCACCAGTGTGGGGTCGTTGTTCTGCTCCCACACTAGGTCCGCGCTTGAGGCCCACACGTCCGGGATATTGACAGGGGCTGGAGCAGTCTCTACCCTCGAGGGTCCAGTAACCTCGCCCGTCCGGTCACACTGCGTTCCGACTCCCTTCGATTGACGTTTGGGACCATCAGCACCTTCTCCCGCCAGACCCCAACCGTGTCTTATCGATGCGCCTTCCCACTTTTCCTTCCGTCTCTCCTTGCGTGTTTTTCTAGGACGAAAAAGTGGAGAAAACAGCTCTGTATGGAAGGGAAAAACAGTACCAATTACTTCCCTTCCCCGGGGGTCTGCCGTGTCTACACGTGTGGTCGAGGCTGCCGATATTTTCACTAAATCTTTATATTGCGGCCAGTCTCGACCCAGAATAACTGGATGTGGCAACTTTTCGGCCACCCCCACTACTAGGTGGCGCTTTATCGGGCCTACCGATAAATATACTTTTAGAGTGGGGTATGTCGCCGTATCCCCATGGATACAGGAGATTGCCACCTGGCCTTGTGGCTGCCACGACATACCGCCAAGGAGAGCTGTTCGAATTAAAGTTTGCTCACACCCTGTGTCCACTAATGCGTGGGTGTTCACATTCCCCAATACAACATCAACCATACACGGGCCCTCCCGACCATTTCCCCATTTCCTACCTGTCTCAGACGCCAGGTGACACGCAGCCACGTCGCACTCCATGGCCGCCGGGCAGTATCTGGCAATGTGTCCCGGCTGCTGGCACCTAAAACAGACGGGTGGGGCAGAGGGTAAAGGCGGTACATATTTGTCCCGCTGCTGGTATGACAGCGGGGCAGGGGGAACCATTCTACCCCAGCTGGGGGCCAACCTCTGCCTCCATTGTAAGGGGGCCGGGTGGCCCGACGGGGCCGGTGATCTGACGGCCCTGGGTCCGGGAAAAGGGTTCGACGGCGGTCCTTTGGCAGCGGAGGGAGGGGGGCAGTCCAGCAGGGTGGTTCGGGCGGACACCAGGGAGTCCTCGTAGTTCTCGGCTAACGCCACGGCCTGCTCTAGCGTCGTGGGGTTATGCCGGCGTACCCATGCCTGCGTCTCCGCCCCGACCACATGGCAGAATTGTTCCATCACAATGGCCTCCCCCATCTGAATCCCGGTTTTCTGACTGGGGTTCAGCCATTGCGCCATGTGGTCGCATAATTGCTGGGCTACCACCCTGGGCCGGGTGTTGGGGGGTCGCCGGAACTCCCGGAATCTGACCCGATGAGTCTCCCCCGTGATATTGAGACGGCGGAGGATAGCCTGCTTAACCAGGTCATACTGGGCGGCATCGTCGTCAGTCATGGCCCGGTACGCTGCTTGTGCTTCCCCGATCAAGCAGGGACCAAGTTGGCTCGCCCAGTACTCCCGGGGCCATGCTGCAGTGGTAGCCAACCGTTCAAAGGCTACAAGGTAGGCCTCCGGGTCATCCTCCACCGTCATTTTCTGGGCCCGGGCCTTCGGGGCAACCAGCACGGGGCCCGTCGCCGCTGACGTCATCCCCATCCCCACCCTCTCGATAAGAGCCGTGTATCTCTCCTCCCTCCTCCGTTCCTCAGCCTCCCTCCGGCTGTCCAACGCCTCCAGGATCGCCGACAAAGTGGTTGGGTCCATCCCACTTCTGACACCACGTGTGACAGAGTTGACCGATGGTGTGGTGCAAAATGACAGACTCCAGTCCTTTTCCAATTAAGCGCTTGGGTTTTATTTCCTTAAAAACCGGTTACCAAACGCACTCAAAAATAATAGGGACAAATAAACAATAAGGCCGCCGGGGTACACAACGATGTGTAACCCGACAACATAAAGAGAAACGGGGTTGCAGTCCCAAATAAACAAACAACAAAAACAGTCTGTCTTCCTTTTGTAATCCAGGAACGGGAAAACACGGGGGGTAACAAAACCAGCACTTCCGGGTAGTCGCTCCGCCGTCGTAATCCCGGAGCGTCCCGTTAGTGCTCTAAAATACAAAGAACAGATGGGTTAGCAAAAGTCCACACAGCAAAGACGACCCGTCTTCAAAAACCCTTCCTCTGTTTCCCTGCTCGTTTCTCTCTCTCTCTCTCTCTCTCTCTCTCTCTGTCTCACACGCACTGTACCTTGCCAGAAGGAACAGAACCCCGGGCCACGCCCCCTTTTGTACGCCCCGTCCCGTCCCCATTGGTCAGCGAGGGCAACCGCCGTCAGCCAATGCGTGATTGCCACTGCGCTTCCCGACCGGGTCTGTGACGTTGCGCACCGTGGCTCTGCCTGCTCCTCCTCCCCAGTGCCCTCACCGGTCGGAAGGGAGATCTAAAACAAGAATTCACTCTCTCTTTGTCACACACCTTTTCTTGGTGGTTGCTCTCCTGGGCGGAGGAATGTTGTCTTTTGTGTGTAATGTTTTGATGGAACAGGTGACAACTTATTGGTCATGTTACGCTTGTCTTCCAATGCTAAGGCCAAACATTGCAGCACCTGGTCATGGCGCCAAGTAAACCGTCCTTGGCTAAGAGCCACCTTACATCCTGTCAAAATGTGCCTTAATGTTGCAGGTGATGAACACAAAGGACATGAGGGATCCTCTCCTACCCAGAGGTTTAGGTTCTGTGGTGATGGGAGAACATCATATGTTGACCTGATGAGGAAACTGATCCTGCTCTGTTCCATTGACCATAGGTCTTTCCAGCCAATCTTGCGTTGTTCCACACTCTCCCATCTCATCCATTCTCCCTGCTTGGCCTGGGAAATGGCCTTTATACACCTCATCCTCTCCTCCTGCTTTTGCACCTCGTTGACTACCAGCTTCCTCCTTTGAGCTGGGGCCGCCTTGTGCCATGTAGGAGGAGTTGAACTGAAACCAAGACCCCCTCTTCCATGCTGAACTTGCCCCATGATATCACCAATTCGAAGGGCAGCCTTTGCATCTTCCACAGCTTTCTTTGCCGCCCACTTTCTTCCAGTTTTCAACACAGGTGCTGCCTCCCTTACGCATTTATCGCGTGACTCTACTAAAGTCATTTCCAGTCTGACCTTGGCGCACTTAAACTCCTCGGTTAGAGCAGAGACTGGTAGCTGCAGTATTCCTTTACCATAAAGTCCCACTCTGCTGAGGCAGCGTGGAACTCCCAACCATTTCCTGATGTATGAACTGATTAAAGCTTCCAACTTCTCTACTGTTGTCAAAGAAACCTCGTACACAGTCAGTGGCCACAGCAACCTCGGCAGTAGACCAAACTGAAAGCACCAGAGTTTTAGTTTACCTGGTAGAGCGCAGCTGTCTATGCTCTTCAACCCTTCCACTGCTTGTTGTCTAACTTCTCCCACACGAACTGTGTCCTTTAGATCCCCGTCGTACCATCTCCCAAGACTCTTCACTGGCTTCTCAGACACTGTTGGTATTGCCTCACCATTAATGAAGAATGTTTTATCTACTACTTTGCCTTTAATTATAGAGATGCTCCTTGATTTAGTGGGCTTGAATTGCATTCGTGCCCATTCAATGTTATTGGTTAATTTGCCCAATAATCGATTAGTGCAGGCTACTGTTGTAGTCATGGTTGTCATGTCATCCATGTATGCTCGAATTGGTGGTAGTCGCATTCCAGAAGCCAAGCGCTCTCCTCCTACTACCCATTTTGATGCCCTAATGATTACTTCCATTGCCATGGTAAAAGCCAGTGGAGAAATGGTGCATCCTGCCATTATTCCAACCTCTAGGCATTGCCATGTAGTGCTGAATTCTGAAGTTGAAAAACTGAATTGCAAATCTCCAAAATAGGCTTTCACTAAATTTGTTATTGTCATCGGTACACTGAAAAAATCAAATGCTGCCCAAAGTAGTTCATGTGGCACTGAACCATATGCATTAGCCAAATCCAGGAATGTCACATGGAGCTCCTTCCTCTCCTTTTTAGCTGATTGAATTTGTTGCCAGATCACATTGATGTGTTCTAAGCAACCTGGGAAACCTGGAATGCCCGCTTTTTGTATTGAAGTGTCAATGAAGCAGTTCTTTAATAGGTAAGCTGACAATCTCTGAGCAATAATGCTGAAGAAAATCTTGCCTTCTACGTTTAATAGGGAAATGGGACGAAACTGACTGATGCTTGTAGAATCTTTTTCTTTAGGTATAAAGACTCCACCTGCTCGGCGCCATGCTCTTGGTACAACCTGTTTTTCCCATGCCACTTTCATCAATTTCCACAGAATTCGTAGAACTCCTGAAGCACTCTTGTACACTCTGTACGTAACTCCATTAGGCCCTGGAGATGATGAAGCCCTTGCTTTTTTCACAGCTTGCTCTATTTCTTTCCACTTAGGTGCACAGTCCTCCATTTGGTATTCTGGTGGATTGATAGGTGGGATGTCTGATGGAATTGACATAGGCTCCTGCCTTTTTGAATCTGTATGTGTTTCCTCCAAATATCTCTCCAGCTCAACCTTAGATGCTTTTAGTGTGCCATTCTTCTCACTGGTGAATAACTTCTTTACAAATTTGAATGGGTCTTTATAAAAGTTAGCTCTCGCACGCTCCTTCTTTTTGTAGCGTTTCCGTAGGCGCTCAGCTCTGCGCAATGTTGCAAGCTTATCTTTTATGACCCTTTGTAAGAGATTGAGTCCCTCCTTCTGACTTTGTTCTGCTCTTCTCCATTGGTTCCTCAGCTGTCTCCTTTCTCTAACTAAGCGTTCAATCTCCTGCTGCCGTCTAGACTTTCCAGGAATAGTTTGTACTTTTTCCTTCCTTTTTTCAACTCCAAACCTCTCACTTCCATATGCGTAGATGATGTCCCCAAATTTATCCAGCTTCTTTTCAACTGTTCCACTTAATCTTTCCAATGCAACGCAGAGATCTGTGTTTACTGTGTCCCATGCAGTTTTCTCACAAGCTCTTGGCCATTTAACTCCAGGCTTGTGCCCGTTGAGGTTCTTTTCTCTCTTATGCTGGTTTGTCTGACCGGGTTCACAAGGATCATTAGGTTCATCACTAACTGTGTCCATGCAAGTCCTCCTCACATCTATGACAGGGGTGCTGATATCCTGCGAACTGTGGTTTGCTTCCTGTCGCTGGATTTCATTCGACTGACTTGACTGACTTCGTAAGAAGTACTGATCAATGCGAGGCCCTTGTCCCTTCTCCCTCAAGCATTTCATTCTCCCTTGATGAATCTTCAAACCCCTGACCGTTGTCGCCTTGCTCCAGCCGCAGACACAAACCTGGAGTTCCATGTCTTTGTTAACTGCAGATCTTGAACTAGTCTTTTGTGAAGTACTCTCCATACTCATATCCGTTTCCGTTCCTAAGTCGTTAACCGTGTTGTCCAACGTTGAGTCATCTTCCGCCCCCGCTCTCGCAGACTCTAGGGGTATTTTTCTCTTTAATTTCTTAGAAGCCTTGGGCGGGTGTCTCCAGCATCCTGTAAACACAGAGCTGGATACTGCCGACAAGGGTAGCTAACCCTTACCAGCCCCAATGGGGTCTCTTTCCTCCTGTCAGCTGTCTCTCCAGGCTGTCACCCCTCCAGGCCCACGAGTCCAAGGAAAAGGGTTTACCACCGGTTAAAATATTAACATTGTTCCAAATGGACGAATGTCTGTGCCACTTAATTTTGAGACCCAAAGTTCTTTCCACTGCCCGAAAGGTTTGCACAGTGCATGCGATTATGGAGCCATAGTGCAGTGAACACTTTTTGTAAGTAAGACCAGAGAACAGTGTATTCTAATTGGTGATAATATTTCCTGTTCTATCTCCTTCCAAGAAGAGTGTACAGTTGGGTTCATCCAATGGCTTAGTGTACGTAATAAGAAAGACCAGTGGTAAAATTTAAAATTTGGGCAGGCCCAACCGCCTTGTGCTTTATTGCGTTGTAATAAAGACCATTTAATACGAGGGCGCTTACCATTCCAGACAAATTTTCTCAACAAGGAATCAAGTTAGGACCATTAGTCCAACGGTGGAGGTAATGGGAGCATTGAACTAATACAATTAATATGCGGGAGAATATTCATTTTAATTGAGGCAATACGGGCAGGAACTGATGCTGGTAGTAGCGTCCATCTGTTCAAATCCCCCTCAATTTTCTTTAACGCTTTTGTGTAATTATTTTTAGAAATTGTTGATATGGAGGGACGTATTGAAGCTGACACGCTGGGATCCTTCAGGAAGCTGCTTGATGAGATTCTGGGATCAATAAGTTACTAACAACCAAACGAGCAAGATAAGCCGAATGGCCGCCTGTCATTTGTAACCTTCCTTATGTTCTTATGACCAGGGTTGGGAACCACTGTATTAGATTGTATATTAATGCTTGTATCACCACACAAGTCACGTTGAATAAAGGTGTCACCTTAAAAGACTAATAATAATAATAATAATAATAATAATAATAATAATAATAATAATAATAAAAATAAATATATGTGTGTGTGTGTGTGTTTATGTGTTTGCACACATGCTTTGGCAATACTGTAGCACTCCTGTCTTGCCAATAAAGACAATCTGAATTTGAATTTAAAAGAACAAACATTTCTGTGGAACTGGGCTTCTAATTACATTCTCTCTTACTCACTGAAATAACATCTTATCAGCAATGGGCTTAAGATTTGGTTATAAAGTCTGCTAATAAAATTCTCACTTCCCTGTACAGCGTTTTAAACAGTAGAGTTCTTCATGCCTGCTGACCCTGAAACAGCACAGCCCTTTTAACCCTTTGCGGTCCTTTCTGGAATTCATTAACAGATGACATAAAAACTACTCATGAATCTAGAGATTTTGCTTATAAACCGAAAGTGTGGTTAAAATCTAAACAAACATGTAACCATTGATTGGGAGGGTTGTATTGTCGTTTATTCAGCAATTGATTGTTGATTTGATTGTCTTTGTTTTCACCTGCCAAATGAAAAGGAGCTTTTAGCTAAATTCGGGTACAGTGCATCATATGACATGTTAATGTATGTAAAAAATTGTACAATGTCTCTGTAAAATAAACAGAAGAAATAAAAATAAAATATTCATAAAGCATGTTCAACTAAAATCAAAAGTAAGCATTTGAACTGCCTCTAGAGGGACTGTTAAATTAGCACATGAAAGATTTATCTGACACGACAACTTCTTTGTGTTGTTTTCTAATAAGGAAAACAAGGTACATGCTTTATAAATATGGCCCTACAGTATGTTTTCTCCAGATCTCTTGGAAAGCCTGTGAGAGGGACATTTTGTAAAGTACAGAAAAGACAAATGTTTATTTTCTATTCACTATTTTATTTCCATAGGTACCATTCATTCAGGCAAGTTGCTTATATATGTGACCCTTCTATATGCCGTGTTTTAATCAGGCATTGAGGTTTTACTTAAACATTTACAACTGCAAATTAAATGGTTTAATTATTTTTTTTCCTGAAGTTAGTTTAATTTAAAAAACTAAACATAGCTTTTGTAAACTTTTAAGTAAAAATCAGGGTGTAATAAACAGCCTACCTTTTACTACTTTCCAGCATACAGAATCTATGTGACTAGTATTAAAATGTGAGGAGGTGTAACAAGCTGGCTTTAGTGGTGACGTCAGACCAGAAATGAACACACAGCACTGCAAGTGAAATGGTGAATGAAAGCGCTGTTGCGCGGTTTAATAAACAAAGAAATAAACGGTTTAAACAAAACACAAACACTGTTACAAAATAAATGGCACGGTGACCAAACAAACACACAGACAGACAAAACGGTGGACGAACCTCAAACAAGTATCGTGCTGCTTGAAAGCCAGCACGTAGCAATTGTTAATCTTTAAATATATATTATCTTCTCTCTCTCACCTGTGCTCCACTCACCGAACACACAACCCCCGAGTGAGTGAAAAAGTGCCTCTTTGATGCAGCTGTACCGAGACTCGATTGCTAATCAATCATTCAGTTGAAGTCTCTGTGCACTTGTACGTGAATATTGTTAGTTGGGGATTGGGGGCTAGCATGATGATTAGCGGATTCCTTAGTTAACCAATGACCGAGCCCGGTTGGTCTATATTAGGGTGAACAGCGCTGCTGTTCGGGTTGGATTATTCTTAGTTTTTCGGTGTACATAAAAGAGCAATAAACGGTACTTTTAAGTGCCTTTCAACCCCAAACTTGTCTGCCTCATTATTTCACCGTTGCTCAACTAACCTCCCACTTGGAACCCACAGCATGCTCAGTGTTACAATATAAACACGAATTTCTACAATTATTTATTTAAAAATATTTTTTTCTAAATATATTTATTCCTCTATGCATTTTTTAAAGCATTTATTCATTTCTACCTAATAAATTATTCCTTTATTTAATTTTTTATTAAACAAGGAACTACAATTTATCAGAGATCAGAGATTTAGACAAGGAAGCTACATGCCACTCTTGTGTACAATTCCATTCTATGGTATCTACCAAACAGGAAACTAGATATTTTCAAACAGGAAACAGAGCATTTCTACAATCGAGCAGCACCTTCAGGTTTTCAGTGAAAGCTGGTCAGGCATGGATGTAAGCTTAAAAAATGAACGCATTTCAACAACTGCCCAGTGGAGCAGTGGGCTAAGGCCTTGTGCCCTTCAAGGATGTTATGTTACAAGATCAAACCTTGGTAAATTTTTATTTTTATTTATTTATTATTTTTTTCTGCGATATGTGCTGTTTTAAAGCATAAATAAATTGTTTAATATAAATGTTGTGGATATCAAACTGCTTGCGATCCCTGGTTTATTTTGACATTGACCAACATGTGGAATCACATGATTGGTAGATGTCCAGTTATTTAGCTTTTCTGTTTGAAAAGTCGCTACACACTCTTAAAAAAGTAAACAGAAGAAGAACAACAACAAGAACAATTTTACCTTAGTTTGATGACTTATATCTCATTGTGTATAAGAGGTATTTATGTTTTTTCTTCACATGTGATGTAAGAAAGTTTTAGACTTTTGGTACTGGTACAGATGGTAATTCAAAGTGATTTCGTTTTGCCGCTGCAACATGGTGAAAACAGCAAAACTCTTGGAGCTGTATAGAGACTCACGGTAGTTTCAAAAAAGTTTTCTTAACTTGTACGAGAAACTACCGTTCTCTCTCTCTCTCTCTCTCTCTCTCTCTATATATATATATTATTTTTTTAATTTGAGAGTAAAAATATATGAAAGCACGATGACCTTTATGTACAAAAATCTTCACTAACATACAATTGAACAAGAACTGATGAATTTTTATTTTTGTTTCATTCAGTAAACAGTGCCATTTAATATATGATAGTGAAAAATAAATAAATTTTAAGTTAAGGAAATAAATGCCAATGTATTCATTTAGTTCAATATTTATATTAATGTATTTATTTATTTATGTTTTACTTTTACCAAACCAAATGTATAGGCTATCCTTCAGCATATAGCTAATAATTCTCAGAAATGAACATTCGTTTTTGATGGTGGGGACCAAAAATAGCGTTACTCTTATCAACCAATATCAAGAGAAGAAACCGTACTTCCTTGCTGCAATAGGGACCACAATGAGCGTAACTCTCACAGGAAACCAAAAGGTTTCAGAACCATCAGTCAAGCAAGGACTGAATGACTCCAAACTATCTTAAAAAGATTATCGATATCCAGAGTATTGAATAATTACTAGTTTCCAAATGCAGAATAGTGCAATAAGCAAGTCCAGGCTAAGCTTGTATTCATTACAACCCTGGGCGACCCTAGGCGAAGCAGTTCCGGCGACCCCAGGCAATGGCAACAGCGGGAGGCGACGGCGGCAGCAGAGGACCCTCAGGAGGCGACTGTGGCAGCAGCGGACCCTCGGGAGGCGACGGCGGCAGCAGCGGACCCTCGGGAGGGGAGCCCCTGGCCATAGAGGCGGCAGAGGGAGCTCCACTTCTCCCTCGTACCCTGTAACTGGTGGCTCCCCAGGCGATGCGGAGCAGCATGCAACCCCAGGCGATGCGGTGCAGCAGGCAACCCCAGACGAGGCATGGCAGGCATCCTTGGGCGGTGCCGGAACCAGCAGGTATTCACCCTATGCTGGTGGAGGTGGGAGCGACCAGTGGTCCTTCCACGGCGATGGAGGTGGAACCAGCAGGAATCCACCCTCTGCTGGTGGAGGTGGGAGCTGCGAGCAGTCCTCCCATGGCAATGGAGACAGAACCAGCAGGAATTCACCCTCTGCTGGTTGAGGTGGGAGCTGCAAGCAGTCCTCCCATGGCAATGGAGGAGGTGGAGACATAGGCAGCTCCTGCTGCTCTGCTCCTGGCGGTGGAGACAGCGTGTAGTCTCAGAAATATAGACTCCACAACAGGAAATGGCGGGTGAAAACTGAGCCGTGGCGTTCAATATATTTTATTAAACAAAATAAAGAATTTAAACAAAACACAAAACAAAAGGCGCGTTGGCCAAACAAATGGAAACAAACAAACCACGGATACGAGTACCTTCAGGGTTCACAGTAAGTAGCAATCGTTCCTTTTATTTCAGTCAGACTTACGTCTCTCCTCTAACACTGTCCATTTAACGCAGACAGCTGCCGGCTTTTATATTCTGGCCGAGGGGTTTAACTAGCTATTAATTAATTACCTTATTACCCCTCGGCCATAGTCTGCATGAGATTAATAAGGATGCGTGACTGTCAGCTAGTTAAATAATCAGTAGCTGATCAGTCACGCATCCTCACGAGGTTTCAAAACTAAACACAAAACAATACAATTAAATGACGGCGGCTTCGTCCGCCTGCATTAATAATAATAATAATAATAATAATAATAATAATAATAATAATAATAATAATAATAATAATAATAATAACAACAACAACAACGACAAAATAATCAAAGGGGCGGGACACTCCGCCACAACTTGATTTTGAGATTTCAGTGTTTTTGTATACTAGAACATCTTAACTTTCAATTTCAATTTTAAAAGTTTAAATGCAATGTGTAAGAGCTATAAACTGGACATTTTCTGAAGTATATGCATGCGCTTCAGTCGGCATCCAGACCTAGATACACAAACATGGATTAAGAAATCGCTTGTATGCTCAATGTCAACGACAAATACAAGCAAGTTCTCTACCTGTTACTGTCAGAATACTTTCATAACAATGATGCCGACTCGGACTGCCTTTCTGATACTAGTGACAAAAGCGAGTGAGGTTTTTTTTCTTTCTTACTGCTTTTGCTGTGTTACACCCATTAAGTTATTTCCCTGGAGTTTAGTAGAAACAAGCCTATCTGTGCAGGGAAAAAAAAACTACCGTGCTTCTATATAAATATCTGACTACACTTCGTTTACAGTTTTGGAATTTTGTTTAATGAACAATGATCATTGTAAAGAATTATTTTAAATTTTCATACATTATTATTTATTATTATTTATTTCTTAGCATACATGTGCCACATTGCATGTAAATTGGATGAATATAAGTGTATATTGCACCTGCCGCATAAAATTATTTACAATTTGTTCTATATGGTTCTATAAATGCACCATATGTTGTTGCTTAATTGGACAGCACAAAAGTCTGGCCAGGTTTTCACATAGTTTTCAAATGGGTTTTCCAAATGAGGTTTTCAGAATCAGGTTTTCAGGGTTTTGCGAAAGGGTTTCAAATTAGTGCTCTTTCATTTAGTTTTCTATTGGCTATGTCCAGTAGCATAAGTAATTAGTGGAATTACATTTTTATTGAAAATTATATACAAAATGAACAGAAAGACATTGGAAAGATTCCTCACCCCCCACCCCCTTGTTACATGGGTTGACGACAAATAAATGAGCAGTGCATATTTATCACAACAATAGCAACTTCCTAATTATTATTTATTTCTTAGCAGACGCCCTTATCCAGGGTGACTTACAATTGTTACAACATATCACATTATACATTATTTCACATTATACAGATATCACATTATTTTTACATACAATTACCCATTTATACAGTTGGGTTTTTACTGGAGCAATCTAGGTAAAGTACCTTGCTCAAGGGTACAACAGCAGTGTCCTCCACTGGGGATTGAACCCACAACCCTCTGGTCAAGAGTCCAGAGCCCTAACCACTACTCCACACTGCTACCCAGTTAGAACTAGTGATCTGATTCTCAGCAGCCTGTCTGTGTATCACAGTTAGTACTAGTGATCTAATTGCAGTTGCCGAGTCTCTCCACATCAGCAGAGTGGAAGCTTTGGCTTTCCAAAAAAATAATGTCTGAAAAACACCTGTAGCTAGTGCCGCATGGAGAGTTGATGAGGAGGGAGCCAGCGTTGCACAGTCATTTTCTTTGCTGCAGTCATGCTTGCCAGCCACAATCTACGCTCATTCTCAGAGAGAGGAAATTTAGAAACATCACCCAGGAGAAAAAGTGCAGGGTGCAGTGGGAAGCGCCTTCTGATAATAGCAGAAACAGAATCGACTACCTGCCCCCAAAAAAGAACATCTGGGCAGTCCCATAGTATATGCATTAGAGTGCCTGGTACTCCTAGGTTGCACAAAGTACAAAGAGGATGGGGGGCTAGCCCCATAAAATGTCTTTTATGAGGGGTCAAATAAGTTCTGTGGCATATTTTAAAGTGAATAAATTGGTGATTTGGATTTTTAGACGCTCCAAAAACACCACACCGTACCCCACACCGTTTCCCAATCTATAGTCCCTCCCCACTGCGCTATATCCTTCTCCCATAGCTTTACACATGAGAGAGGAGCAGGGGAGTGTGCAGTGAGATGTTTATATATATGGGAGATTAAGCCCTTAGGTGCTGCCCCCAGGACCCAGTCCACTACTGGGTGACGGATTAAGTTGGAACCCCAAGGAACCCCATATGTTTTTAAAGCAGATCTCAGTCTAAAATAAAAAAAAAACAAAGAGGTGCTAGGGATACTATAGCGAGACACTAGGTCCTGGAACTCTAGGATAGACTCCTGACCGGCTACATCGTTCAACACGTGTATACCCCTCCAGGCCCACGAGTCCAAGGAAAAGGGTTTACCACCGGTTAAAATATTAACATTGTTCCAAATGGACGAATGTCTGTGCCACTTAATTTTGAGACCCAAAGTTCTTTCCACTGCCCGAAAGGTTTGCACAGTGCATTCGATTATGGGGCCATAGTGCAGTGAACACTTTTTGTAAGTAAGACCAGAGAACAGTGTATTCTAATTGGCGATAATATTTCCTATTCTATCTCCTTCCAAGAAGAGTGTACAGTTGGGTTCATCCAATGGCTTAGTGTACGTAATAAGAAAGACCAGTGGTAAAATTTAAAATTTGGGCAGGCCCAACCGCCTTGTGCTTTATTGCGTTGTAATAAAGACCATTTAATACGAGGGCGCTTACCATTCCAGACAAATTTTCTCAACAAGGAATCAAGTTTTGACCATTAGTCCAACGGTGGAGGTAATGGGAGCATTGAACTAATACAATTAATATGCGGGAGAATATTCATTTTAATTGAGGCAATACGGGCAGGAACTGATGCTGGTAGTAGCGTCCATCTGTTCAAATCCCCCTCAATTTTCTTTAACGCTTTTGTGTAATTATTTTTAGAAATTGTTGATATGGAGGGACGTATTGAAGCTGACACCCTGGGATCCTTCAGGAAGCTGCTTGATGAGATTCTGGGATCAATAAGTTACTAACAACCAAACAAGCAAGATGGGCCGACTGGCCGCCTGTCATTTGTAACCTTCCTTATGTTCTTATGACCAGGGTTGGGAACCACTGTATTAGATTGTAAATTAATGCTTGTAACACCACACAAGTCACGTTGAATAAAGGTGTCACCTTAAAAGACTAATAATAATAATAATAATAATAATAATAATATTAATAATAATAATAATAATAATAATAATAATAATAATAATAATAATAATAATAACACTATGTAACACAATTTTTGTTCCTGGGTAGTAAGTGTTATTTCCTAATTGCTTATGCCTCAAAAGTATAGCAAATGGCTATTATTCCCCACAAACTTTGCTTTTGTGACCAGGACAGTGATATTTTGAAATTTACCTATTTCCAATGAGAAAACGGGCGAATTTGTGTCTTCGTTCACATAAAGTCAGAAAAAAACAACATATGAATCCAAATTAACATGTATTTATACTAAAGTAATACAAAAATGACTACAAAAGATTTAGAAGTGAGTAGTTTTTCGAGATTTACGATTATACTGTAAATCACTTTCACGAATCAGCCCCCAAATGTAGTCTCCCATCAAGTTCTCGTTATACTGTCCTTGGTAGCGGCATTCAAAGTCCAGTATATCCTGGTGGAAGCGCTCGCCTTGCTCCTCCGAGTACGCTCCCATGTTCTCCTTGAATTTATCAAGATGAGCATCAAGGATATGGACTTTGAGGGACATCCTACAGCCCATTGTGCCGTAGTTCTTCACCAGAGTCTCAACCAGCTCCACATAGTTTTCGGCCTTGTGATTGCCCAGGAAGCCCCGAACCACTGCGACAAAGCTGTTCCAAGCCGCTTTCCCCTTACTAGTGAGCTTCTTGGGGAATTCATTGCACTCCAGGATCTTCTTTATCTGTGGTCCGACGAAGACACCGGCTTTGACCTTTGCCTCAGACAGCTTAGGGAAGAAGTCTTGAAGGTACTTGAAGGCTGCCGACTCCTTATCTAGAGCTCTGACAAATTGTTTCATAAAGCCCAATTTGATGTGCAGTGGTGGCATCAGCACCTTCCGGGGGTCCACCAGTGGCTCCCACTTGATGTTGTTCCTCCCCACAGAGAACTCGGTCCGCTGTGGCCAGTCCCGCCTGTGGTAGTGCGCCTTGGTGTCCCTGCTGTCCCAAAGGCAAAGATAGCAGGGAAACTTGGTAAAACAGCCTTGGAGACCCATCAGGAATGCCACCATTTTGAAGTCTCAAAATGCGTCTGCCGGATGCTTGCAGCCTCTTGATGCCATCTCAGAAAAATGCAGATATGTATCCACTTAGGCAGCTGGAACTAAACTGAACTGGTGGGCTTAAGGCCCCTGTATTTATACTACTATTTATATTACTGGAAAGTTCTAGAAAGTTCTAGAAGTTACTCCAAGTTTACTCAGCACTGAATCTATCTGGAATGTTCTGGAAAATAGTTAAATTTCAAAATATCACTGTCCTGGTCACAAAAGCAAAGTTTGTGGGGAATAATAGCCATTTGCTATACTTTTGAGGCATAAGCAATTAGGAAATAACACTTACTACCCAGGAACAAAAAAAAAAGAAAAATTGTTACACGGTGTTATAATAATAATAATAATAATAAATATATGTATGTGTGTGTGTGTGTTTATTTGTTTGCACACATGCTTTGGCAATACTGTAGCACTCCTGTCTTGCCAATAAAGACAATCTGAATTTGAATTTAAAAGAACAAACATTTCTGTGGAACTGGGCTTCTAATTACATCCTCTCTTACTCACTGAAATAACAACTTATCAGCAATGGGCTTAAGATTTGGTTATAAAGTCTGCAAATAAAATTCTCACTTCCCTGTACAGCGTTTTAAACAACAGAGATCTTCATGCCTGCTGACCCTGAAACAGCACAGCCCTTTTAACCCTTTGCGGTCCTTTCTGGAATTCTTTAACAGATGACATAAAAACTACTCATGAATCTAGAGATTTTGCTTATAAACCTAAAGTGTGGTTAAAATCAAAACAAACATGTAATCATTGATTGGGAGGGTTGTATTGTCGTTTATTCAGCAATTGATTGTTGATTTGATTGTCTTTGTTTTCACCTGCCAAATGAAAAGGAGCTTTTAGCTAAATTTGGGTACAGTGCATCATATGACATGTTAATGTATGTAAAAAATTGTACAATGTCCCTGTCCAATAAACAGAAGAAATAAAAATTAAATAAAAATAAAATATTCATAAAGCATTTTCAACTAAAATCAAAAGTAAGCATTTGAACTGCCTCTACAGGGACTGTTAAATTAGCACATGAAAGATTTATCTGACACGACAACTTCTTTGTGTTGTTTTCTAATAAGGAAAACAAGGTACATGCTTTATAAATATGGCACTACAGTATGTTTTCTCCAGATCTCTTGGAAAGCCTGTGAGAGGGACATTTTGTAAAGTACAGAAAAGACAAATGTTTATTTTCTATTCACTATTTTCTTTCCATAGGTACCATTCATTCAGGCAAGTTGCTTATATATGTGACCCTTCTATATGCCGTGTTTTAATCAGGCATTGAGGTTTTACTTAAACATTTACAACTGCAAATTAAATGGTTTAATTATTTTTTTCCTGAAGTTAGTTTAATGTAAAAAACTAAACATAGCTTTTGTAAACTTTTAAGTAAAAATCAGGGTGTAATAAACAGCCTACCTTTTACTACTTTCCAGCATACAGAATCTATGTGACTAGTATTAAAATGTGAGGAGGTGTAACAAGCTGGCTTTAGTGGTGACGTCAGACCAGAAATGAACACACAGCACTGCAAGTGAAATGGTGAATGAAAGCGCTGTTGCGCAGTTTAATAAACAAAGAAATAAACGGTTTAAACAAAACACAAACACTGTTACAAAACAAACGGCACGGTGACCAAACAAACACACAGACAGACAAAACGGTGGACGAACCTCAAACAAGTATCGTGCTGCTTGAAAGCCAGCACGTAGCAATTGTTAATCTTTAAATATATATTATCTTCTCTCTCTCACCCGTTCTCCACTCACCGAACACACAACCCCGAGTGAGTGAAAAAGTGCCTCTCTGATGCAGCTGTACCGAGACTCGATTGCTAATCAATCATTCAGTTGGAGTCTCTGTGCACTTGCACGTGAATATTGTTAGTTGGGGATTGGGGGCTAGCATGATAATTAGCGGATACCTTAGTTAACCAATGACCGAGCCCGGTTGGTCTATATTAGGGCGAACAGCGCTGTTGTCTGGGTTGGATTATTCTTAGTTTTTCGGTGTACATAAAAGAGCAATAAACGGTACTTTTAAGTGCCTTTCAACCCCAAACTTGTCTGCCTCATTATTTCACCGTCGCTCAACTAACCTCCCACTTGGAACCCACAGCATGCTCAGTGTTACAATATAAACACGAATTTCTACAATTATTTATTTAAAAATATTTTTTTCTAAATATATTTATTCCTCTATGCATTTTTTAAAGCATTTATTCATTTCTACCTAATAAATTATTCCTTTATTTAATTTTTTATTAAACAAGGAACTACAATTTATCAGAGATCAGAGATTTAAACAAGGAAGCTACATGCCAATCTTGTGTACAATTCCATTCTATGGTATCTACCAAACAGGAAACTAGATATTTTCAAACAGGAAACAGAGCATTTCTACAATCGAGCAAAACCTTCAGGTTTTCAGTGAAAGCTGGTCAGGCTTGGATGTAAGCTTAAAAAATGAACGCATTTCAACAACTGTGCAGCACCGCAGCGGCCTAAGGCCTTGTGCCCTTCAAGGATGTTATGTTTCAAGATCAAACCTTGGTAAATTTTTATTTTTATTTATTTTATTTTTTTTCTGCGATATGTGCTGTTTTAAAGCATAAATAAATTGTTTAATATAAATGTTGTGGATATCAAACTGCTTGCGATCCCTGGTTTATTTTGACATTGACCAACATGTGGAATCACATGATTGGTAGATGTCCAGTTATTTAGCTTTTCTGTTTGAAAAGTTGCTACACACCCTTAAAAAAGTAAACAGAAGAACAACAACAACAACAACAACAACAAGAAGAAGAACAATTTTGACTTTTATCTCATTGTGTATAAGAGGTATTTACGTTTTTTCTTCACATGTGATGTAAGAAAGTTTTAGACTTTTGGTACTGGTACAGATGGTAATTCAAAGTGATTTCGTTTTGCCGCTGCAACATGGTGAAAACAGCAAAACTCTTGGAGCTGTATAGAGACTGTAGTTTCAAAAAAGTTTTCTTAACTTGTACGACGAACTACCGTTCCTCTCTCTCATATATATATAATTTTTTTAATTTGAGAGTAAAAATATATGAAAGCACGATGACCTTTATGTACAAAAATCTTCACTAACATACAATTGAACAAGAACTGATGAATTTTTATAAACAGTGCCATTTAATATGATAGTGAAAAATAAATAGATTTTAAGTTAAGGAAATAAATGCCAATGTATTCATTTATTTCAATATTTATATTAATGTATTTATTTATTTATTTATGTTTTACCAAACCAAATGTATAGGCTATCCTTCAGCATATAGCTAAATTCTCAGAAATGAACATTCGTTTTTGACGGTGGGGACCAAAAATAGCGTTACTCTTATCAACCAATATCAAGAGAAGAAACCGTACTTCCTCGCGGCAATAGGGACCACAATGAGCGTAACTCACAGGAAATCAAAAGGTTTCAGAACCATCAGTCAAGCAAGGACTGAATGACTCCAAACTATCTTAAAAATTATCGATATCCAGAGTATTGAATAATAACTAGTTTCCAAATGCAGAAGAGTGCAATAAGCAAGTCCAGGCTAAGCTTGTATTCATTACAACCCTAGGATACCCTAGGCGAAGCAGTTCCGGCGACCCCAGGCAATGGCAACAGCGGGAGGCGACGGCGGCAGCAGAGGACCCTCGGAAGGCGACGGCGGCAGCAGCGGACCCTCGGGAGGCGAACTCGGGAGGGGAGCCCCTGGCCATAGCGGCGGCAGAGGGAGCTCCACTTCTCCCTCGTACCCTGTAACTGGTGGCTCCCCAGGCGATGCGGAGCAGCATGCAACCCGAGGCGATGCGGAGCAGAAGGCAACCCCAGGCGATGCATGGCAGGCATCCTTGGGCGGAGCCGGAACCAGCAGGTATTCACCCTATGCTGGTGGAGGTGGGAGCGACCAGTAGTCCTTCCACGGCGGTGGAGGTGGAACCAGCAGGAATCCACCCTCTGCTGGTGGAGGTGGGAGGTGCGAGCAGTCCTCCCATGGCAATGGAGACGGAACCAGCAGGAATTCACCCTCTGCTGGTTGAGGTCGGAGCTACAAGCAGTCCTCCCATGGCAATGGAGGAGGTGGAGACATAGGCAGCTCCTGCTGCTCTGCTCCTGGCGGTGGAGACAGCGTGTAGTCTCAGAAATACAGACTCCACAACAGGAAATGGCGGGTGAAAACTGAGCCGTGGCGTTCAGTATATTTTTATTAAACAAAATAAAGAATTTAAACAAAACACAAAACAAAAGGCGCGTTGGCCAAACAAATGGAAACAAACAAACCACGGATACGAGTACCTTCAGGGTTCACAGTAAGTAGCAATCGTTCCTTTTATTTCAGTCAGACTTACGTCTCTCCTCTAACACTGTCCATTTAACGCAGACAGCTGCCGGCTTTTATATTCTGGCCGAGGGGTTTAACTAGCTATTAATTAATTACCTTATTACCCCTCGGCCATAGTCTGCACGAGATTAATAAGGATGCGTGACTGTCAGCTAGTTAAATAATCAGTAGCTGATCAGTCACGCATCCTCACAAGGTTTCAAAACTAAACACAAAACAATACAATTAAATGACGGCGGCTTCGTCCGCCTGCATTAAAAATACAATAATAATAATAATAATAATAATAATAATAATAACAACAACAACGACAAAATAATCAAAGGGGCGGGACACTCCGCCACAACTTGATTTTGAGATTTCAGTATTTTTGTATACTAGAACATCTTAACTTTCAATTTCAATTTTAAAAGTTTAAATGCAATGTGTAAGAGCTATAAACTGGACATTTTCTGAAGTATATGCATGCGCTTCAGTCGGCATCCAGACCTAGATACACAAACATGGATTAAGAAATCGCTTGTATGCTCAATGTCAACGACAAATACAAGCAAGTTCTCTACCTGTTACTGTCAGAATACTTTCATAACAATGATGCCGACTCGGACTGCCTTTCTGATACTAGTGACAAAAGCGAGTGAGGTTTTTTTTCTTTCTTACTGCTTTTGCTGTGTTACACCCATTAAGTTATTTCCCTGGAGTTTAGTAGAAACAAGCCTATCTGTGCAGGGAAAAAAAAACTACCGTGCTTCTATATAAATATCTGACTACACTTCGTTTACAGTTTTGGAATTTTGTTTAATGAACAATGATCATTGTAAAGAATTATTTTAAATTTTCATACATTATTATTTATTATTATTTATTTCTTAGCATACATGTGCCACATTGCATGTAAATTGGATGAATATAAGTGTATATTGCACCTGCCGCATAAAATTATTTACAATTTGTTCTATATGGTTCTATAAATGCACCATATGTTGTTGCTTAATTGGACAGCACAAAAGTCTGGCCAGGTTTTCACATAGTTTTCAAATGGGTTTTCCAAATGAGGTTTTCAGAATCAGGTTTTCAGGGTTTTGCGAAAGGGTTTCAAATTAGTGCTCTTTCATTTAGTTTTCTATTGGCTATGTCCAGTAGCATAAGTAATTAGTGGAATTACATTTTTATTGAAAATTATATACAAAATGAACAGAAAGACATTGGAAAGATTCCTCACCCCCCACCCCCTTGTTACATGGGTTGACGACAAATAAATGAGCAGTGCATATTTATCACAACAATAGCAACTTCCTAATTATTATTTATTTCTTAGCAGACGCCCTTATCCAGGGTGACTTACAATTGTTACAACATATCACATTATACATTATTTCACATTATACAGATATCACATTATTTTTACATACAATTACCCATTTATACAGTTGGGTTTTTACTGGAGCAATCTAGGTAAAGTACCTTGCTCAAGGGTACAACAGCAGTGTCCTCCACTGGGGATTGAACCCACAACCCTCTGGTCAAGAGTCCAGAGCCCTAACCACTACTCCACACTGCTACCCAGTTAGAACTAGTGATCTGATTCTCAGCAGCCTGTCTGTGTATCACAGTTAGTACTAGTGATCTAATTGCAGTTGCCGAGTCTCTCCACATCAGCAGAGTGGAAGCTTTGGCTTTCCAAAAAAATAATGTCTGAAAAACACCTGTAGCTAGTGCCGCATGGAGAGTTGATGAGGAGGGAGCCAGCGTTGCACAGTCATTTTCTTTGCTGCAGTCATGCTTGCCAGCCACAATCTACGCTCATTCTCAGAGAGAGGAAATTTAGAAACATCACCCAGGAGAAAAAGTGCAGGGTGCAGTGGGAAGCGCCTTCTGATAATAGCAGAAACAGAATCGACTACCTGCCCCCAAAAAAGAACATCTGGGCAGTCCCATAGTATATGCATTAGAGTGCCTGGTACTCCTAGGTTGCACAAAGTACAAAGAGGATGGGGGGCTAGCCCCATAAAATGTCTTTTATGAGGGGTCAAATAAGTTCTGTGGCATATTTTAAAGTGAATAAATTGGTGATTTGGATTTTTAGACGCTCCAAAAACACCACACCGTACCCCACACCGTTTCCCAATCTATAGTCCCTCCCCACTGCGCTATATCCTTCTCCCATAGCTTTACACATGAGAGAGGAGCAGGGGAGTGTGCAGTGAGATGTTTATATATATGGGAGATTAAGCCCTTAGGTGCTGCCCCCAGGACCCAGTCCACTACTGGGTGACGGATTAAGTTGGAACCCCAAGGAACCCCATATGTTTTTAAAGCAGATCTCAGTCTAAAATAAAAAAAAAACAAAGAGGTGCTAGGGATACTATAGCGAGACACTAGGTCCTGGAACTCTAGGATAGACTCCTGACCGGCTACATCGTTCAACACGTGTATACCCCTCCAGGCCCACGAGTCCAAGGAAAAGGGTTTACCACCGGTTAAAATATTAACATTGTTCCAAATGGACGAATGTCTGTGCCACTTAATTTTGAGACCCAAAGTTCTTTCCACTGCCCGAAAGGTTTGCACAGTGCATTCGATTATGGGGCCATAGTGCAGTGAACACTTTTTGTAAGTAAGACCAGAGAACAGTGTATTCTAATTGGCGATAATATTTCCTATTCTATCTCCTTCCAAGAAGAGTGTACAGTTGGGTTCATCCAATGGCTTAGTGTACGTAATAAGAAAGACCAGTGGTAAAATTTAAAATTTGGGCAGGCCCAACCGCCTTGTGCTTTATTGCGTTGTAATAAAGACCATTTAATACGAGGGCGCTTACCATTCCAGACAAATTTTCTCAACAAGGAATCAAGTTTTGACCATTAGTCCAACGGTGGAGGTAATGGGAGCATTGAACTAATACAATTAATATGCGGGAGAATATTCATTTTAATTGAGGCAATACGGGCAGGAACTGATGCTGGTAGTAGCGTCCATCTGTTCAAATCCCCCTCAATTTTCTTTAACGCTTTTGTGTAATTATTTTTAGAAATTGTTGATATGGAGGGACGTATTGAAGCTGACACCCTGGGATCCTTCAGGAAGCTGCTTGATGAGATTCTGGGATCAATAAGTTACTAACAACCAAACAAGCAAGATGGGCCGACTGGCCGCCTGTCATTTGTAACCTTCCTTATGTTCTTATGACCAGGGTTGGGAACCACTGTATTAGATTGTAAATTAATGCTTGTAACACCACACAAGTCACGTTGAATAAAGGTGTCACCTTAAAAGACTAATAATAATAATAATAATAATAAATATATGTATGTGTGTGTGTGTGTTTATTTGTTTGCACACATGCTTTGGCAATACTGTAGCACTCCTGTCTTCCCAATATAGACAATCTGAATTTGAATTTAAAAGAACAAACATTTCTGTGGAACTGGGCTTCTAATTACATCCTCTCTTACTCACTGAAATAACATCTTATCAGCAATGGGCTTAAGATTTGGTTATAAAGTCTGCAAATAAAATTCTCACTTCCCTGTACAGCGTTTTAAACAGTAGAGTTCTTCATGCCTGCTGACCCTGAAACAGCACAGCCCTTTTAACCCTTTGCGGTCCTTTCTGGAATTCATTAACAGATGACATAAAAACTACTCATGAATCTAGGGATTTTGCTTATAAACCTAAAGTGTGGTTAAAATCAAAACAAACATGTAATCATTGATTGGGAGGGCTGTATTGTCGTTTATTCAGCAATTGATTGTTGATTTGATTGTCTTTGTTTTCACCTGCCAAATGAAAAGGAGCTTTTAGCTAAATTTGGGTACAGTGCATCATATGACATGTTAATGTATGTAAAAAATTGTACAATGTCTCTGTAAAATAAACAGAAGAAATAAAAATAAAATATTCATAAAGCATGTTCAACTAAAATCAAAAGTAAGCATTTGAACTGCCTCTAGAGGGACTGTTAAATTAGCACATGAAAGATTTATCTGACACGACAACTTCTTTGTGTTGTTTTCTAATAAGGAAAACAAGGTACATGCTTTATAAATATGGCCCTACAGTATGTTTTCTCCAGATCTCTTGGAAAGCCTGTGAGAGGGACATTTTGTAAAGTACAGAAAAGACAAATGTTTATTTTCTATTCACTATTTTATTTCCATAGGTACCATTCATTCAGGCAAGTTGCTTATATATGTGACCCTTCTATATGCCGTGTTTTAATCAGGCATTGAGGTTTTACTTAAACATTTACAACTGCAAATTAAATGGTTTAATTATTTTTTTTCCTGAAGTTAGTTTAATTTAAAAAACTAAACATAGCTTTTGTAAACTTTTAAGTAAAAATCAGGGTGTAATAAACAGCCTACCTTTTACTACTTTCCAGCATACAGAATCTATGTGACTAGTATTAAAATGTGAGGAGGTGTAACAAGCTGGCTTTAGTGGTGACGTCAGACCAGAAATGAACACACAGCACTGCAAGTGAAATGGTGAATGAAAGCGCTGTTGCGCGGTTTAATAAACAAAGAAATAAACGGTTTAAACAAAACACAAACACTGTTACAAAATAAATGGCACGGTGACCAAACAAACACACAGACAGACAAAACGGTGGACGAACCTCAAACAAGTATCGTGCTGCTTGAAAGCCAGCACGTAGCAATTGTTAATCTTTAAATATATATTATCTTCTCTCTCTCACCTGTGCTCCACTCACCGAACACACAACCCCCGAGTGAGTGAAAAAGTGCCTCTTTGATGCAGCTGTACCGAGACTCGATTGCTAATCAATCATTCAGTTGAAGTCTCTGTGCACTTGTACGTGAATATTGTTAGTTGGGGATTGGGGGCTAGCATGATGATTAGCGGATTCCTTAGTTAACCAATGACCGAGCCCGGTTGGTCTATATTAGGGTGAACAGCGCTGCTGTTCGGGTTGGATTATTCTTAGTTTTTCGGTGTACATAAAAGAGCAATAAACGGTACTTTTAAGTGCCTTTCAACCCCAAACTTGTCTGCCTCATTATTTCACCGTTGCTCAACTAACCTCCCACTTGGAACCCACAGCATGCTCAGTGTTACAATATAAACACGAATTTCTACAATTATTTATTTAAAAATATTTTTTTCTAAATATATTTATTCCTCTATGCATTTTTTAAAGCATTTATTCATTTCTACCTAATAAATTATTCCTTTATTTAATTTTTTATTAAACAAGGAACTACAATTTATCAGAGATCAGAGATTTAGACAAGGAAGCTACATGCCACTCTTGTGTACAATTCCATTCTATGGTATCTACCAAACAGGAAACTAGATATTTTCAAACAGGAAACAGAGCATTTCTACAATCGAGCAGCACCTTCAGGTTTTCAGTGAAAGCTGGTCAGGCATGGATGTAAGCTTAAAAAATGAACGCATTTCAACAACTGCCCAGTGGAGCAGTGGGCTAAGGCCTTGTGCCCTTCAAGGATGTTATGTTACAAGATCAAACCTTGGTAAATTTTTATTTTTATTTATTTATTATTTTTTTCTGCGATATGTGCTGTTTTAAAGCATAAATAAATTGTTTAATATAAATGTTGTGGATATCAAACTGCTTGCGATCCCTGGTTTATTTTGACATTGAGCAACATGTGGAATCACATGATTGGTAGATGTCCAGTTATTTAGCTTTTCTGTTTGAAAAGTCGCTACACACTCTTAAAAAAGTAAACAGAAGAAGAACAACAACAAGAACAATTTTACCTTAGTTTGATGACTTATATCTCATTGTGTATAAGAGGTATTTATGTTTTTTCTTCACATGTGATGTAAGAAAGTTTTAGACTTTTGGTACTGGTACAGATGGTAATTCAAAGTGATTTCGTTTTGCCGCTGCAACATGGTGAAAACAGCAAAACTCTTGGAGCTGTATAGAGACTCACGGTAGTTTCAAAAAAGTTTTCTTAACTTGTACGAGAAACTACCGTTCTCTCTCTCTCTCTCTCTCTCTCTCTCTATATATATATATTATTTTTTTAATTTGAGAGTAAAAATATATGAAAGCACGATGACCTTTATGTACAAAAATCTTCACTAACATACAATTGAACAAGAACTGATGAATTTTTATTTTTGTTTCATTCAGTAAACAGTGCCATTTAATATATGATAGTGAAAAATAAATAAATTTTAAGTTAAGGAAATAAATGCCAATGTATTCATTTAGTTCAATATTTATATTAATGTATTTATTTATTTATGTTTTACTTTTACCAAACCAAATGTATAGGCTATCCTTCAGCATATAGCTAATAATTCTCAGAAATGAACATTCGTTTTTGATGGTGGGGACCAAAAATAGCGTTACTCTTATCAACCAATATCAAGAGAAGAAACCGTACTTCCTTGCTGCAATAGGGACCACAATGAGCGTAACTCTCACAGGAAACCAAAAGGTTTCAGAACCATCAGTCAAGCAAGGACTGAATGACTCCAAACTATCTTAAAAAGATTATCGATATCCAGAGTATTGAATAATTACTAGTTTCCAAATGCAGAATAGTGCAATAAGCAAGTCCAGGCTAAGCTTGTATTCATTACAACCCTGGGCGACCCTAGGCGAAGCAGTTCCGGCGACCCCAGGCAATGGCAACAGCGGGAGGCGACGGCGGCAGCAGAGGACCCTCAGGAGGCGACTGTGGCAGCAGCGGACCCTCGGGAGGCGACGGCGGCAGCAGCGGACCCTCGGGAGGGGAGCCCCTGGCCATAGAGGCGGCAGAGGGAGCTCCACTTCTCCCTCGTACCCTGTAACTGGTGGCTCCCCAGGCGATGCGGAGCAGCATGCAACCCCAGGCGATGCGGTGCAGCAGGCAACCCCAGACGAGGCATGGCAGGCATCCTTGGGCGGTGCCGGAACCAGCAGGTATTCACCCTATGCTGGTGGAGGTGGGAGCGACCAGTGGTCCTTCCACGGCGATGGAGGTGGAACCAGCAGGAATCCACCCTCTGCTGGTGGAGGTGGGAGCTGCGAGCAGTCCTCCCATGGCAATGGAGACAGAACCAGCAGGAATTCACCCTCTGCTGGTTGAGGTGGGAGCTGCAAGCAGTCCTCCCATGGCAATGGAGGAGGTGGAGACATAGGCAGCTCCTGCTGCTCTGCTCCTGGCGGTGGAGACAGCGTGTAGTCTCAGAAATATAGACTCCACAACAGGAAATGGCGGGTGAAAACTGAGCCGTGGCGTTCAATATATTTTATTAAACAAAATAAAGAATTTAAACAAAACACAAAACAAAAGGCGCGTTGGCCAAACAAATGGAAACAAACAAACCACGGATACGAGTACCTTCAGGGTTCACAGTAAGTAGCAATCGTTCCTTTTATTTCAGTCAGACTTACGTCTCTCCTCTAACACTGTCCATTTAACGCAGACAGCTGCCGGCTTTTATATTCTGGCCGAGGGGTTTAACTAGCTATTAATTAATTACCTTATTACCCCTCGGCCATAGTCTGCATGAGATTAATAAGGATGCGTGACTGTCAGCTAGTTAAATAATCAGTAGCTGATCAGTCACGCATCCTCACGAGGTTTCAAAACTAAACACAAAACAATACAATTAAATGACGGCGGCTTCGTCCGCCTGCATTAATAATAATAATAATAATAATAATAATAATAATAATAATAATAATAATAATAATAATAATAATAATAATAATAATAATAATAACAACAACAACAACGACAAAATAATCAAAGGGGCGGGACACTCCGCCACAACTTGATTTTGAGATTTCAGTGTTTTTGTATACTAGAACATCTTAACTTTCAATTTCAATTTTAAAAGTTTAAATGCAATGTGTAAGAGCTATAAACTGGACATTTTCTGAAGTATATGCATGCGCTTCAGTCGGCATCCAGACCTAGATACACAAACATGGATTAAGAAATCGCTTGTATGCTCAATGTCAACGACAAATACAAGCAAGTTCTCTACCTGTTACTGTCAGAATACTTTCATAACAATGATGCCGACTCGGACTGCCTTTCTGATACTAGTGACAAAAGCGAGTGAGGTTTTTTTTCTTTCTTACTGCTTTTGCTGTGTTACACCCATTAAGTTATTTCCCTGGAGTTTAGTAGAAACAAGCCTATCTGTGCAGGGAAAAAAAAACTACCGTGCTTCTATATAAATATCTGACTACACTTCGTTTACAGTTTTGGAATTTTGTTTAATGAACAATGATCATTGTAAAGAATTATTTTAAATTTTCATACATTATTATTTATTATTATTTATTTCTTAGCATACATGTGCCACATTGCATGTAAATTGGATGAATATAAGTGTATATTGCACCTGCCGCATAAAATTATTTACAATTTGTTCTATATGGTTCTATAAATGCACCATATGTTGTTGCTTAATTGGACAGCACAAAAGTCTGGCCAGGTTTTCACATAGTTTTCAAATGGGTTTTCCAAATGAGGTTTTCAGAATCAGGTTTTCAGGGTTTTGCGAAAGGGTTTCAAATTAGTGCTCTTTCATTTAGTTTTCTATTGGCTATGTCCAGTAGCATAAGTAATTAGTGGAATTACATTTTTATTGAAAATTATATACAAAATGAACAGAAAGACATTGGAAAGATTCCTCACCCCCCACCCCCTTGTTACATGGGTTGACGACAAATAAATGAGCAGTGCATATTTATCACAACAATAGCAACTTCCTAATTATTATTTATTTCTTAGCAGACGCCCTTATCCAGGGTGACTTACAATTGTTACAACATATCACATTATACATTATTTCACATTATACAGATATCACATTATTTTTACATACAATTACCCATTTATACAGTTGGGTTTTTACTGGAGCAATCTAGGTAAAGTACCTTGCTCAAGGGTACAACAGCAGTGTCCTCCACTGGGGATTGAACCCACAACCCTCTGGTCAAGAGTCCAGAGCCCTAACCACTACTCCACACTGCTACCCAGTTAGAACTAGTGATCTGATTCTCAGCAGCCTGTCTGTGTATCACAGTTAGTACTAGTGATCTAATTGCAGTTGCCGAGTCTCTCCACATCAGCAGAGTGGAAGCTTTGGCTTTCCAAAAAAATAATGTCTGAAAAACACCTGTAGCTAGTGCCGCATGGAGAGTTGATGAGGAGGGAGCCAGCGTTGCACAGTCATTTTCTTTGCTGCAGTCATGCTTGCCAGCCACAATCTACGCTCATTCTCAGAGAGAGGAAATTTAGAAACATCACCCAGGAGAAAAAGTGCAGGGTGCAGTGGGAAGCGCCTTCTGATAATAGCAGAAACAGAATCGACTACCTGCCCCCAAAAAAGAACATCTGGGCAGTCCCATAGTATATGCATTAGAGTGCCTGGTACTCCTAGGTTGCACAAAGTACAAAGAGGATGGGGGGCTAGCCCCATAAAATGTCTTTTATGAGGGGTCAAATAAGTTCTGTGGCATATTTTAAAGTGAATAAATTGGTGATTTGGATTTTTAGACGCTCCAAAAACACCACACCGTACCCCACACCGTTTCCCAATCTATAGTCCCTCCCCACTGCGCTATATCCTTCTCCCATAGCTTTACACATGAGAGAGGAGCAGGGGAGTGTGCAGTGAGATGTTTATATATATGGGAGATTAAGCCCTTAGGTGCTGCCCCCAGGACCCAGTCCACTACTGGGTGACGGATTAAGTTGGAACCCCAAGGAACCCCATATGTTTTTAAAGCAGATCTCAGTCTAAAATAAAAAAAAAACAAAGAGGTGCTAGGGATACTATAGCGAGACACTAGGTCCTGGAACTCTAGGATAGACTCCTGACCGGCTACATCGTTCAACACGTGTATACCCCTCCAGGCCCACGAGTCCAAGGAAAAGGGTTTACCACCGGTTAAAATATTAACATTGTTCCAAATGGACGAATGTCTGTGCCACTTAATTTTGAGACCCAAAGTTCTTTCCACTGCCCGAAAGGTTTGCACAGTGCATTCGATTATGGGGCCATAGTGCAGTGAACACTTTTTGTAAGTAAGACCAGAGAACAGTGTATTCTAATTGGCGATAATATTTCCTATTCTATCTCCTTCCAAGAAGAGTGTATAGTTGGGTTCATCCAATGGCTTAGTGTACGTAATAAGAAAGACCAGTGGTAAAATTTAAAATTTGGGCAGGCCCAACCGCCTTGTGCTTTATTGCGTTGTAATAAAGACCATTTAATACGAGGGCGCTTACCATTCCAGACAAATTTTCTCAACAAGGAATCAAGTTTTGACCATTAGTCCAACGGTGGAGGTAATGGGAGCATTGAACTAATACAATTAATATGCGGGAGAATATTCATTTTAATTGAGGCAATACGGGCAGGAACTGATGCTGGTAGTAGCGTCCATCTGTTCAAATCCCCCTCAATTTTCTTTAACGCTTTTGTGTAATTATTTTTAGAAATTGTTGATATGGAGGGACGTATTGAAGCTGACACCCTGGGATCCTTCAGGAAGCTGCTTGATGAGATTCTGGGATCAATAAGTTACTAACAACCAAACAAGCAAGATGGGCCGACTGGCCGCCTGTCATTTGTAACCTTCCTTATGTTCTTATGACCAGGGTTGGGAACCACTGTATTAGATTGTAAATTAATGCTTGTAACACCACACAAGTCACGTTGAATAAAGGTGTCACCTTAAAAGACTAATAATAATAATAATAATAATAAATATATGTATGTGTGTGTTTATTTGTTTGCACACATGCTTTGGCAATACTGTAGCACTCCTGTCTTGCCAATAAAGACAATCTGAATTTGAATTTAAAAGAACAAACATTTCTGTGGAACTGGGCTTCTAATTACATCCTCTCTTACTCACTGAAATAACAACTTATCAGCAATGGGCTTAAGATTTGGTTATAAAGTCTGCAAATAAAATTCTCACTTCCCTGTACAGCGTTTTAAACAACAGAGATCTTCATGCCTGCTGACCCTGAAACAGCACAGCCCTTTTAACCCTTTGCGGTCCTTTCTGGAATTCTTTAACAGATGACATAAAAACTACTCATGAATCTAGAGATTTTGCTTATAAACCTAAAGTGTGGTTAAAATCAAAACAAACATGTAATCATTGATTGGGAGGGTTGTATTGTCGTTTATTCAGCAATTGATTGTTGATTTGATTGTCTTTGTTTTCACCTGCCAAATGAAAAGGAGCTTTTAGCTAAATTTGGGTACAGTGCATCATATGACATGTTAGTGTGTGTAAAAAATTGTACAATGTCCCTGTCCAATAAACAGAAGAAATAAAAATTAAATAAAAATAAAATATTCATAAAGCATTTTCAACTAAAATCAAAAGTAAGCATTTGAACTGCCTCTACAGGGACTGTTAAATTAGCACATGAAAGATTTATCTGACACGACAACTTCTTTGTGTTGTTTTCTAATAAGGAAAACAAGGTACATGCTTTATAAATATGGCACTACAGTATGTTTTCTCCAGATCTCTTGGAAAGCCTGTGAGAGGGACATTTTGTAAAGTACAGAAAAGACAAATGTTTATTTTCTATTCACTATTTTCTTTCCATAGGTACCATTCATTCAGGCAAGTTGCTTATATATGTGACCCTTCTATATGCCGTGTTTTAATCAGGCATTGAGGTTTTACTTAAACATTTACAACTGCAAATTAAATGGTTTAATTATTTTTTTCCTGAAGTTAGTTTAATGTAAAAAACTAAACATAGCTTTTGTAAACTTTTAAGTAAAAATCAGGGTGTAATAAACAGCCTACCTTTTACTACTTTCCAGCATACAGAATCTATGTGACTAGTATTAAAATGTGAGGAGGTGTAACAAGCTGGCTTTAGTGGTGACGTCAGACCAGAAATGAACACACAGCACTGCAAGTGAAATGGTGAATGAAAGCGCTGTTGCGCAGTTTAATAAACAAAGAAATAAACGGTTTAAACAAAACACAAACACTGTTACAAAATAAACGGCACGGTGACCAAACAAACACACAGACAGACAAAACGGTGGACGAACCTCAAACAAGTATCGTGCTGCTTGAAAGCCAGCACGTAGCAATTGTTAATCTTTAAATATATATTATCTTCTCTCTCTCACCCGTTCTCCACTCACCGAACACACAACCCCGAGTGAGTGAAAAAGTGCCTCTCTGATGCAGCTGTACCGAGACTCGATTGCTAATCAATCATTCAGTTGGAGTCTCTGTGCACTTGCACGTGAATATTGTTAGTTGGGGATTGGGGGCTAGCATGATAATTAGCGGATACCTTAGTTAACCAATGACCGAGCCCGGTTGGTCTATATTAGGGCGAACAGCGCTGTTGTCTGGGTTGGATTATTCTTAGTTTTTCGGTGTACATAAAAGAGCAATAAACGGTACTTTTAAGTGCCTTTCAACCCCAAACTTGTCTGCCTCATTATTTCACCGTCGCTCAACTAACCTCCCACTTGGAACCCACAGCATGCTCAGTGTTACAATATAAACACGAATTTCTACAATTATTTATTTAAAAATATTTTTTTCTAAATATATTTATTCCTCTATGCATTTTTTAAAGCATTTATTCATTTCTACCTAATAAATTATTCCTTTATTTAATTTTTTATTAAACAAGGAACTACAATTTATCAGAGATCAGAGATTTAAACAAGGAAGCTACATGCCAATCTTGTGTACAATTCCATTCTATGGTATCTACCAAACAGGAAACTAGATATTTTCAAACAGGAAACAGAGCATTTCTACAATCGAGCAAAACCTTCAGGTTTTCAGTGAAAGCTGGTCAGGCTTGGATGTAAGCTTAAAAAATGAACGCATTTCAACAACTGTGCAGCACCGCAGCGGCCTAAGGCCTTATGCCCTTCAAGGATGTTATGTTACAAGATCAAACCTTGGTAAATTTTTATTTTTATTTATTTTATTTTTTTTCTGCGATATGTGCTGTTTTAAAGCATAAATAAATTGTTTAATATAAATGTTGTGGATATCAAACTGCTTGCGATCCCTGGTTTATTTTGACATTGACCAACATGTGGAATCACATGATTGGTAGATGTCCAGTTATTTAGCTTTTCTGTTTGAAAAGTTGCTACACACCCTTAAAAAAGTAAACAGAAGAACAACAACAACAACAACAACAACAAGAAGAACAATTTTGACTTTTATCTCATTGTGTATAAGAGGTATTTACGTTTTTTCTTCACATGTGATGTAAGAAAGTTTTAGACTTTTGGTACTGGTACAGATGGTAATTCAAAGTGATTTCGTTTTGCCGCTGCAACATGGTGAAAACAGCAAAACTCTTGGAGCTGTATAGAGACTGTAGTTTCAAAAAAGTTTTCTTAACTTGTACGACGAACTACCGTTCCTCTCTCTCATATATATATAATTTTTTTAATTTGAGAGTAAAAATATATGAAAGCACGATGACCTTTATGTACAAAAATCTTCACTAACATACAATTGAACAAGAACTGATGAATTTTTATTTTTGTTTCATACAGTAAACAGTGCCATTTAATATGATAGTGAAAAATAAATAGATTTTAAGTTAAGGAAATAAATGCCAATGTATTCATTTATTTCAATATTTATATTAATGTATTTATTTATTTATTTATGTTTTACCAAACCAAATGTATAGGCTATCCTTCAGCATATAGCTAAATTCTCAGAAATGAACATTCGTTTTTGACGGTGGGGACCAAAAATAGCGTTACTCTTATCAACCAATATCAAGAGAAGAAACCGTACTTCCTCGCGGCAATAGGGACCACAATGAGCGTAACTCACAGGAAATCAAAAGGTTTCAGAACCATCAGTCAAGCAAGGACTGAATGACTCCAAACTATCTTAAAAATTATCGATATCCAGAGTATTGAATAATAACTAGTTTCCAAATGCAGAAGAGTGCAATAAGCAAGTCCAGGCTAAGCTTGTATTCATTACAACCCTAGGATACCCTAGGCGAAGCAGTTCCGGCGACCCCAGGCAATGGCAACAGCGGGAGGCGACGGCGGCAGCAGAGGACCCTCGGAAGGCGACGGCGGCAGCAGCGGACCCTCGGGAGGCGAACTCGGGAGGGGAGCCCCTGGCCATAGCGGCGGCAGAGGGAGCTCCACTTCTCCCTCGTACCCTGTAACTGGTGGCTCCCCAGGCGATGCGGAGCAGCATGCAACCCGAGGCGATGCGGAGCAGAAGGCAACCCCAGGCGATGCATGGCAGGCATCCTTGGGCGGAGCCGGAACCAGCAGGTATTCACCCTATGCTGGTGGAGGTGGGAGCGACCAGTAGTCCTTCCACGGCGGTGGAGGTGGAACCAGCAGGAATCCACCCTCTGCTGGTGGAGGTGGGAGGTGCGAGCAGTCCTCCCATGGCAATGGAGACGGAACCAGCAGGAATTCACCCTCTGCTGGTTGAGGTCGGAGCTACAAGCAGTCCTCCCATGGCAATGGAGGAGGTGGAGACATAGGCAGCTCCTGCTGCTCTGCTCCTGGCGGTGGAGACAGCGTGTAGTCTCAGAAATACAGACTCCACAACAGGAAATGGCGGGTGAAAACTGAGCCGTGGCGTTCAGTATATTTTTATTAAACAAAATAAAGAATTTAAACAAAACACAAAACAAAAGGCGCGTTGGCCAAACAAATGGAAACAAACAAACCACGGATACGAGTACCTTCAGGGTTCACAGTAAGTAGCAATCGTTCCTTTTATTTCAGTCAGACTTACGTCTCTCCTCTAACACTGTCCATTTAACGCAGACAGCTGCCGGCTTTTATATTCTGGCCGAGGGGTTTAACTAGCTATTAATTAATTACCTTATTACCCCTCGGCCATAGTCTGCACGAGATTAATAAGGATGCGTGACTGTCAGCTAGTTAAATAATCAGTAGCTGATCAGTCACGCATCCTCACAAGGTTTCAAAACTAAACACAAAACAATACAATTAAATGACGGCGGCTTCGTCCGCCTGCATTAAAAATACAATAATAATAATAATAATAATAATAATAATAATAATAATAATAATAACAACAACAACGACAAAATAATCAAAGGGGCGGGACACTCCGCCACAACTTGATTTTGAGATTTCAGTATTTTTGTATACTAGAACATCTTAACTTTCAATTTCAATTTTAAAAGTTTAAATGCAATGTGTAAGAGCTATAAACTGGACATTTTCTGAAGTATATGCATGCGCTTCAGTCGGCATCCAGACCTAGATACACAAACATGGATTAAGAAATCGCTTGTATGCTCAATGTCAACGACAAATACAAGCAAGTTCTCTACCTGTTACTGTCAGAATACTTTCATAACAATGATGCCGACTCGGACTGCCTTTCTGATACTAGTGACAAAAGCGAGTGAGGTTTTTTTTCTTTCTTACTGCTTTTGCTGTGTTACACCCATTAAGTTATTTCCCTGGAGTTTAGTAGAAACAAGCCTATCTGTGCAGTGAAAAAAAAACTACCGAGCTTCTATATAAATATCTGACTACACTTCGTTTACAGTTTTCGAATTTTGTTTAATGAACAATGATCATTGTAAAGAATTATTTTAAATTTTCATATATTATTATTTATTATTATTTATTTCTTAGCATACATGTGCCACATTGCATGTAAATTGGATGAATATAAGTGTATATTGCACCTGCCGCATAAAATTATTTACAATTTGTTCTATATGGTTCTATAAATGCACCATATGTTGTTGCTTAATTGGACAGCACAAAAGTCTGGCCAGGTTTTCACATAGTTTTCAAATGGGTTTTCCAAATGAGGTTTTCAGAATCAGGTTTTCAGGGTTTTGCGAAAGGGTTTCAAATTAGTGCGCTTTCATTTAGTTTTCTATTGGCTATGTCCAGTAGCATAAGTAATTAGTGGAATTACATTTTTATTGAAAATTATATACAAAATGAACAGAAAGACATTGGAAAGATTCCTCACCCCCCACCCCCTTGTTACATGGGTTGACGACAAATAAATGAGCAGTGCATATTGATCACAACAATAGTAACTTCCTAATTGCAGTTGCCGAGTCTCTCCACATCAGCAGAGTGGAAGCTTTGGCTTTCCAAAAAAATAATGTCTAAAAACACCTGTAGCTAGTGCCACATGGAGAGTTGATGAGGAGGGAGCCAGCGTTGCACAATCATTTTCTTTGCTGCAGTCATGCTTGCCAGCCACAATCTACGCTCATTCTCAGAGAGAGGAAATTTAGAAACATCACCCAGGAGAAAAAGTGCAGGGTCCAGTGGGAAGCGCCTTCTGATAATAGCAGAAACGGAATCGACTACCTGCCCCCAAAAAAGAACATCTGGGCAGTCCCATAGTATATGCATTAGAGTGCCTGGTACTCCTAGGTTGCACAAAGTACAAAGAGGATGGGGGGCTAGCCCCATAAAATGTCTTTTATGAGGGGTCAAATAAGTTCTGTGGCATATTTTAAAGTGAATAAATTGGTGATTTGGATTTTTAGACGCTCCAAAAACACTACCCCACACCGTTTCCCAATCTATAGTCCCTCCCCACTGCGCTATATCCTTCTCCCATAGCTTTACACATGAGAGAGGAGCAGGGGAGTGTGCAGTGAGATGTTTATATATATGGGAGACTAAGCCCTTAGGTGCTGCCCCCAGGACCCAATCCACTACTGGGTGACGGATTAAGTTGGAACCCCAAGGAACCCCATATGTTTTTAAAGCAGATCTCAGTCTAAAATAAAAAAAAAACAAAGAGGTGCTAGGGATCCTATAGCGAGACACTAGGTCCTGGAACTCTAGGATAGACTCCTGACCGGCTACATCGTTCAACACGTGTATACCCCTCCAGGCCCACGAGTCCAAGGAAAAGGGTTTACCACCAGTTAAAATATTAACATTGTTCCAAATGGACGAATGTCTGTGCCACTTAATTTTGAGACCCAAAGTTCTTTCCACTGCCCGAAAGGTTTGCACAGTGCATGCGATTATGGGGCCATAGTGCAGTGAACACTTTTTGTAAGTAAGACCAGAGAACAGTGTATTCTAATTGGCGATAATATTTCCTGTTCTATCTCCTTCCAAGAAGAGTGTACAGTTGGGTTCATCCAATGGCTTAGTGTACGTAATAAGAAAGACCAGTGGTAAAATTTAAAATTTGGGCAGGCCCAACCGCCTTGTGCTTTATTGCGTTGTAATAAAGACCATTTAATACGAGGGCGCTTACCATTCCAGACAAATTTTCTCAACAAGGAATCAAGTTTTGACCATTAGTCCAACGGTGGAGGTAATGGGAGCATTGAACTAATACAATTAATATGCGGGAGAATATTCATTTTAATTGAGGCAATACGGGCAGGAACTGATGCTGGTAGTAGCGTCCATCTGTTCAAATCCCCCTCAATTTTCTTTAACGCTTTTGTGTAATTATTTTTAGAAATTGTTGATATGGAGGGACGTATTGAAGCTGACACCCTGGGATCCTTCAGGAAGCTGCTTGATGAGATTCTGGGATCAATAAGTTACTAACAACCAAACAAGCAAGATGGGCCGACTGGCCGCCTGTCATTTGTAACCTTCCTTATGTTCTTATGACCAGGGTTGGGAACCACTGTATTAGATTGTAAATTAATGCTTGTAACACCACACAAGTCACGTTGAATAAAGGTGTCACCTTAAAAGACTAATAATAATAATAATAATAATAATAATAATATTAATAATAATAATAATAATAATAATAATAATAATAATAATAATAATAATAATAATAACACTATGTAACACAATTTTTGTTCCTGGGTAGTAAGTGTTATTTCCTAATTGCTTATGCCTCAAAAGTATAGCAAATGGCTATTATTCCCCACAAACTTTGCTTTTGTGACCAGGACAGTGATATTTTGAAATTTACCTATTTCCAATGAGAAAACGGGCGAATTTGTGTCTTCGTTCACATAAAGTCAGAAAAAAACAACATATGAATCCAAATTAACATGTATTTATACTAAAGTAATACAAAAATGACTACAAAAGATTTAGAAGTGAGTAGTTTTTCGAGATTTACGATTATACTGTAAATCACTTTCACGAATCAGCCCCCAAATGTAGTCTCCCATCAAGTTCTCGTTATACTGTCCTTGGTAGCGGCATTCAAAGTCCAGTATATCCTGGTGGAAGCGCTCGCCTTGCTCCTCCGAGTACGCTCCCATGTTCTCCTTGAATTTATCAAGATGAGCATCAAGGATATGGACTTTGAGGGACATCCTACAGCCCATTGTGCCGTAGTTCTTCACCAGAGTCTCAACCAGCTCCACATAGTTTTCGGCCTTGTGATTGCCCAGGAAGCCCCGAACCACTGCGACAAAGCTGTTCCAAGCCGCTTTCCCCTTACTAGTGAGCTTCTTGGGGAATTCATTGCACTCCAGGATCTTCTTTATCTGTGGTCCGACGAAGACACCGGCTTTGACCTTTGCCTCAGACAGCTTAGGGAAGAAGTCTTGAAGGTACTTGAAGGCTGCCGACTCCTTATCTAGAGCTCTGACAAATTGTTTCATAAAGCCCAATTTGATGTGCAGTGGTGGCATCAGCACCTTCCGGGGGTCCACCAGTGGCTCCCACTTGATGTTGTTCCTCCCCACAGAGAACTCGGTCCGCTGTGGCCAGTCCCGCCTGTGGTAGTGCGCCTTGGTGTCCCTGCTGTCCCAAAGGCAAAGATAGCAGGGAAACTTGGTAAAACAGCCTTGGAGACCCATCAGGAATGCCACCATTTTGAAGTCTCAAAATGCGTCTGCCGGATGCTTGCAGCCTCTTGATGCCATCTCAGAAAAATGCAGATATGTATCCACTTAGGCAGCTGGAACTAAACTGAACTGGTGGGCTTAAGGCCCCTGTATTTATACTACTATTTATATTACTGGAAAGTTCTAGAAAGTTCTAGAAGTTACTCCAAGTTTACTCAGCACTGAATCTATCTGGAATGTTCTGGAAAATAGTTAAATTTCAAAATATCACTGTCCTGGTCACAAAAGCAAAGTTTGTGGGGAATAATAGCCATTTGCTATACTTTTGAGGCATAAGCAATTAGGAAATAACACTTACTACCCAGGAACAAAAAAAAAAGAAAAATTGTTACACGGTGTTATAATAATAATAATAATAATAAATATATGTATGTGTGTGTGTGTGTTTATTTGTTTGCACACATGCTTTGGCAATACTGTAGCACTCCTGTCTTGCCAATAAAGACAATCTGAATTTGAATTTAAAAGAACAAACATTTCTGTGGAACTGGGCTTCTAATTTCATCCTCTCTTACTCACTGAAATAACATCTTATCAGCAATGGGCTTAAGATTTGGTTATAAAGTCTGCAAATAAAATTCTCACTTCCCTGTACAGCGTTTTAAACAATAGAGATTTTCATGCCTGCTGACCCTGAAACAGCACAGCCCTTTTA
This sequence comes from Acipenser ruthenus, assembly GCF_902713425.1. Lineage (NCBI taxonomy): Eukaryota > Metazoa > Chordata > Actinopteri > Acipenseriformes > Acipenseridae > Acipenser > Acipenser ruthenus. Next base: position 2,117,203 of record NC_081230.1, read on the forward strand.
ACCCTTTGCGGTCCTTTCTGGAATTCATTAACAGATGACATAAAAACTACTCATGAGTCTAGAGATTTTGCTTATAAACCTAAAGTGTGGTTAAAATCTAAACAAACATGTAATCATTGATTGGGAGGGTTGTATTGTCGTTTATTCAGCAATTGATTGTTGATTTGTCTTTGTTTTCACCTGCCAAATGAAAAGGAGCTTTTAGCTAAATTTGGGTACAGTGCATCATATGACATGTTAGTGTGTGTAAAAAATTGTACAATGTCCCTGTCCAATAAACAGAAGAAATAAAAATTAAATAAAAATAAAATATTCATAAAACATTTTCAACCAAAATCAAAAGTAAGCATTTGAACTGCCTCTACAGGGACTGTTAAATTAGCACATGAAAGATTTATCTGACACGACAACTTCTTTGTGTTGTTTTCTAATAAGGAAAACAAGGTACATGCTTTATAAATATGGCCCTACAGTATGTTTTCTCCAGATCTCTTGGAAAGCCTGTGAGAGGGACATTTTGTAAAGTACAGAAAAGACAAATGTTTATTTTCTATTCACTATTTTTTTTCCATAGGTACCATTCATTCAGGCAAGTTGCTTATATATGTGACCCTTCTATATGCCGTGTTTTAATCAGGCATTGAGGTTTTACTTAAACATTTACAACTGCAAATTAAATGGTTTAATTATTTTTTTCCTGAAGTTAGTTTAATGTAAAAAACTAAACATAGCTTTTGTAAACTTTTAAGTAAAAATCAGGGTGTAATAAACAGCCTACCTTTTACTACTTTCCAGCATACAGAATCTATGTGACTAGTATTAAAATGTGAGGAGGTGTAACAAGCTGGCTTTAGTGGTGACGTCAGACCAGAAATGAACACACAGCACTGCAAGTGAAATGGTGAATGAAAGCGCTGTTGCGCGGTTTAATAAACAAAGAAATAAACGGTTTAAACAAAACACAAACACTGTTACAAAATAAACGGCACGGTGACCAAACAAACACACAGACAGACAAAACGGTGGACGAACCTCAAACAAGTATCGTGCTGCTTGAAAGCCAGCACGTAGCAATTGTTAATCTTTAAATATATATTATCTTCTCTCTCTCACCCGTTCTCCACTCACCGAACACACAACCCCGAGTGAGTGAAAAAGTGCCTCTTTGATGCAGCTGTACCGAAACTCGATTGCTACTCAATCATTCAGTTGGAGTCTCTGTGCACTTGCACGTGAATATTGTTAGTTGGGGATTGGGGGCTAGCATGATAATTAGCGGATTCCTTAGTTAACCAATGACCGAGCCCGGTTGGTCTATATTAGGGTGAACAGCGCTGCTGTTCGGGTTGGATTATTCTTAGTTTTTCGGTGTACATAAAAGAGCAATAAACGGTACTTTTAAGTGCCTTTCAACCCCAAACTTGTCTGCCTCATTATTTCACCGTCGCTCAACTAACCTCCCACTTGGAACCCACAGGTGTTACAATATAAACACGAATTTCTACATTTATTTATTTAAAAATATTTTTTTCTAAATATATTTATTCTTCTATGCATTTTTTAAAGCATTTATTCATTTCTACCTAATAAATTATTCCTTTATTTAATTTTTTATTAAATGAGGAACTACAATTTATCAGAGATTTAGACAAGGAAGCTACATGCCACTCTTGTGTACAATTCCATTCTATGGTATCTACCAAACATTAAACAGAGCATTTCTACAATCGAGCAGAACCTTCATGTTTTCAGTGAAAGCTGGTCAGGCATGGATGTAAGCTTAAAAAATGAACACATTTCAACAACTGCCCAGTGGTGCAGCGGGCTAAGGCCTTGTGCCCTTCAAGGATGTTATGTTACAAGATCAAACCTTGGTAAATTTTAATTTTTATTTATTTATTTTTTTTTCTGCGATATGTGCTGTTTTAAAGCATAAATAAATTGTTTAATATAAATGGTGTGGATATCAAACTGCTAGCGATCCCTGGTTTATTTTGACGTTGACCAACATGTGGAATCACATGATTGGTAGATGTCCAGTTATTTAGCTTTTCTGTTTGAAAAGTCGCTACACACTCTTAAAAAAGTAAACAGAAGAAGAAGAACAACAACAACAACAACAACAACAACAACAACAACAAGAAGAAGAACAATTTTACCTTAGTTTGATGACTTTTATCTCAGGTATTTACGCTTTTTCTTCACATTTGATGTAAGAAAGTTTTAGACTTTTGGTACTGGTACAGATGGTAATTCAAAGTGATTTCGTTTTGCCGCTGCAACATGGTGAAAACAGCAAAACTTGTACGAGGAACTACCGTTCCTCTCTCTCTCAATTCAATTCAATTCAAATTGGCTTTATTGGCATGACAATAAAAATAATTGTGTTGCCAAAGCACATACATGGCATAACCAACTCAAATATACAGACAAAGAATTTTTCTTAATACTAACAGTATCCCTCCTCCCTCTATATTAATACAGTAAACAGAATCCCTCCCTTCCCCTCTATATCAAACAGTACCCCCTTCCCTCTTTCTATATTAAACAGAATCCCTCCCTCCCTCCCTCTCTCTTTTCCCTCTCTAGTGTGACGTGTTCACGGTCTGTCCCTCAGGCTATGACAGGTCTCCACGTATTGACCAGCCAGTCTGGCTGTGTGTTTGTCTTCCCCCAGCAGGATTGACAGCTTCTGGGTATCACACATTTTTGGGAATTCTGGGACTAAATCACAGAATTTGGGGAAGAAAATGTCCCTTATGTTTTTATATTTTTCACACTGTGTCAGGAAGTGAATCTCTGTCTCGACCTCTCCTGTCTCACAGTGACCACAGTGCCTGTTCTCCCTGGCCAGCCAGGTTTGCCTCTGTCGGCCTTTTTCAATGGCCAGGTTGTGGTCACTGAGCCGGTATTTGGTCAGGATCTGCCTCTGCTTTGTGTTTCTGACAGTTACCAGGTAATCTGCCAGGGTGTAATTTCTATTTAGGGTCCGATAGCACTCTAGTTTGTTTTGTGTTTTAGTGTTTGTATCCCAATGGTCCAGATAGGAGTGTTTCAGGTGTTTTATAATTTGGTTGACACTAATTGGAATTGTTTTTGCAGTGCTGTCCTGAAGCTGACTGATGTCAGTGTTGCTCAGCTCAGTGAGCTTCAGGACCAGCTGGCTGAGGGGACTCTTTTCTGGGCTGAGCTCTTGGTATTGCAGGGCTTTATGATGGAGTGAGTTTGGGTCACTAGTTTTTAGATGAATCCAGTATTTTAATGCTCTTTTTTGGATGTTAATAATCAATGGATAAAGGCCTAATTCAGCCCTGCATGCATTGTTTGGTGTTTTTCTTTGTAATCTCATGATGTTTTTACAGAACTCTGCATGCAGGGTTTCTGTGGGGTGTTTGTCCCATTTTGTGTATTCCTGGTTGGTGATTGGACCCCACACTTCACTGCCATAGAGAGCAATTGGCTGAATTACACTTTCAAAAATTTTGAGCCAAATTTTGACGGGGGGATTTATATTGTAGAGCCTCCTCTTTATGGCATAAAAAGCCCTGCGTGCTTTCTCCTTTAGTGCATTCACTGCCAGGTTAAAGCTCCCTGATGCACTGATGGTCAGACCCAGGTATGTGTAGCTGCTGGTGTGCTCTAGGGTGGTGTTACCTAGAGTGAAGTGGTACTTATTTCCCTGAGATCTGGCTTTCTTCTCTCTCTCTCTCTCACTCTCTCTCTCTCTCTCTCTCTCTCTCTCTCTCTATATATATATATTATTTTTTAATTTGAGAGTAAAAATATATGAAAGCACAATGACCTTTATGTACAAAAATCTTCACTAACATACAATTGAACAAGAACTGATGAATTTTTATTTTTGTTTCATACAGTAGAGAGTGCCATTTAATATATGATAATGAAAAATAAATAGATTTTAAGTTAAGGAAATAAATGCCAATGTATTCATTTATTTCAATATTTATATTAATGTATTTATTTATTTATGTTTTACTTTTACCAAACCAAATGTATAGGCTATCCTTCAGCATATAGCTAATAATTCTCAGAAATGAACGTTCGCTTTTGACGGTGGGGACCAAAAATAGCGTAACTCTTATCAACTAATATCAAGAGAAGAAACCGTACTTCCTCGCGGCAATAGGGACCACAATGAGCGTAACTCTCACAGGAAACCAAAAGGTTTCAGAACCATCAGTCAAGCAAGGACTGAATGAATCTTAAAAAGATTATCGATATCCAGAGTATTGAATAATAACTAGTTTCCAAATGCAGAATAGTGCAATAAGCAAGTCCAGGCTAAGCTTGTATTCATTACAACCCTTGGCGACCCCAGGCAATGGCAGCAGCGGGAGGCGACGGCGGCAGCAGAGGACCCTCGGGAGGGGAGCCCCTGGCCATAGCGGCGGCAGAGGGAGCTCCACTTCTCCCTCGTACCCTGTAACTGGTGGCTCCCCAGGCGATGTGGAGCAGCATGCAACCCCAGGCGATGCGGAGCAGCATTCAACCCCAGGTGATGCATGGCAGGCATCCTTGGGCGGAGCCGGAACCAGCAGGTATTCACCCTATGCTGGTGGAGGTGGGAGCGACCAGTAGTCCTTCCACGGCAGTGGAGGTGGAACCAGCAGGAATTCACCCTCTACTGGTGGAGGTCGGAGCTGCAAGCAGTCCTCCCATGGCAATGGAGAAGGTGGAACATAGGCAGCTCCTGCTGCTCTGCTCCTGGCGGTGGAGACAGCATGTAGTCTCCTGGAAATGAAAGTGGGAGCAGCGGACAGTCTCCCCCTGGCGGAGGCGAGAGCAGCAAGTAGTTGCCTTGCGGTGGAGGCGAGAGCAGCGGGTAGTCTCCCTCGGTTGCAGGGGACTGGTGCGGCTCTCCCTCGGTTGCAGGGGACTGGTGCGGCTCTCCCTCGGTTGCAGGGGACTGGTGTGGCTCTCCCTCGGTTGCAGGGAAGACAGTGCTCAGGGGGTAGTGCTGGCTCTGTGGCGGCATTCTCCCTCTGCTGGTGGAGATGGGAACAGCAGGCACTCCTGCTCCGCTGTTCTCATCTTGGGCTGTGGACGTTCGTGCTCCTGCCCCTCAGGCTGTGGACACTCTGCCTTCCGCTTCGTGGGCTGTAGACGCCTGTGCTTCCCCCTTCTGGGCACTGGATGCTCAGGCTCGTCCCACTCAGGCGTAGGACGACTAGGATCCTCATCCTCTGGCTCCTGCTCTGGGCAGCCCTTGTCCTCATGCCCATAGGCAATGCACATGGTGCACCACCTTGGCGCCTTCTGCTTCCTCCTCACCTTTCCCCATCTCTGCCTCCTTCACCTCACCTTCCTCTCCTGGGCCGGTTCCTCCTCTCCCTCTTGGTAGGGACAGCGCACCACCTTGTGCCCGAACTCCCCACAGGCAAGGCACCAGCCTTGGTCCTCAAGGCCAACGAGGAGGTCCTCCAGCTCATTGCGACGGTCTCCCCAGACCCAGTTTTCCATTTTTTTTTTTTTTTTTAGAATCCAAAAAATAATTCACTGTTGTGAAAAAATAAAAATTCACCCGCCGTATTCCTGGTCTGACACTTGGAGACGCTGTTATCCCACGATGACACCAACTGTGAAAGGGTGGCTTTGCAGGGGTGACGTCAGACCAGAAATACAGACTCCACAACAGGAAATGGCGGGTGAAAACTGAGCCGTGGCGTTCAGTATATTTTATTAAACAAAATAAAGAATTTAAACAAAACACAAAACAAAAGGCGTGTTGGCCAAACAAATGGAAACAAACAAACCACAGATACGAGTACCTTCAGGGTTCACAGTAAGTAGCAATCGTTCCTTTTATTTCAGTCAGACTTACGTCTCTCCTCTAACTCTGTCCATTTAACGCAGACAGCTGCCGGCTTTTATATTCTGGCCGAGGGGTTTAACTAGCTATTAATTAATTACCTTATTACCCCTCGGCCATAGTCTGCATGAGATTAATAAGGATGCGTGACCGTCAGCTAGTTAAATAATCAGTAGCTGATCAGTCACGCATCCTCACGATGTTTCAAAACTAAACACAAAACAATATAATTAAATGACGGCGGCTTCGTCCACCTGCATTAAAAATACAATAATAATAATAATAATAATAATAATAATAATAATAATAATAATAATAATAATAATAACAACAACAACAACGACAAAATAATCAAAGGGGCGGGACACTCCGCCACAACTTGATTTTGAGATTTCAGTGTTTTTGTATACTAGAACATCTTAACTTTCAATTTCAATTTTAAAAGTTTAAATGCAATGTGTAAGAGCTATAAACTGGACATTTTCTGAAGTATATGCATGCGCTTCAGTCGGCATCCAGACCTAGATACACAAACATGGATTAAGAAATCGCTTGTATGCTCAATGTCAACGACAAATACAAGCAAGTTCTCTACCTGTTACTGTCAGAATACTTTCATAACAATGATGCCGACTCGGACTGCCTTTCTGATACTAGTGACAAAAGCGAGTGAGGTTTTTTTTCTTTCTTACTGCTTTTGCTGTGTTACACCCATTAAGTTATTTCCCTGGAGTTTAGTAGAAACAAGCCTATCTGTGCAGGGAAAAAAAACTACCGTGCTTCTATATAAATATCTGACTACACTTCGTTTACAGTTTTGGAATTTTGTTTAATGAACAATGATCATTGTAAAGAATTATTTTAAATTTTCATACATTATTATTTATTATTATTTATTTCTTAGCATACATGTGCCACATTGCATGTAAATTGGATGAATATAAGTGTATATTGCACCTGCCGCATAAAATTATTTACAATTTGTTCTATATGGTTCTATAAATGCACCATATGTTGTTGCTTAATTGGACAGCACAAAAGTCTGGCCAGGTTTTCACATAGTTTTCAAATGGGTTTTCCAAATGAGGTTTTCAGAATCAGGTTTTCAGGGTTTTGCGAAAGGGTTTCAAATTAGTGCTCTTTCATTTAGTTTTCTATTGGCTATGTCCAGTAGCATAAGTAATTAGTGGAATTACATTTTTATTGAAAATTATATACAAAATGAACAGAAAGACATTGGAAAGATTCCTCACCCCCCACCCCCTTGTTACATGGGTTGACGACAAATAAATGAGCAGTGCATATTTATCACAACAATAGCAACTTCCTAATTATTATTTATTTCTTAGCAGACGCCCTTATCCAGGGTGACTTACAATTGTTACAACATATCACATTATACATTATTTCACATTATACAGATATCACATTATTTTTACATACAATTACCCATTTATACAGTTGGGTTTTTACTGGAGCAATCTAGGTAAAGTACCTTGCTCAAGGGTACAACAGCAGTGTCCTCCACTGGGGATTGAACCCACAACCCTCTGGTCAAGAGTCCAGAGCCCTAACCACTACTCCACACTGCTACCCAGTTAGAACTAGTGATCTGATTCTCAGCAGCCTGTCTGTGTATCACAGTTAGTACTAGTGATCTAATTGCAGTTGCCGAGTCTCTCCACATCAGCAGAGTGGAAGCTTTGGCTTTCCAAAAAAATAATGTCTGAAAAACACCTGTAGCTAGTGCCGCATGGAGAGTTGATGAGGAGGGAGCCAGCGTTGCACAGTCATTTTCTTTGCTGCAGTCATGCTTGCCAGCCACAATCTACGCTCATTCTCAGAGAGAGGAAATTTAGAAACATCACCCAGGAGAAAAAGTGCAGGGTGCAGTGGGAAGCGCCTTCTGATAATAGCAGAAACAGAATCGACTACCTGCCCCCAAAAAAGAACATCTGGGCAGTCCCATAGTATATGCATTAGAGTGCCTGGTACTCCTAGGTTGCACAAAGTACAAAGAGGATGGGGGGCTAGCCCCATAAAATGTCTTTTATGAGGGGTCAAATAAGTTCTGTGGCATATTTTAAAGTGAATAAATTGGTGATTTGGATTTTTAGACGCTCCAAAAACACCACACCGTACCCCACACCGTTTCCCAATCTATAGTCCCTCCCCACTGCGCTATATCCTTCTCCCATAGCTTTACACATGAGAGAGGAGCAGGGGAGTGTGCAGTGAGATGTTTATATATATGGGAGATTAAGCCCTTAGGTGCTGCCCCCAGGACCCAGTCCACTACTGGGTGACGGATTAAGTTGGAACCCCAAGGAACCCCATATGTTTTTAAAGCAGATCTCAGTCTAAAATAAAAAAAAACAAAGAGGTGCTAGGGATACTATAGCGAGACACTAGGTCCTGGAACTCTAGGATAGACTCCTGACCGGCTACATCGTTCAACACGTGTATACCCCTCCAGGCCCACGAGTCCAAGGAAAAGGGTTTACCACCGGTTAAAATATTAACATTGTTCCAAATGGACGAATGTCTGTGCCACTTAATTTTGAGACCCAAAGTTCTTTCCACTGCCCGAAAGGTTTGCACAGTGCATTCGATTATGGGGCCATAGTGCAGTGAACACTTTTTGTAAGTAAGACCAGAGAACAGTGTATTCTAATTGGCGATAATATTTCCTATTCTATCTCCTTCCAAGAAGAGTGTACAGTTGGGTTCATCCAATGGCTTAGTGTACGTAATAAGAAAGACCAGTGGTAAAATTTAAAATTTGGGCAGGCCCAACCGCCTTGTGCTTTATTGCGTTGTAATAAAGACCATTTAATACAAGGGCGCTTACCATTCCAGACAAATTTTCTCAACAAGGAATCAAGTTTTGACCATTAGTCCAACGGTGGAGGTAATGGGAGCATTGAACTAATACAATTAATATGCGGGAGAATATTCATTTTAATTGAGGCAATACGGGCAGGAACTGATGCTGGTAGTAGCGTCCATCTGTTCAAATCCCCCTCAATTTTCTTTAACGCTTTTGTGTAATTATTTTTAGAAATTGTTGATATGGAGGGACGTATTGAAGCTGACACCCTGGGATCCTTCAGGAAGCTGCTTGATGAGATTCTGGGATCAATAAGTTACTAACAACCAAACAAGCAAGATGGGCCGACTGGCCGCCTGTCATTTGTAACCTTCCTTATGTTCTTATGACCAGGGTTGGGAACCACTGTATTAGATTGTAAATTAATGCTTGTAACACCACACAAGTCACGTTGAATAAAGGTGTCACCTTAAAAGACTAATAATAATAATAATAATAATAAATATATGTATGTGTGTGTTTATTTGTTTGCACACATGCTTTGGCAATACTGTAGCACTCCTGTCTTGCCAATAAAGACAATCTGAATTTGAATTTAAAAGAACAAACATTTCTGTGGAACTGGGCTTCTAATTACATCCTCTCTTACTCACTGAAATAACAACTTATCAGCAATGGGCTTAAGATTTGGTTATAAAGTCTGCAAATAAAATTCTCACTTCCCTGTACAGCGTTTTAAACAACAGAGATCTTCATGCCTGCTGACCCTGAAACAGCACAGCCCTTTTAACCCTTTGCGGTCCTTTCTGGAATTCTTTAACAGATGACATAAAAACTACTCATGAATCTAGAGATTTTGCTTATAAACCTAAAGTGTGGTTAAAATCAAAACAAACATGTAATCATTGATTGGGAGGGTTGTATTGTCGTTTATTCAGCAATTGATTGTTGATTTGATTGTCTTTGTTTTCACCTGCCAAATGAAAAGGAGCTTTTAGCTAAATTTGGGTACAGTGCATCATATGACATGTTAATGTATGTAAAAAATTGTACAATGTCCCTGTCCAATAAACAGAAGAAATAAAAATTAAATAAAAATAAAATATTCATAAAGCATTTTCAACTAAAATCAAAAGTAAGCATTTGAACTGCCTCTACAGGGACTGTTAAATTAGCACATGAAAGATTTATCTGACACGACAACTTCTTTGTGTTGTTTTCTAATAAGGAAAACAAGGTACATGCTTTATAAAAATGGCACTACAGTATGTTTTCTCCAGATCTCTTGGAAAGCCTGTGAGAGGGACATTTTGTAAAGTACAGAAAAGACAAATGTTTATTTTCTATTCACTATTTTCTTTCCATAGGTACCATTCATTCAGGCAAGTTGCTTATATATGTGACCCTTCTATATGCCGTGTTTTAATCAGGCATTGAGGTTTTACTTAAACATTTACAACTGCAAATTAAATGGTTTAATTATTTTTTTCCTGAAGTTAGTTTAATGTAAAAAACTAAACATAGCTTTTGTAAACTTTTAAGTAAAAATCAGGGTGTAATAAACAGCCTACCTTTTCTACTTTCCAGCATACAGAATCTATGTGACTAGTATTAAAATGTGAGGAGGTGTAACAAGCTGGCTTTAGTGGTGACGTCAGACCAGAAATGAACACACAGCACTGCAAGTGAAATGGTGAATGAAAGCGCTGTTGCGCAGTTTAATAAACAAAGAAATAAACGGTTTAAACAAAACACAAACACTGTTACAAAATAAACGGCACGGTGACCAAACAAACACACAGACAGACAAAACGGTGGACGAACCTCAAACAAGTATCGTGCTGCTTGAAAGCCAGCACGTAGCAATTGTTAATCTTTAAATATATATTATCTTCTCTCTCTCACCCGTTCTCCACTCACCGAACACACAACCCCGAGTGAGTGAAAAAGTGCCTCTCTGATGCAGCTGTACCGAGACTCGATTGCTAATCAATCATTCAGTTGGAGTCTCTGTGCACTTGCACGTGAATATTGTTAGTTGGGGATTGGGGGCTAGCATGATAATTAGCGGATACCTTAGTTAACCAATGACCGAGCCCGGTTGGTCTATATTAGGGCGAACAGCGCTGTTGTCTGGGTTGGATTATTCTTAGTTTTTCGGTGTACATAAAAGAGCAATAAACGGTACTTTTAAGTGCCTTTCAACCCCAAACTTGTCTGCCTCATTATTTCACCGTCGCTCAACTAACCTCCCACTTGGAACCCACAGCATGCTCAGTGTTACAATATAAACACGAATTTCTACAATTATTTATTTAAAAATATTTTTTTCTAAATATATTTATTCCTCTATGCATTTTTTAAAGCATTTATTCATTTCTACCTAATAAATTATTCCTTTATTTAATTTTTTATTAAACAAGGAACTACAATTTATCAGAGATCAGAGATTTAAACAAGGAAGCTACATGCCAATCTTGTGTACAATTCCATTCTATGGTATCTACCAAACAGGAAACTAGATATTTTCAAACAGGAAACAGAGCATTTCTACAATCGAGCAAAACCTTCAGGTTTTCAGTGAAAGCTGGTCAGGCTTGGATGTAAGCTTAAAAAATGAACGCATTTCAACAACTGTGCAGCACCGCAGCGGCCTAAGGCCTTGTGCCCTTCAAGGATGTTATGTTACAAGATCAAACCTTGGTAAATTTTTATTTTTATTTATTTTATTTTTTTTCTGCGATATGTGCTGTTTTAAAGCATAAATAAATTGTTTAATATAAATGTTGTGGATATCAAACTGCTTGCGATCCCTGGTTTATTTTGACATTGACCAACATGTGGAATCACATGATTGGTAGATGTCCAGTTATTTAGCTTTTCTGTTTGAAAAGTTGCTACACACCCTTAAAAAAGTAAACAGAAGAACAACAACAACAACAACAACAAGAAGAAGAACAATTTTGACTTTTATCTCATTGTGTATAAGAGGTATTTACGTTTTTTCTTCACATGTGATGTAAGAAAGTTTTAGACTTTTGGTACTGGTACAGATGGTAATTCAAAGTGATTTCGTTTTGCCGCTGCAACATGGTGAAAACAGCAAAACTCTTGGAGCTGTATAGAGACTCTGTAGTTTCAAAAAAGTTTTCTTAACTTGTACGACGAACTACCGTTCCTCTCTCTCATATATATATAATTTTTTTAATTTGAGAGTAAAAATATATGAAAGCACGATGACCTTTATGTACAAAAATCTTCACTAACATACAATTGAACAAGAACTGATGAATTTTTATTTTTGTTTCATACAGTAAACAGTGCCATTTAATATGATAGTGAAAAATAAATAGATTTTAAGTTAAGGAAATAAATGCCAATGTATTCATTTATTTCAATATTTATATTAATGTATTTATTTATTTATTTATGTTTTACCAAACCAAATGTATAGGCTATCCTTCAGCATATAGCTAAATTCTCAGAAATGAACATTCGTTTTTGACGGTGGGGACCAAAAATAGCGTTACTCTTATCAACCAATATCAAGAGAAGAAACCGTACTTCCTCGCGGCAATAGGGACCACAATGAGCGTAACTCACAGGAAATCAAAAGGTTTCAGAACCATCAGTCAAGCAAGGACTGAATGACTCCAAACTATCTTAAAAATTATCGATATCCAGAGTATTGAATAATAACTAGTTTCCAAATGCAGAAGAGTGCAATAAGCAAGTCCAGGCTAAGCTTGTATTCATTACAACCCTAGGATACCCTAGGCGAAGCAGTTCCGGCGACCCCAGGCAATGGCAACAGCGGGAGGCGACGGCGGCAGCAGAGGACCCTCGGAAGGCGACGGCGGCAGCAGCGGACCCTCGGGAGGCGAACTCGGGAGGGGAGCCCCTGGCCATAGCGGCGGCAGAGGGAGCTCCACTTCTCCCTCGTACCCTGTAACTGGTGGCTCCCCAGGCGATGCGGAGCAGCATGCAACCCGAGGCGATGCGGAGCAGAAGGCAACCCCAGGCGATGCATGGCAGGCATCCTTGGGCGGAGCCGGAACCAGCAGGTATTCACCCTATGCTGGTGGAGGTGGGAGCGACCAGTAGTCCTTCCACGGCGGTGGAGGTGGAACCAGCAGGAATCCACCCTCTGCTGGTGGAGGTGGGAGGTGCGAGCAGTCCTCCCATGGCAATGGAGACGGAACCAGCAGGAATTCACCCTCTGCTGGTTGAGGTCGGAGCTACAAGCAGTCCTCCCATGGCAATGGAGGAGGTGGAGACATAGGCAGCTCCTGCTGCTCTGCTCCTGGCGGTGGAGACAGCGTGTAGTCTCAGAAATACAGACTCCACAACAGGAAATGGCGGGTGAAAACTGAGCCGTGGCGTTCAGTATATTTTTATTAAACAAAATAAAGAATTTAAACAAAACACAAAACAAAAGGCGCGTTGGCCAAACAAATGGAAACAAACAAACCACGGATACGAGTACCTTCAGGGTTCACAGTAAGTAGCAATCGTTCCTTTTATTTCAGTCAGACTTACGTCTCTCCTCTAACACTGTCCATTTAACGCAGACAGCTGCCGGCTTTTATATTCTGGCCGAGGGGTTAAACTAGCTATTAATTAATTACCTTATTACCCCTCGGCCATAGTCTGCATGAGATTAATAAGGATGCGTGACTGTCAGCTAGTTAAATAATCAGTAGCTGATCAGTCACGCATCCTCACGAGGTTTCAAAACTAAACACAAAACAATACAATTAAATGACGGCGGCTTCGTCCGCCTGCATTAATAATAATAATAATAATAATAATAATAATAATAATAATAATAATAATAATAATAACAACAACAACAACGACAAAATAATCAAAGGGGCGGGACACTCCGCCACAACTTGATTTTGAGATTTCAGTGTTTTTGTATACTAGAACATCTTAACTTTCAATTTCAATTTTAAAAGTTTAAATGCAATGTGTAAGAGCTATAAACTGGACATTTTCTGAAGTATATGCATGCGCTTCAGTCGGCATCCAGACCTAGATACACAAACATGGATTAAGAAATCGCTTGTATGCTCAATGTCAACGACAAATACAAGCAAGTTCTCTACCTGTTACTGTCAGAATACTTTCATAACAATGATGCCGACTCGGACTGCTTTCTGATACTAGTGACAAAAGCGAGTGAGGTTTTTTTTCTTTCTTACTGCTTTTGCTGTGTTACACCCATTAAGTTATTTCCCTGGAGTTTAGTAGAAACAAGCCTATCTGTGCAGGGAAAAAAAAACTACCGTGCTTCTATATAAATATCTGACTACACTTCGTTTACAGTTTTGGAATTTTGTTTAATGAACAATGATCATTGTAAAGAATTATTTTAAATTTTCATACATTATTATTTATTATTATTTATTTCTTAGCATACATGTGCCACATTGCATGTAAATTGGATGAATATAAGTGTATATTGCACCTGCCGCATAAAATTATTTACAATTTGTTCTATATGGTTCTATAAATGCACCATATGTTGTTGCTTAATTGGACAGCACAAAAGTCTGGCCAGGTTTTCACATAGTTTTCAAATGGGTTTTCCAAATGAGGTTTTCAGAATCAGGTTTTCAGGGTTCTGCGAAAGGGTTTCAAATTAGTGCGCTTTCATTTAGTTTTCTATTGGCTATGTCCAGTAGCATAAGTAATTAGTGGAATTACATTTTTATTGAAAATTATATACAAAATGAACAGAAAGACATTGGAAAGATTCCTCACCCCCCACCCCCTTGTTACATGGGTTGACGACAAATAAATGAGCAGTGCATATTTATCACAACAATAGCAACTTCCTAATTATTATTTATTTCTTAGCAGACACCATTATCCAGGTTGACTTACAATTGTTACAACATATCACATTATACAGATATCACATTATTTTTACATACAATTACCCATTTATACAGTTGGGTTTTTACTGGAGCAATCTAGGTAAAGTACCTTGCTCAAGGGTACAACAGCAGTGTCCCCCACTAGGGATTGAACCCACAACCCTCCGGTCAAGAGTCCAGAGACTTAACCACTACTCCACACTGCTGCCCAGTTAGAACTAGTGATCTGATTCTCAGCAGCCTGTCTGTGTATCACAGTTAGAATAGTGATCTGATTCTCAGCACTGTCTGTGTATCACAGTTAGTACTAGTGATCTAATTGCAGTTGCCGAGTCTCTCCACATCAGCAGAGTGGAAGCTTTGGCTTTCCAAAAAAAATAATGTCTGAAAAACACCTGTAGCTAGTGCCGCATGGAGAGTTGATGAGGAGGGAGCCAGCGTTGCACAATCATTTTCTTTGCAGCACTCATGCTTGCCAGCCACAATCTACGCTCATTCTCAGAGAGAGGAAATTTAGAAACATCACCCAGGAGAAAAAGTGCAGGGTCCAGTGGGAAGCGCCTTCTGATAATAGCAGAAACGGAATCGACTACCTGCCCCCAAAAAAGAACATCTGGGCAGTCCCAAAGTATATGCATTAGAGTGCCTGGTACTCCTAGGTTGCACAAAGTACAAAGAGGATGGGGGGCTAGCCCCATAAAATGTCTTTTATGAGGGGTCAAATAAGTTCTGTGGCATATTTTAAAGTGAATAAATTGGTGATTTGGATTTTTAGACGCTCCAAAAACACTACCCCACACCGTTTCCCAATCTATAGTCCCTCCCCACTGTGCTATATCCTTCTCCCATAGCTTTACACATGAGAGAGGAGCAGGGGAGTGTGCAGTGAGATGTTTATATATATGGGAGATTAAGCCCTTAGGTGCTGCCCCCAGGACCCAGTCCACTACTGGGTGACGGATTAAGTTGGAACCCCAAGGAACCCCATATGTTTTTAAAGCAGATCTCAGTCTAAAACAAAAAAAAAAACAAAGAGGTGCTAGGGATCCTATAGCGAGACACTAGGTCCTGGAACTCTAGGATAGACTCCTGACCGGCTACATCGTTCAACACGTGTATACCCCTCCAGGCCCACGAGTCCAAGGAAAAGGGTTTACCACCGGTTAAAATATTAACATTGTTCCAAATGGACGAATGTCTGTGCCACTTAATTTTGAGACCCAAAGTTCTTTCCACTGCCCGAAAGGTTTGCACAGTGCATGCGATTATGGAGCCATAGTGCAGTGAACACTTTTTGTAAGTAAGACCAGAGAACAGTGTATTCTAATTGGCGATAATATTTCCTGTTCTATCTCCTTCCAAGAAGAGTGTACAGTTGGGTTCATCCAATGGCTTAGTGTACGTAATAAGAAAGACCAGTGGTAAAATTTAAAATTTGGGCAGGCCCAACCGCCTTGTGCTTTATTGCGTTGTAATAAAGACCATTTAATACGAGGGCGCTTACCATTCCAGACAAATTTTCTCAACAAGGAATCAAGTTTTGACCATTAGTCCAACGGTGGAGGTAATGGGAGCATTGAACTATTACAATTAATATGCGGGAGAATATTCATTTTAATTGAGGCAATACGGGTAGGAACTGATGCTGGTAGTAGCGTCCATCTGTTCAAATCCCCCTCAATTTTCTTTAACGCTTTTGTGTAATTATTTTTAGAAATTGTTGATATGGAGGGACGTATTGAAGCTGACACCCTGGGATCCTTCAGGAAGCTGCTTGATGAGATTCTGGGATCAATAAGTTACTAACAACCAAACGAGCAAGATGGGCCAAATGGCCGCCTGTCATTTGTAACCTTCCTTATGTTCTTATGACCAGGGTTGGGAACCACTGTATTAGATTGTATATTAATGCTTGTAACACCACACAAGTCACGTTGAATAAAGGTGTCACCTTAAAAGACTAATAATAATAATAATAATAATAATAATAATAAATCTATGTGTGTGTGTGTGTGTGTGTTTATTTGTTTGCACACATGCTTTGGCAATACTGTAGCACTCCTGTCTTGCCAATAAAGACAATCTGAATTTGAATTTAAAAGAACAAACATTTCTGTGGAACTGGGCTTCTAATTACATCCTCTCTTACTCACTGAAATAACATCTTATCAGCAATGGGCTTAAGATTTGGTTATAAAGTCTGCAAATAAAATTCTCACTTCCCTGTACAGCGTTTTAAACAATAGAGTTCTTCATGCCTGCTGACCCTGAAACAGCACAGCCCTTTTAACCCTTTGCGGTCCTTTCTGGAATTCATTAACAGATGACATAAAAACTACTCATGAATCTAGGGATTTTGCTTATAAACCTAAAGTGTGGTTAAAATCAAAACAAACATGTAACCATTGATTGGGAGGGTTGTATTGTTGTTTATTCAGCAATTGATTGTTGATTTGATTGTCTTTGTTTTCACCTGCCAAATGAAAAGGAGCTTTTAGCTAAATTTGGGTACAGTGCATCATATGACATGTTAGTGTGTGTAAAAAATTGTACAATGTCCCTGTCCAATAAACAGAAGAAATAAAAATTAAATAAAAATAAAATATTCATAAAACATTTTCAACCAAAATCAAAAGTAAGCATTTGAACTGCCTCTACAGGGACTGTTAAATTAGCACATGAAAGATTTATCTGACACGACAACTTCTTTGTGTTGTTTTCTAATAAGGAAAACAAGGTACATGCTTTATAAATATGGCCCTACAGTATGTTTTCTCCAGATCTCTTGGAAAGCCTGTGAGAGGGACATTTTGTAAAGTACAGAAAAGACAAATGTTTATTTTCTATTCACTATTTTTTTTCCATAGGTACCATTCATTCAGGCAAGTTGCTTATATATGTGACCCTTCTATATGCCGTGTTTTAATCAGGCATTGAGGTTTTACTTAAACATTTACAACTGCAAATTAAATGGTTTAATTATTTTTTTCCTGAAGTTAGTTTAATGTAAAAAACTAAACATAGCTTTTGTAAACTTTTAAGTAAAAATCAGGGTGTAATAAACAGCCTACCTTTTACTACTTTCCAGCATACAGAATCTATGTGACTAGTATTAAAATGTGAGGAGGTGTAACAAGCTGGCTTTAGTGGTGACGTCAGACCAGAAATGAACACACAGCACTGCAAGTGAAATGGTGAATGAAAGCGCTGTTGCGCGGTTTAATAAACAAAGAAATAAACGGTTTAAACAAAACACAAACACTGTTACAAAATAAAAGGCACGGTGACCAAACAAACACACAGACAGACAAAACGGTGGACGAACCTCAAACAAGTATCGTGCTGCTTGAAAGCCAGCACGTAGCAATTGTTAATCTTTAAATATATATTATCTTCTCTCTCTCACCCGTTCTCCACTCACCGAACACACAACCCCGAGTGAGTGAAAAAGTGCCTCTCTGATGCAGCTGTACCGAAACTCGATTGCTAATCAATCATTCAGTTGGAGTCTCTGTGCACTTGCACGTGAATATTGTTAGTTGGGGATTGGGGGCTAGCATGATAATTAGCGGATACCTTAGTTAACCAATGACCGAGCCCGGTTGGTCTATATTAGGGCGAACAGCGCTGTTGTCTGGGTTGGATTATTCTTAGTTTTTCGGTGTACATAAAAGAGCAATAAACGGTACTTTTAAGTGCCTTTCAACCCCAAACTTGTCTGCCTCATTATTTCACCGTCGCTCAACTAACCTCCCACTTGGAACCCACAGCACGCTCAGTGTTACAATATAAACACGAATTTCTACAATTATTTATTTAAAAATATTTTTTTCTAAATATATTTATTCCTCTATGCATTTTTTAAAGCATTTATTCATTTCTACCTAATAAATTATTCCTTAATTTAATTTTTTATTAAACGAGGAACTACAATTTATCAGAGATCAGAGATTTAGACAAGGAAGCTACATGCCACTCTTGTGTACAATTCCATTCTATGGTATCTACCAAATAGGAAACTAGATATTTTCAAACAGGAAACAGAGCATTTCTACAATCGAGCAGAACCTTCATGTTTTCAGTGAAAGCTGGTCAGGCATGGATGTAAGCTTAAAAAATGAACGCATTTCAACAACTGCCCAGTGGCGCAGCGGGCTAAGGCCTTGTGCCCTTCAAGGATGTTATGTTACAAGATCAAACCTTGGTCAATTTTTATTTTTATTTATTTTATTTTTTTTTCTGCGATATGTGCTGTTTTAAAGCATAAATAAATTGTTTAATATAAATGTTGTGGATATCAAACTGCTTGCGATCCCTGGTTTATTTTGACATTGAGCAACATGTTGAATCACATGATTGGTAGATGTCCAGTTATTTAGCTTTTCTGTTTGAAAAGTCGCTAAAGTAAACAGAAGAAGAAGAACAACAACAACAACAATTTTACCTTAGTTTGATAACTTATATCTCATTGTGTATAAGAGGTATTTATGTTTTTTCTTCACATGTGATGTAAGAAAGTTTTAGACTTTTGGTACTGGTACAGATGGTAATTCAAAATGATTTCGTTTTGCCGCTGCAACATGGTGAAAACAGCAAAACTCTTGGAGCTGTATAGAGACTCTGTAGTTTCAAAAAAGTTTTCTTGACTTGTACGACGAACTACCGTTCCTCTCTCTCATATATATATAATTTTTTTAATTTGAGAGTAAAAATATATGAAAGCACGATGACCTTTATGTACAAAAATCTTCACTAACATACAATTGAACAAGAACTGATGAATTTTTATTTTTGTTTCATACAGTAAACAGTGCCATTTAATATGATAGTGAAAAATAAATAGATTTTAAGTTAAGGAAATAAATGCCAATGTATTCATTTATTTCAATATTTATATTAATGTATTTATTTATTTATTTATGTTTTACCAAACCAAATGTATAGGCTATCCTTCAGCATATAGTGAACATTCGTTTTTGACGGTGGGGACCAAAAATAGCGTTACTCTTATCAACCAATATCAAGAGAAGAAACCGTACTTCCTCGCGGCAATAGGGACCACAATGAGCGTAACTCACAGGAAATCAAAAGGTTTCAGAACCATCAGTCAAGCAAGGACTGAATGACTCCAAACTATCTTAAAGATTATCGATATCCAGAGTATTGAATAATAACTAGTTTCCAAATGCAGAAGAGTGCAATAAGCAAGTCCAGGCTAAACTTGTATTCATTACAACCCTAGGATACCCTAGGCGAAGCAGTTCCGGCGACCCCAGGCAATGGCAACAGCGGGAGGCGACGGCGGCAGCAGAGGACCCTCGGAAGGCGACGGCGGCAGCAGCGGACCCTCGGGAGGCGAACTCGGGAGGGGAGCCCCTGGCCATAGCGGCGGCAGAGGGAGCTCCACTTCTCCCTCGTACCCTGTAACTGGTGGCTCCCCAGGCGATGCGGAGCAGCATGCAACCCGAGGCGATGCGGAGCAGAAGGCAACCCCAGGCGATGCATGGCAGGCATCCTTGGGCGGAGCCGGAACCAGCAGGTATTCACCCTATGCTGGTGGAGGTGGGAGCGACCAGTAGTCCTTCCACGGCGGTGGAGGTGGAACCAGCAGGAATCCACCCTCTGCTGGTGGAGGTGGGAGGTGCGAGCAGTCCTCCCATGGCAATGGAGACGGAACCAGCAGGAATTCACCCTCTGCTGGTTGAGGTCGGAGCTACAAGCAGTCCTCCCATGGCAATGGAGGAGGTGGAGACATAGGCAGCTCCTGCTGCTCTGCTCCTGGCGGTGGAGACAGCGTGTAGTCTCAGAAATACAGACTCCACAACAGGAAATGGCGGGTGAAAACTGAGCCGTGGCGTTCAGTATATTTTATTAAACAAAATAAAGAATTTAAACAAAACACAAAACAAAAGGCGCGTTGGCCAAACAAATGGAAACAAACAAACCACGGATACGAGTACCTTCAGGGTTCACAGTAAGTAGCAATCGTTCCTTTTATTTCAGTCAGACTTACGTCTCTCCTCTAACACTGTCCATTTAACGCAGACAGCTGCCGGCTTTTATATTCTGGCCGAGGGGTTTAACTAGCTATTAATTAATTACCTTATTACCCCTCGGCCATAGTCTGCATGAGATTAATAAGGACTGTCAGCTAGTTAAAAAATGCGTGACTGTCAGCTAGTTAAATAATCAGTAGCTGATCAGTCACGCATCCTCACGAGGTTTCAAAACTAAACACAAAACAATACAATTAAATGACGGCGGCTTCGTCCGCCTGCATTAATAATAATAATAATAATAATAATAATAATAATAATAATAATAATAATAATAATAATAATAATAACAACAACGACAAAATAATCAAAGGGGCGGGACACTCCGCCACAACTTGATTTTGAGATTTCAGTGTTTTTGTATACTAGAACATCTTAACTTTCAATTTCAATTTTAAAAGTTTAAATGCAATGTGTAAGAGCTATAAACTGGACATTTTCTGAAGTATATGCATGCGCTTCAGTCGGCATCCAGACCTAGATACACAAACATGGATTAAGAAATCGCTTGTATGCTCAATGTCAACGACAAATACAAGCAAGTTCTCTACCTGTTACTGTCAGAATACTTTCATAACAATGATGCCGACTCGGACTGCCTTTCTGATACTAGTGACAAAAGCGAGTGAGGTTTTTTTTCTTTCTTACTGCTTTTGCTGTGTTACACCCATTAAGTTATTTCCCTGGAGTTTAGTAGAAACAAGCCTATCTGTGCAGTGAAAAAAAAACTACCGAGCTTCTATATAAATATCTGACTACACTTCGTTTACAGTTTTCGAATTTTGTTTAATGAACAATGATCATTGTAAAGAATTATTTTAAATTTTCATATATTATTATTTATTATTATTTATTTCTTAGCATACATGTGCCACATTGCATGTAAATTGGATGAATATAAGTGTATATTGCACCTGCCGCATAAAATTATTTACAATTTGTTCTATATGGTTCTATAAATGCACCATATGTTGTTGCTTAATTGGACAGCACAAAAGTCTGGCCAGGTTTTCACATAGTTTTCAAATGGGTTTTCCAAATGAGGTTTTCAGAATCAGGTTTTCAGGGTTTTGCGAAAGGGTTTCAAATTAGTGCGCTTTCATTTAGTTTTCTATTGGCTATGTCCAGTAGCATAAGTAATTAGTGGAATTACATTTTTATTGAAAATTATATACAAAATGAACAGAAAGACATTGGAAAGATTCCTCACCCCCCACCCCCTTGTTACATGGGTTGACGACAAATAAATGAGCAGTGCATATTGATCACAACAATAGTAACTTCCTAATTGCAGTTGCCGAGTCTCTCCACATCAGCAGAGTGGAAGCTTTGGCTTTCCAAAAAAATAATGTCTAAAAACACCTGTAGCTAGTGCCACATGGAGAGTTGATGAGGAGGGAGCCAGCGTTGCACAATCATTTTCTTTGCTGCAGTCATGCTTGCCAGCCACAATCTACGCTCATTCTCAGAGAGAGGAAATTTAGAAACATCACCCAGGAGAAAAAGTGCAGGGTCCAGTGGGAAGCGCCTTCTGATAATAGCAGAAACGGAATCGACTACCTGCCCCCAAAAAAGAACATCTGGGCAGTCCCATAGTATATGCATTAGAGTGCCTGGTACTCCTAGGTTGCACAAAGTACAAAGAGGATGGGGGGCTAGCCCCATAAAATGTCTTTTATGAGGGGTCAAATAAGTTCTGTGGCATATTTTAAAGTGAATAAATTGGTGATTTGGATTTTTAGACGCTCCAAAAACACTACCCCACACCGTTTCCCAATCTATAGTCCCTCCCCACTGCGCTATATCCTTCTCCCATAGCTTTACACATGAGAGAGGAGCAGGGGAGTGTGCAGTGAGATGTTTATATATATGGGAGACTAAGCCCTTAGGTGCTGCCCCCAGGACCCAATCCACTACTGGGTGACGGATTAAGTTGGAACCCCAAGGAACCCCATATGTTTTTAAAGCAGATCTCAGTCTAAAATAAAAAAAAAACAAAGAGGTGCTAGGGATCCTATAGCGAGACACTAGGTCCTGGAACTCTAGGATAGACTCCTGACCGGCTACATCGTTCAACACGTGTATACCCCTCCAGGCCCACGAGTCCAAGGAAAAGGGTTTACCACCAGTTAAAATATTAACATTGTTCCAAATGGACGAATGTCTGTGCCACTTAATTTTGAGACCCAAAGTTCTTTCCACTGCCCGAAAGGTTTGCACAGTGCATGCGATTATGGGGCCATAGTGCAGTGAACACTTTTTGTAAGTAAGACCAGAGAACAGTGTATTCTAATTGGCGATAATATTTCCTGTTCTATCTCCTTCCAAGAAGAGTGTACAGTTGGGTTCATCCAATGGCTTAGTGTACGTAATAAGAAAGACCAGTGGTAAAATTTAAAATTTGGGCAGGCCCAACCGCCTTGTGCTTTATTGCGTTGTAATAAAGACCATTTAATACGAGGGCGCTTACCATTCCAGACAAATTTTCTCAACAAGGAATCAAGTTTTGACCATTAGTCCAACGGTGGAGGTAATGGGAGCATTGAACTAATACAATTAATATGCGGGAGAATATTCATTTTAATTGAGGCAATACGGGCAGGAACTGATGCTGGTAGTAGCGTCCATCTGTTCAAATCCCCCTCAATTTTCTTTAACGCTTTTGTGTAATTATTTTTAGAAATTGTTGATATGGAGGGACGTATTGAAGCTGACACCCTGGGATCCTTCAGGAAGCTGCTTGATGAGATTCTGGGATCAATAAGTTACTAACAACCAAACAAGCAAGATGGGCCGACTGGCCGCCTGTCATTTGTAACCTTCCTTATGTTCTTATGACCAGGGTTGGGAACCACTGTATTAGATTGTAAATTAATGCTTGTAACACCACACAAGTCACGTTGAATAAAGGTGTCACCTTAAAAGACTAATAATAATAATAATAATAATAATAATAATAATATTAATAATAATAATAATAATAATAATAATAATAATAATAATAATAATAATAACACTATGTAACACAATTTTTGTTCCTGGGTAGTAAGTGTTATTTCCTAATTGCTTATGCCTCAAAAGTATAGCAAATGGCTATTATTCCCCACAAACTTTGCTTTTGTGACCAGGACAGTGATATTTTGAAATTTACCTATTTCCAATGAGAAAACGGGCGAATTTGTGTCTTCGTTCACATAAAGTCAGAAAAAAACAACATATGAATCCAAATTAACATGTATTTATACTAAAGTAATACAAAAATGACTACAAAAGATTTAGAAGTGAGTAGTTTTTCGAGATTTACGATTATACTGTAAATCACTTTCACGAATCAGCCCCCAAATGTAGTCTCCCATCAAGTTCTCGTTATACTGTCCTTGGTAGCGGCATTCAAAGTCCAGTATATCCTGGTGGAAGCGCTCGCCTTGCTCCTCCGAGTACGCTCCCATGTTCTCCTTGAATTTATCAAGATGAGCATCAAGGATATGGACTTTGAGGGACATCCTACAGCCCATTGTGCCGTAGTTCTTCACCAGAGTCTCAACCAGCTCCACATAGTTTTCGGCCTTGTGATTGCCCAGGAAGCCCCGAACCACTGCGACAAAGCTGTTCCAAGCCGCTTTCTCCTTACTAGTGAGCTTCTTGGGGAATTCATTGCACTCCAGGATCTTCTTTATCTGTGGTCCGACGAAGACACCGGCTTTGACCTTTGCCTCAGACAGCTTAGGGAAGAAGTCTTGAAGGTACTTGAAGGCTGCCGACTCCTTATCTAGAGCTCTGACAAATTGTTTCATAAAGCCCAATTTGATGTGCAGTGGTGGCATCAGCACCTTCCGGGGGTCCACCAGTGGCTCCCACTTGATGTTGTTCCTCCCCACAGAGAACTCGGTCCGCTGTGGCCAGTCCCGCCTGTGGTAGTGCGCCTTGGTGTCCCTGCTGTCCCAAAGGCAAAGATAGCAGGGAAACTTGGTAAAACAGCCTTGGAGACCCATCAGGAATGCCACCATTTTGAAGTCTCAAAATGCGTCTGCCGGATGCTTGCAGCCTCTTGATGCCATCTCAGAAAAATGCAGATATGTATCCACTTAGGCAGCTGGAACTAAACTGAACTGGTGGGCTTAAGGCCCCTGTATTTATACTACTATTTATATTACTGGAAAGTTCTAGAAAGTTCTAGAAGTTACTCCAAGTTTACTCAGCACTGAATCTATCTGGAATGTTCTGGAAAATAGTTAAATTTCAAAATATCACTGTCCTGGTCACAAAAGCAAAGTTTGTGGGGAATAATAGCCATTTGCTATACTTTTGAGGCATAAGCAATTAGGAAATAACACTTACTACCCAGGAACAAAAAAAAAAGAAAAATTGTTACACGGTGTTATAATAATAATAATAATAATAAATATATGTATGTGTGTGTGTGTGTTTATTTGTTTGCACACATGCTTTGGCAATACTGTAGCACTCCTGTCTTGCCAATAAAGACAATCTGAATTTGAATTTAAAAGAACAAACATTTCTGTGGAACTGGGCTTCTAATTTCATCCTCTCTTACTCACTGAAATAACATCTTATCAGCAATGGGCTTAAGATTTGGTTATAAAGTCTGCAAATAAAATTCTCACTTCCCTGTACAGCGTTTTAAACAATAGAGATTTTCATGCCTGCTGACCCTGAAACAGCACAGCCCTTTTAACCCTTTGCGGTCCTTTCTGGAATTCATTAACAGATGACATAAAAACTACTCATGAGTCTAGAGATTTTGCTTATAAACCTAAAGTGTGGTTAAAATCTAAACAAACATGTAATCATTGATTGGGAGGGTTGTATTGTCGTTTATTCAGCAATTGATTGTTGATTTGTCTTTGTTTTCACCTGCCAAATGAAAAGGAGCTTTTAGCTAAATTTGGGTACAGTGCATCATATGACATGTTAGTGTGTGTAAAAAATTGTACAATGTCCCTGTCCAATAAACAGAAGAAATAAAAATTAAATAAAAATAAAATATTCATAAAACATTTTCAACCAAAATCAAAAGTAAGCATTTGAACTGCCTCTACAGGGACTGTTAAATTAGCACATGAAAGATTTATCTGACACGACAACTTCTTTGTGTTGTTTTCTAATAAGGAAAACAAGGTACATGCTTTATAAATATGGCCCTACAGTATGTTTTCTCCAGATCTCTTGGAAAGCCTGTGAGAGGGACATTTTGTAAAGTACAGAAAAGACAAATGTTTATTTTCTATTCACTATTTTTTTTCCATAGGTACCATTCATTCAGGCAAGTTGCTTATATATGTGACCCTTCTATATGCCGTGTTTTAATCAGGCATTGAGGTTTTACTTAAACATTTACAACTGCAAATTAAATGGTTTAATTATTTTTTTCCTGAAGTTAGTTTAATGTAAAAAACTAAACATAGCTTTTGTAAACTTTTAAGTAAAAATCAGGGTGTAATAAACAGCCTACCTTTTACTACTTTCCAGCATACAGAATCTATGTGACTAGTATTAAAATGTGAGGAGGTGTAACAAGCTGGCTTTAGTGGTGACGTCAGACCAGAAATGAACACACAGCACTGCAAGTGAAATGGTGAATGAAAGCGCTGTTGCGCGGTTTAATAAACAAAGAAATAAACGGTTTAAACAAAACACAAACACTGTTACAAAATAAACGGCACGGTGACCAAACAAACACACAGACAGACAAAACGGTGGACGAACCTCAAACAAGTATCGTGCTGCTTGAAAGCCAGCACGTAGCAATTGTTAATCTTTAAATATATATTATCTTCTCTCTCTCACCCGTTCTCCACTCACCGAACACACAACCCCGAGTGAGTGAAAAAGTGCCTCTTTGATGCAGCTGTACCGAAACTCGATTGCTACTCAATCATTCAGTTGGAGTCTCTGTGCACTTGCACGTGAATATTGTTAGTTGGGGATTGGGGGCTAGCATGATAATTAGCGGATTCCTTAGTTAACCAATGACCGAGCCCGGTTGGTCTATATTAGGGTGAACAGCGCTGCTGTTCGGGTTGGATTATTCTTAGTTTTTCGGTGTACATAAAAGAGCAATAAACGGTACTTTTAAGTGCCTTTCAACCCCAAACTTGTCTGCCTCATTATTTCACCGTCGCTCAACTAACCTCCCACTTGGAACCCACAGGTGTTACAATATAAACACGAATTTCTACATTTATTTATTTAAAAATATTTTTTTCTAAATATATTTATTCTTCTATGCATTTTTTAAAGCATTTATTCATTTCTACCTAATAAATTATTCCTTTATTTAATTTTTTATTAAATGAGGAACTACAATTTATCAGAGATTTAGACAAGGAAGCTACATGCCACTCTTGTGTACAATTCCATTCTATGGTATCTACCAAACATTAAACAGAGCATTTCTACAATCGAGCAAAACCTTCATGTTTTCAGTGAAAGCTGGTCAGGCATGGATGTAAGCTTAAAAAATGAACACATTTCAACAACTGCCCAGTGGCGCAGCGGGCTAAGGCCTTGTGCCCTTCAAGGATGTTATGTTACAAGATCAAACCTTGGTAAATTTTTATTTTTATTTATTTATTTTTTTTTCTGCGATATGTGCTGTTTTAAAGCATAAATAAATTGTTTAATATAAATGGTGTGGATATCAAACTGCTAGCGATCCCTGGTTTATTTTGACGTTGACCAACATGTGGAATCACATGATTGGTAGATGTCCAGTTATTTAGCTTTTCTGTTTGAAAAGTCGCTACACACTCTTAAAAAAGTAAACAGAAGAAGAAGAACAACAACAACAACAACAACAACAACAACAACAACAACAAGAAGAAGAACAATTTTACCTTAGTTTGATGACTTTTATCTCATTGTGTATAAGAGGTATTTACGCTTTTTCTTCACATTTGATGTAAGAAAGTTTTAGACTTTTGGTACTGGTACAGATGGTAATTCAAAGTGATTTCGTTTTGCCGCTGCAACATGGTGAAAACAGCAAAACTTGTACGAGGAACTACCGTTCCTCTCTCTCTCAATTCAATTCAATTCAAATTGGCTTTATTGGCATGACAATAAAAATAATTGTGTTGCCAAAGCACATACATGGCATAACCAACTCAAATATACAGACAAAGAATTTTTCTTAATACTAACAGTATCCCTCCTCCCTCTATATTAATACAGTAAACAGAATCCCTCCCTTCCCCTCTATATCAAACAGTACCCCCTTCCCTCTTTCTATATTAAACAGAATCCCTCCCTCCCTCCCTCCCTCTCTCTTTTCCCTCTCTAGTGTGACGTGTTCACGGTCTGTCCCTCAGGCTATGACAGGTCTCCACGTATTGACCAGCCAGTCTGGCTGTGTGTTTGTCTTCCCCCAGCAGGATTGACAGCTTCTGGGTATCACACATTTTTGGGAATTCTGGGACTAAATCACAGAATTTGGGGAAGAAAATGTCCCTTATGTTTTTATATTTTTCACACTGTGTCAGGAAGTGAATCTCTGTCTCGACCTCTCCTGTCTCACAGTGACCACAGTGCCTGTTCTCCCTGGCCAGCCAGGTTTGCCTCTGTCGGCCTTTTTCAATGGCCAGGTTGTGGTCACTGAGCCGGTATTTGGTCAGGATCTGCCTCTGCTTTGTGTTTCTGACAGTTACCAGGTAATCTGCCAGGGTGTAATTTCTATTTAGGGTCCGATAGCACTCTAGTTTGTTTTGTGTTTTAGTGTTTGTATCCCAATGGTCCAGATAGGAGTGTTTCAGGTGTTTTATAATTTGGTTGACACTAATTGGAATTGTTTTTGCAGTGCTGTCCTGAAGCTGACTGATGTCAGTGTTGCTCAGCTCAGTGAGCTTCAGGACCAGCTGGCTGAGGGGACTCTTTTCTGGGCTGAGCTCTTGGTATTGCAGGGCTTTATGATGGAGTGAGTTTGGGTCACTAGTTTTTAGATGAATCCAGTATTTTAATGCTCTTTTTTGGATGTTAATAATCAATGGATAAAGGCCTAATTCAGCCCTGCATGCATTGTTTGGTGTTTTTCTTTGTAATCTCATGATGTTTTTACAGAACTCTGCATGCAGGGTTTCTGTGGGGTGTTTGTCCCATTTTGTGTATTCCTGGTTGGTGATTGGACCCCACACTTCACTGCCATAGAGAGCAATTGGCTGAATTACACTTTCAAAAATTTTGAGCCAAATTTTGACGGGGGGATTTATATTGTAGAGCCTCCTCTTTATGGCATAAAAAGCCCTGCGTGCTTTCTCCTTTAGTGCATTCACTGCCAGGTTAAAGCTCCCTGATGCACTGATGGTCAGACCCAGGTATGTGTAGCTGCTGGTGTGCTCTAGGGTGGTGTTACCTAGAGTGAAGTGGTACTTATTTCCCTGAGATCTGGCTTTCTTCTCTCTCTCTCTCTCACTCTCTCTCTCTCTCTCTCTCTCTCTCTCTCTCTCTCTCTATATATATATATATATATATTATTTTTTAATTTGAGAGTAAAAATATATGAAAGCACAATGACCTTTATGTACAAAAATCTTCACTAACATACAATTGAACAAGAACTGATGAATTTTTATTTTTGTTTCATACAGTAGAGAGTGCCATTTAATATATGATAATGAAAAATAAATAGATTTTAAGTTAAGGAAATAAATGCCAATGTATTCATTTATTTCAATATTTATATTAATGTATTTATTTATTTATGTTTTACTTTTACCAAACCAAATGTATAGGCTATCCTTCAGCATATAGCTAATAATTCTCAGAAATGAACGTTCGCTTTTGACGGTGGGGACCAAAAATAGCGTAACTCTTATCAACTAATATCAAGAGAAGAAACCGTACTTCCTCGCGGCAATAGGGACCACAATGAGCGTAACTCTCACAGGAAACCAAAAGGTTTCAGAACCATCAGTCAAGCAAGGACTGAATGAATCTTAAAAAGATTATCGATATCCAGAGTATTGAATAATAACTAGTTTCCAAATGCAGAATAGTGCAATAAGCAAGTCCAGGCTAAGCTTGTATTCATTACAACCCTTGGCGACCCCAGGCAATGGCAGCAGCGGGAGGCGACGGCGGCAGCAGAGGACCCTCGGGAGGGGAGCCCCTGGCCATAGCGGCGGCAGAGGGAGCTCCACTTCTCCCTCGTACCCTGTAACTGGTGGCTCCCCAGGCGATGTGGAGCAGCATGCAACCCCAGGCGATGCGGAGCAGCATTCAACCCCAGGTGATGCATGGCAGGCATCCTTGGGCGGAGCCGGAACCAGCAGGTATTCACCCTATGCTGGTGGAGGTGGGAGCGACCAGTAGTCCTTCCACGGCAGTGGAGGTGGAACCAGCAGGAATTCACCCTCTACTGGTGGAGGTCGGAGCTGCAAGCAGTCCTCCCATGGCAATGGAGAAGGTGGAACATAGGCAGCTCCTGCTGCTCTGCTCCTGGCGGTGGAGACAGCATGTAGTCTCCTGGAAATGAAAGTGGGAGCAGCGGACAGTCTCCCCCTGGCGGAGGCGAGAGCAGCAAGTAGTTGCCTTGCGGTGGAGGCGAGAGCAGCGGGTAGTCTCCCTCGGTTGCAGGGGACTGGTGCGGCTCTCCCTCGGTTGCAGGGGACTGGTGCGGCTCTCCCTCGGTTGCAGGGGACTGGTGTGGCTCTCCCTCGGTTGCAGGGAAGACAGTGCTCAGGGGGTAGTGCTGGCTCTGTGGCGGCATTCTCCCTCTGCTGGTGGAGATGGGAACAGCAGGCACTCCTGCTCCGCTGTTCTCATCTTGGGCTGTGGACGTTCGTGCTCCTGCCCCTCAGGCTGTGGACACTCTGCCTTCCGCTTCGTGGGCTGTAGACGCCTGTGCTTCCCCCTTCTGGGCACTGGATGCTCAGGCTCGTCCCACTCAGGCGTAGGACGACTAGGATCCTCATCCTCTGGCTCCTGCTCTGGGCAGCCCTTGTCCTCATGCCCATAGGCAATGCACATGGTGCACCACCTTGGCGCCTTCTGCTTCCTCCTCACCTTTCCCCATCTCTGCCTCCTTCACCTCACCTTCCTCTCCTGGGCCGGTTCCTCCTCTCCCTCTTGGTAGGGACAGCGCACCACCTTGTGCCCGAACTCCCCACAGGCAAGGCACCAGCCTTGGTCCTCAAGGCCAACGAGGAGGTCCTCCAGCTCATTGCGACGGTCTCCCCAGACCCAGTTTTCCATTTTTTTTTTTTTTTTTAGAATCCAAAAAATAATTCACTGTTGTGAAAAAATAAAAATTCACCCGCCGTATTCCTGGTCTGACACTTGGAGACGCTGTTATCCCACGATGACACCAACTGTGAAAGGGTGGCTTTGCAGGGGTGACGTCAGACCAGAAATACAGACTCCACAACAGGAAATGGCGGGTGAAAACTGAGCCGTGGCGTTCAGTATATTTTATTAAACAAAATAAAGAATTTAAACAAAACACAAAACAAAAGGCGTGTTGGCCAAACAAATGGAAACAAACAAACCACAGATACGAGTACCTTCAGGGTTCACAGTAAGTAGCAATCGTTCCTTTTATTTCAGTCAGACTTACGTCTCTCCTCTAACTCTGTCCATTTAACGCAGACAGCTGCCGGCTTTTATATTCTGGCCGAGGGGTTTAACTAGCTATTAATTAATTACCTTATTACCCCTCGGCCATAGTCTGCATGAGATTAATAAGGATGCGTGACCGTCAGCTAGTTAAATAATCAGTAGCTGATCAGTCACGCATCCTCACGATGTTTCAAAACTAAACACAAAACAATATAATTAAATGACGGCGGCTTCGTCCACCTGCATTAAAAATACAATAATAATAATAATAATAATAATAATAATAATAATAATAATAATAATAACAACAACAACAACGGCAAAATAATCAAAGGGGCGGGACACTCCGCCACAACTTGATTTTGAGATTTCAGTGTTTTTGTATACTAGAACATCTTAACTTTCAATTTCAATTTTAAAAGTTTAAATGCAATGTGTAAGAGCTATAAACTGGACATTTTCTGAAGTATATGCATGCGCTTCAGTCGGCATCCAGACCTAGATACACAAACATGGATTAAGAAATCGCTTGTATGCTCAATGTCAACGACAAATACAAGCAAGTTCTCTACCTGTTACTGTCAGAATACTTTCATAACAATGATGCCGACTCGGACTGCTTTCTGATACTAGTGACAAAAGCGAGTGAGGTTTTTTTTCTTTCTTACTGCTTTTGCTGTGTTACACCCATTAAGTTATTTCCCTGGAGTTTAGTAGAAACAAGCCTATCTGTGCAGGGAAAAAAAAACTACCGTGCTTCTATATAAATATCTGACTACACTTCGTTTACAGTTTTGGAATTTTGTTTAATGAACAATGATCATTGTAAAGAATTATTTTAAATTTTCATACATTATTATTTATTATTATTTATTTCTTAGCATACATGTGCCACATTGCATGTAAATTGGATGAATATAAGTGTATATTGCACCTGCCGCATAAAATTATTTACAATTTGTTCTATATGGTTCTATAAATGCACCATATGTTGTTGCTTAATTGGACAGCACAAAAGTCTGGCCAGGTTTTCACATAGTTTTCAAATGGGTTTTCCAAATGAGGTTTTCAGAATCAGGTTTTCAGGGTTTTGCGAAAGGGTTTCAAATTAGTGCTCTTTCATTTAGTTTTCTATTGGCTATGTCCAGTAGCATAAGTAATTAGTGGAATTACATTTTTATTGAAAATTATATACAAAATGAACAGAAAGACATTGGAAAGATTCCTCACCCCCCACCCCCTTGTTACATGGGTTGACGACAAATAAATGAGCAGTGCATATTTATCACAACAATAGCAACTTCCTAATTATTATTTATTTCTTAGCAGACGCCCTTATCCAGGGTGACTTACAATTGTTACAACATATCACATTATACATTATTTCACATTATACAGATATCACATTATTTTTACATACAATTACCCATTTATACAGTTGGGTTTTTACTGGAGCAATCTAGGTAAAGTACCTTGCTCAAGGGTACAACAGCAGTGTCCTCCACTGGGGATTGAACCCACAACCCTCTGGTCCAGAGCCCTAACCACTACTCCACACTGCTACCCAGTTAGAACTAGTGATCTGATTCTCAGCAGCCTGTCTGTGTATCACAGTTAGTACTAGTGATCTAATTGCAGTTGCCGAGTCTCTCCACATCAGCAGAGTGGAAGCTTTGGCTTTCCAAAAAAATAATGTCTGAAAAACACCTGTAGCTAGTGCCGCATGGAGAGTTGATGAGGAGGGAGCCAGCGTTGCACAGTCATTTTCTTTGCTGCAGTCATGCTTGCCAGCCACAATCTACGCTCATTCTCAGAGAGAGGAAATTTAGAAACATCACCCAGGAGAAAAAGTGCAGGGTGCAGTGGGAAGCGCCTTCTGATAATAGCAGAAACAGAATCGACTACCTGCCCCCAAAAAAGAACATCTGGGCAGTCCCATAGTATATGCATTAGAGTGCCTGGTACTCCTAGGTTGCACAAAGTACAAAGAGGATGGGGGGCTAGCCCCATAAAATGTCTTTTATGAGGGGTCAAATAAGTTCTGTGGCATATTTTAAAGTGAATAAATTGGTGATTTGGATTTTTAGACGCTCCAAAAACACCACACCGTACCCCACACCGTTTCCCAATCTATAGTCCCTCCCCACTGCGCTATATCCTTCTCCCATAGCTTTACACATGAGAGAGGAGCAGGGGAGTGTGCAGTGAGATGTTTATATATATGGGAGATTAAGCCCTTAGGTGCTGCCCCCAGGACCCAGTCCACTACTGGGTGACGGATTAAGTTGGAACCCCAAGGAACCCCATATGTTTTTAAAGCAGATCTCAGTCTAAAATAAAAAAAAAACAAAGAGGTGCTAGGGATACTATAGCGAGACACTAGGTCCTGGAACTCTAGGATAGACTCCTGACCGGCTACATCGTTCAACACGTGTATACCCCTCCAGGCCCACGAGTCCAAGGAAAAGGGTTTACCACCGGTTAAAATATTAACATTGTTCCAAATGGACGAATGTCTGTGCCACTTAATTTTGAGACCCAAAGTTCTTTCCACTGCCCGAAAGGTTTGCACAGTGCATTCGATTATGGGGCCATAGTGCAGTGAACACTTTTTGTAAGTAAGACCAGAGAACAGTGTATTCTAATTGGCGATAATATTTCCTATTCTATCTCCTTCCAAGAAGAGTGTACAGTTGGGTTCATCCAATGGCTTAGTGTACGTAATAAGAAAGACCAGTGGTAAAATTTAAAATTTGGGCAGGCCCAACCGCCTTGTGCTTTATTGCGTTGTAATAAAGACCATTTAATACGAGGGCGCTTACCATTCCAGACAAATTTTCTCAACAAGGAATCAAGTTTTGACCATTAGTCCAACGGTGGAGGTAATGGGAGCATTGAACTAATACAATTAATATGCGGGAGAATATTCATTTTAATTGAGGCAATACGGGCAGGAACTGATGCTGGTAGTAGCGTCCATCTGTTCAAATCCCCCTCAATTTTCTTTAACGCTTTTGTGTAATTATTTTTAGAAATTGTTGATATGGAGGGACGTATTGAAGCTGACACCCTGGGATCCTTCAGGAAGCTGCTTGATGAGATTCTGGGATCAATAAGTTACTAACAACCAAACAAGCAAGATGGGCCGACTGGCCGCCTGTCATTTGTAACCTTCCTTATGTTCTTATGACCAGGGTTGGGAACCACTGTATTAGATTGTAAATTAATGCTTGTAACACCACACAAGTCACATTGAATAAAGGTGTCACCTTAAAAGACTAATAATAATAATAATAATAATAAATATATGTATGTGTGTGTTTATTTGTTTGCACACATGCTTTGGCAATACTGTAGCACTCCTGTCTTGCCAATAAAGACAATCTGAATTTGAATTTAAAAGAACAAACATTTCTGTGGAACTGGGCTTCTAATTACATCCTCTCTTACTCACTGAAATAACAACTTATCAGCAATGGGCTTAAGATTTGGTTATAAAGTCTGCAAATAAAATTCTCACTTCCCTGTACAGCGTTTTAAACAACAGAGATCTTCATGCCTGCTGACCCTGAAACAGCACAGCCCTTTTAACCCTTTGCGGTCCTTTCTGGAATTCTTTAACAGATGACATAAAAACTACTCATGAATCTAGAGATTTTGCTTATAAACCTAAAGTGTGGTTAAAATCAAAACAAACATGTAATCATTGATTGGGAGGGTTGTATTGTCGTTTATTCAGCAATTGATTGTTGATTTGATTGTCTTTGTTTTCACCTGCCAAATGAAAAGGAGCTTTTAGCTAAATTTGGGTACAGTGCATCATATGACATGTTAATGTATGTAAAAAATTGTACAATGTCCCTGTCCAATAAACAGAAGAAATAAAAATTAAATAAAAATAAAATATTCATAAAGCATTTTCAACTAAAATCAAAAGTAAGCATTTGAACTGCCTCTACAGGGACTGTTAAATTAGCACATGAAAGATTTATCTGACACGACAACTTCTTTGTGTTGTTTTCTAATAAGGAAAACAAGGTACATGCTTTATAAATATGGCCCTACAGTATGTTTTCTCCAGATCTCTTGGAAAGCCTGTGAGAGGGACATTTTGTAAAGTACAGAAAAGACAAATGTTTATTTTCTATTCACTATTTTCTTTCCATAGGTACCATTCATTCAGGCAAGTTGCTTATATATGTGACCCTTCTATATGCCGTGTTTTAATCAGGCATTGAGGTTTTACTTAAACATTTACAACTGCAAATTAAATGGTTTAATTATTTTTTTCCTGAAGTTAGTTTAATGTAAAAAACTAAACATAGCTTTTGTAAACTTTTAAGTAAAAATCAGGGTGTAATAAACAGCCTACCTTTTACTACTTTCCAGCATACAGAATCTATGTGACTAGTATTAAAATGTGAGGAGGTGTAACAAGCTGGCTTTAGTGGTGACGTCAGACCAGAAATGAACACACAGCACTGCAAGTGAAATGGTGAATGAAAGCGCTGTTGCGCAGTTTAATAAACAAAGAAATAAACGGTTTAAACAAAACACAAACACTGTTACAAAATAAACGGCACGGTGACCAAACAAACACACAGACAGACAAAACGGTGGACGAACCTCAAACAAGTATCGTGCTGCTTGAAAGCCAGCACGTAGCAATTGTTAATCTTTAAATATATATTATCTTCTCTCTCTCACCCGTTCTCCACTCACCGAACACACAACCCCGAGTGAGTGAAAAAGTGCCTCTCTGATGCAGCTGTACCGAGACTCGATTGCTAATCAATCATTCAGTTGGAGTCTCTGTGCACTTGCACGTGAATATTGTTAGTTGGGGATTGGGGGCTAGCATGATAATTAGCGGATACCTTAGTTAACCAATGACCGAGCCCGGTTGGTCTATATTAGGGCGAACAGCGCTGTTGTCTGGGTTGGATTATTCTTAGTTTTTCGGTGTACATAAAAGAGCAATAAACGGTACTTTTAAGTGCCTTTCAACCCCAAACTTGTCTGCCTCATTATTTCACCGTCGCTCAACTAACCTCCCACTTGGAACCCACAGCATGCTCAGTGTTACAATATAAACACGAATTTCTACAATTATTTATTTAAAAATATTTTTTTCTAAATATATTTATTCCTCTATGCATTTTTTAAAGCATTTATTCATTTCTACCTAATAAATTATTCCTTTATTTAATTTTTTATTAAACAAGGAACTACAATTTATCAGAGATCAGAGATTTAAACAAGGAAGCTACATGCCAATCTTGTGTACAATTCCATTCTATGGTATCTACCAAACAGGAAACTAGATATTTTCAAACAGGAAACAGAGCATTTCTACAATCGAGCAAAACCTTCAGGTTTTCAGTGAAAGCTGGTCAGGCTTGGATGTAAGCTTAAAAAATGAACGCATTTCAACAACTGTGCAGCACCGCAGCGGCCTAAGGCCTTGTGCCCTTCAAGGATGTTATGTTACAAGATCAAACCTTGGTAAATTTTTATTTTTATTTATTTTATTTTTTTTCTGCGATATGTGCTGTTTTAAAGCATAAATAAATTGTTTAATATAAATGTTGTGGATATCAAACTGCTTGCGATCCCTGGTTTATTTTGACATTGACCAACATGTGGAATCACATGATTGGTAGATGTCCAGTTATTTAGCTTTTCTGTTTGAAAAGTTGCTACACACCCTTAAAAAAGTAAACAGAAGAACAACAACAACAACAACAACAAGAAGAAGAACAATTTTGACTTTTATCTCATTGTGTATAAGAGGTATTTACGTTTTTTCTTCACATGTGATGTAAGAAAGTTTTAGACTTTTGGTACTGGTACAGATGGTAATTCAAAGTGATTTCGTTTTGCCGCTGCAACATGGTGAAAACAGCAAAACTCTTGGAGCTGTATAGAGACTCTGTAGTTTCAAAAAAGTTTTCTTAACTTGTACGACGAACTACCGTTCCTCTCTCTCATATATATATAATTTTTTTAATTTGAGAGTAAAAATATATGAAAGCACGATGACCTTTATGTACAAAAATCTTCACTAACATACAATTGAACAAGAACTGATGAATTTTTATAAACAGTGCCATTTAATATGATAGTGAAAAATAAATAGATTTTAAGTTAAGGAAATAAATGCCAATGTATTCATTTATTTCAATATTTATATTAATGTATTTATTTATTTATTTATGTTTTACCAAACCAAATGTATAGGCTATCCTTCAGCATATAGCTAAATTCTCAGAAATGAACATTCGTTTTTGACGGTGGGGACCAAAAATAGCGTTACTCTTATCAACCAATATCAAGAGAAGAAACCGTACTTCCTCGCGGCAATAGGGACCACAATGAGCGTAACTCACAGGAAATCAAAAGGTTTCAGAACCATCAGTCAAGCAAGGACTGAATGACTCCAAACTATCTTAAAAATTATCGATATCCAGAGTATTGAATAATAACTAGTTTCCAAATGCAGAAGAGTGCAATAAGCAAGTCCAGGCTAAGCTTGTATTCATTACAACCCTAGGATACCCTAGGCGAAGCAGTTCCGGCGACCCCAGGCAATGGCAACAGCGGGAGGCGACGGCGGCAGCAGAGGACCCTCGGAAGGCGACGGCGGCAGCAGCGGACCCTCGGGAGGCGAACTCGGGAGGGGAGCCCCTGGCCATAGCGGCGGCAGAGGGAGCTCCACTTCTCCCTCGTACCCTGTAACTGGTGGCTCCCCAGGCGATGCGGAGCAGCATGCAACCCGAGGCGATGCGGAGCAGAAGGCAACCCCAGGCGATGCATGGCAGGCATCCTTGGGCGGAGCCGGAACCAGCAGGTATTCACCCTATGCTGGTGGAGGTGGGAGCGACCAGTAGTCCTTCCACGGCGGTGGAGGTGGAACCAGCAGGAATCCACCCTCTGCTGGTGGAGGTGGGAGGTGCGAGCAGTCCTCCCATGGCAATGGAGACGGAACCAGCAGGAATTCACCCTCTGCTGGTTGAGGTCGGAGCTACAAGCAGTCCTCCCATGGCAATGGAGGAGGTGGAGACATAGGCAGCTCCTGCTGCTCTGCTCCTGGCGGTGGAGACAGCGTGTAGTCTCAGAAATACAGACTCCACAACAGGAAATGGCGGGTGAAAACTGAGCCGTGGCGTTCAGTATATTTTTATTAAACAAAATAAAGAATTTAAACAAAACACAAAACAAAAGGCGCGTTGGCCAAACAAATGGAAACAAACAAACCACGGATACGAGTACCTTCAGGGTTCACAGTAAGTAGCAATCGTTCCTTTTATTTCAGTCAGACTTACGTCTCTCCTCTAACACTGTCCATTTAACGCAGACAGCTGCCGGCTTTTATATTCTGGCCGAGGGGTTTAACTAGCTATTAATTAATTACCTTATTACCCCTCGGCCATAGTCTGCATGAGATTAATAAGGATGCGTGACCGTCAGCTAGTTAAATAATCAGTAGCTGATCAGTCACGCATCCTCACGAGGTTTCAAAACTAAACACAAAACAATACAATTAAATGACGGCGGCTTCGTCCACCTGCATTAAAAATACAATAATAATAATAATAATAATAATAATAATAATAATAATAATAACAACAACAACGACAAAATAATCAAAGGGGCGGGACACTCCGCCACAACTTGATTTTGAGATTTCAGTATTTTTGTATACTAGAACATCTTAACTTTCAATTTCAATTTTAAAAGTTTAAATGCAATGTGTAAGAGCTATAAACTGGACATTTTCTGAAGTATATGCATGCGCTTCAGTCGGCATCCAGACCTAGATACACAAACATGGATTAAGAAATCGCTTGTATGCTCAATGTCAACGACAAATACAAGCAAGTTCTCTACCTGTTACTGTCAGAATACTTTCATAACAATGATGCCGACTCGGACTGCTTTCTGATACTAGTGACAAAAGCGAGTGTGGTTTTTTTTCTTTCTTACTGCTTTTGCTGTGTTACACCCATTAAGTTATTTCCCTGGAGTTTAGTAGAAACAAGCCTATCTGTGCAGGGAAAAAAAAACTACCATGCTTCTATATAAATATCTGACTACACTTCGTTTACAGTTTTGGAATTTTGTTTAATGAACAATGATCATTGTAAAGAATTATTTTAAATTTTCATACATTATTATTTATTATTATTTATTTCTTAGCATACATGTGCCACATTGCATGTAAATTGGATGAATATAAGTGTATATTGCACCTGCCGCATAAAATTATTTACAATTTGTTCTATATGGTTCTATAAATGCACCATATGTTGTTGCTTAATTGGACAGCACAAAAGTCTGGCCAGGTTTTCACATAGTTTTCAAATGGGTTTTCCAAATGAGGTTTTCAGAATCAGGTTTTCAGGGTTTTGCGAAAGGGTTTCAAATTAGTGCGCTTTCATTTAGTTTTCTATTGGCTATGTCCAGTAGCATAAGTAATTAGTGGAATTACATTTTTATTGAAAATTATATACAAAATGAACAGAAAGACATTGGAAAGATTCCTCACCCCCCACCCCCTTGTTACATGGGTTGACGACAAATAAATGAGCAGTGCATATTTATCACAACAATAGCAACTTCCTAATTATTATTTATTTCTTAGCAGACACCCTTATCCAGGTTGACTTACAATTGTTACAACATATCTCATTATACAGATATCACATTATTTTTACATACAATTACCCATTTATACAGTTGGGTTTTTACTGGAGCAATCTAG
This sequence comes from Acipenser ruthenus, assembly GCF_902713425.1. NCBI lineage: Eukaryota > Metazoa > Chordata > Actinopteri > Acipenseriformes > Acipenseridae > Acipenser > Acipenser ruthenus. The sequence goes on from NC_081230.1 coordinate 2,157,140, forward strand.
GTAAAGTACCTTGCTCAAGGGTACAACAGCAGTGTCCCCCACTAGGGATTGAACCCACAACCCTCCGGTCAAGAGTCCAGAGACTTAACCACTACTCCACACTGCTGCCCAGTTAGAACTAGTGATCTGATTCTCAGCAGCCTGTCTGTGTATCACAGTTAGAATAGTGATCTGATTCTCAGCACTGTCTGTGTATCACAGTTAGTACTAGTGATCTAATTGCAGTTGCCGAGTCTCTCCACATCAGCAGAGTGGAAGCTTTGGCTTTCCAAAAAAAATAATGTCTGAAAAACACCTGTAGCTAGTGCCGCATGGAGAGTTGATGAGGAGGGAGCCAGCGTTGCACAATCATTTTCTTTGCAGCACTCATGCTTGCCAGCCACAATCTACGCTCATTCTCAGAGAGAGGAAATTTAGAAACATCACCCAGGAGAAAAAGTGCAGGGTCCAGTGGGAAGCGCCTTCTGATAATAGCAGAAACGGAATCGACTACCTGCCCCCAAAAAAGAACATCTGGGCAGTCCCAAAGTATATGCATTAGAGTGCCTGGTACTCCTAGGTTGCACAAAGTACAAAGAGGATGGGGGGCTAGCCCCATAAAATGTCTTTTATGAGGGGTCAAATAAGTTCTGTGGCATATTTTAAAGTGAATAAATTGGTGATTTGGATTTTTAGACGCTCCAAAAACACTACCCCACACCGTTTCCCAATCTATAGTCCCTCCCCACTGTGCTATATCCTTCTCCCATAGCTTTACACATGAGAGAGGAGCAGGGGAGTGTGCAGTGAGATGTTTATATATATGGGAGATTAAGCCCTTAGGTGCTGCCCCCAGGACCCAGTCCACTACTGGGTGACGGATTAAGTTGGAACCCCAAGGAACCCCATATGTTTTTAAAGCAGATCTCAGTCTAAAACAAAAAAAAAAACAAAGAGGTGCTAGGGATCCTATAGCGAGACACTAGGTCCTGGAACTCTAGGATAGACTCCTGACCGGCTACATCGTTCAACACGTGTATACCCCTCCAGGCCCACGAGTCCAAGGAAAAGGGTTTACCACCGGTTAAAATATTAACATTGTTCCAAATGGACGAATGTCTGTGCCACTTAATTTTGAGACCCAAAGTTCTTTCCACTGCCCGAAAGGTTTGCACAGTGCATGCGATTATGGAGCCATAGTGCAGTGAACACTTTTTGTAAGTAAGACCAGAGAACAGTGTATTCTAATTGGCGATAATATTTCCTGTTCTATCTCCTTCCAAGAAGAGTGTACAGTTGGGTTCATCCAATGGCTTAGTGTACGTAATAAGAAAGACCAGTGGTAAAATTTAAAATTTGGGCAGGCCCAACCGCCTTGTGCTTTATTGCGTTGTAATAAAGACCATTTAATACGAGGGCGCTTACCATTCCAGACAAATTTTCTCAACAAGGAATCAAGTTTTGACCATTAGTCCAACGGTGGAGGTAATGGGAGCATTGAACTATTACAATTAATATGCGGGAGAATATTCATTTTAATTGAGGCAATACGGGTAGGAACTGATGCTGGTAGTAGCGTCCATCTGTTCAAATCCCCCTCAATTTTCTTTAACGCTTTTGTGTAATTATTTTTAGAAATTGTTGATATGGAGGGACGTATTGAAGCTGACACCCTGGGATCCTTCAGGAAGCTGCTTGATGAGATTCTGGGATCAATAAGTTACTAACAACCAAACGAGCAAGATGGGCCAAATGGCCGCCTGTCATTTGTAACCTTCCTTATGTTCTTATGACCAGGGTTGGGAACCACTGTATTAGATTGTATATTAATGCTTGTAACACCACACAAGTCACGTTGAATAAAGGTGTCACCTTAAAAGACTAATAATAATAATAATAATAATAATAATAATAAATCTATGTGTGTGTGTGTGTGTGTGTGTGTTTATTTGTTTGCACACATGCTTTGGCAATACTGTAGCACTCCTGTCTTGCCAATAAAGACAATCTGAATTTGAATTTAAAAGAACAAACATTTCTGTGGAACTGGGCTTCTAATTACATCCTCTCTTACTCACTGAAATAACATCTTATCAGCAATGGGCTTAAGATTTGGTTATAAAGTCTGCAAATAAAATTCTCACTTCCCTGTACAGCGTTTTAAACAATAGAGTTCTTCATGCCTGCTGACCCTGAAACAGCACAGCCCTTTTAACCCTTTGCGGTCCTTTCTGGAATTCATTAACAGATGACATAAAAACTACTCATGAATCTAGGGATTTTGCTTATAAACCTAAAGTGTGGTTAAAATCAAAACAAACATGTAACCATTGATTGGGAGGGTTGTATTGTTGTTTATTCAGCAATTGATTGTTGATTTGATTGTCTTTGTTTTCACCTGCCAAATGAAAAGGAGCTTTTAGCTAAATTTGGGTACAGTGCATCATATGACATGTTAGTGTGTGTAAAAAATTGTACAATGTCCCTGTCCAATAAACAGAAGAAATAAAAATTAAATAAAAATAAAATATTCATAAAACATTTTCAACCAAAATCAAAAGTAAGCATTTGAACTGCCTCTACAGGGACTGTTAAATTAGCACATGAAAGATTTATCTGACACGACAACTTCTTTGTGTTGTTTTCTAATAAGGAAAACAAGGTACATGCTTTATAAATATGGCCCTACAGTATGTTTTCTCCAGATCTCTTGGAAAGCCTGTGAGAGGGACATTTTGTAAAGTACAGAAAAGACAAATGTTTATTTTCTATTCACTATTTTTTTTCCATAGGTACCATTCATTCAGGCAAGTTGCTTATATATGTGACCCTTCTATATGCCGTGTTTTAATCAGGCATTGAGGTTTTACTTAAACATTTACAACTGCAAATTAAATGGTTTAATTATTTTTTTCCTGAAGTTAGTTTAATGTAAAAAACTAAACATAGCTTTTGTAAACTTTTAAGTAAAAATCAGGGTGTAATAAACAGCCTACCTTTTACTACTTTCCAGCATACAGAATCTATGTGACTAGTATTAAAATGTGAGGAGGTGTAACAAGCTGGCTTTAGTGGTGACGTCAGACCAGAAATGAACACACAGCACTGCAAGTGAAATGGTGAATGAAAGCGCTGTTGCGCGGTTTAATAAACAAAGAAATAAACGGTTTAAACAAAACACAAACACTGTTACAAAATAAACGGCACGGTGACCAAACAAACACACAGACAGACAAAACGGTGGACGAACCTCAAACAAGTATCGTGCTGCTTGAAAGCCAGCACGTAGCAATTGTTAATCTTTAAATATATATTATCTTCTCTCTCTCACCCGTTCTCCACTCACCGAACACACAACCCCGAGTGAGTGAAAAAGTGCCTCTCTGATGCAGCTGTACCGAAACTCGATTGCTAATCAATCATTCAGTTGGAGTCTCTGTGCACTTGCACGTGAATATTGTTAGTTGGGGATTGGGGGCTAGCATGATAATTAGCGGATACCTTAGTTAACCAATGACCGAGCCCGGTTGGTCTATATTAGGGCGAACAGCGCTGTTGTCTGGGTTGGATTATTCTTAGTTTTTCGGTGTACATAAAAGAGCAATAAACGGTACTTTTAAGTGCCTTTCAACCCCAAACTTGTCTGCCTCATTATTTCACCGTCGCTCAACTAACCTCCCACTTGGAACCCACAGCACGCTCAGTGTTACAATATAAACACGAATTTCTACAATTATTTATTTAAAAATATTTTTTTCTAAATATATTTATTCCTCTATGCATTTTTTAAAGCATTTATTCATTTCTACCTAATAAATTATTCCTTAATTTAATTTTTTATTAAACGAGGAACTACAATTTATCAGAGATCAGAGATTTAGACAAGGAAGCTACATGCCACTCTTGTGTACAATTCCATTCTATGGTATCTACCAAATAGGAAACTAGATATTTTCAAACAGGAAACAGAGCATTTCTACAATCGAGCAGAACCTTCATGTTTTCAGTGAAAGCTGGTCAGGCATGGATGTAAGCTTAAAAAATGAACGCATTTCAACAACTGCCCAGTGGCGCAGCGGGCTAAGGCCTTGTGCCCTTCAAGGATGTTATGTTACAAGATCAAACCTTGGTCAATTTTTATTTTTATTTATTTTATTTTTTTTTCTGCGATATGTGCTGTTTTAAAGCATAAATAAATTGTTTAATATAAATGTTGTGGATATCAAACTGCTTGCGATCCCTGGTTTATTTTGACATTGAGCAACATGTTGAATCACATGATTGGTAGATGTCCAGTTATTTAGCTTTTCTGTTTGAAATGTCGCTAAAGTAAACAGAAGAAGAAGAAGAACAACAACAACAACAATTTTACCTTAGTTTGATAACTTATATCTCATTGTGTATAAGAGGTATTTATGTTTTTTCTTCACATGTGATGTAAGAAAGTTTTAGACTTTTGGTACTGGTACAGATGGTAATTCAAAATGATTTCGTTTTGCCGCTGCAACATGGTGAAAACAGCAAAACTCTTGGAGCTGTATAGAGACTCTGTAGTTTCAAAAAAGTTTTCTTAACTTGTACGACGAACTACCGTTCCTCTCTCTCATATATATATAATTTTTTTAATTTGAGAGTAAAAATATATGAAAGCACGATGACCTTTATGTACAAAAATCTTCACTAACATACAATTGAACAAGAACTGATGAATTTTTATTTTTGTTTCATACAGTAAACAGTGCCATTTAATATGATAGTGAAAAATAAATAGATTTTAAGTTAAGGAAATAAATGCCAATGTATTCATTTATTTCAATATTTATATTAATGTATTTATTTATTTATTTATGTTTTACCAAACCAAATGTATAGGCTATCCTTCAGCATATAGCTAAATTCTCAGAAATGAACATTCGTTTTTGACGGTGGGGACCAAAAATAGCGTTACTCTTATCAACCAATATCAAGAGAAGAAACCGTACTTCCTCGCGGCAATAGGGACCACAATGAGCGTAACTCACAGGAAATCAAAAGGTTTCAGAACCATCAGTCAAGCAAGGACTGAATGACTCCAAACTATCTTAAAGATTATCGATATCCAGAGTATTGAATAATAACTAGTTTCCAAATGCAGAAGAGTGCAATAAGCAAGTCCAGGCTAAACTTGTATTCATTACAACCCTAGGATACCCTAGGCGAAGCAGTTCCGGCGACCCCAGGCAATGGCAACAGCGGGAGGCGACGGCGGCAGCAGAGGACCCTCGGAAGGTGACGGCGGCAGCAGCGGACCCTCGGGAGGCGAACTCGGGAGGGGAGCCCCTGGCCATAGCGGCGGCAGAGGGAGCTCCACTTCTCCCTCGTACCCTGTAACTGGTGGCTCCCCAGGCGATGCGGAGCAGCATGCAACCCGAGGTGATGCGGAGCAGAAGGCAACCCCAGGCGATGCATGGCAGGCATCCTTGGGCGGAGCCGGAACCAGCAGGTATTCACCCTATGCTGGTGGAGGTGGGAGTGACCAGTAGTCCTTCCACGGCGGTGGAGGTGGAACCAGCAGGAATCCACCCTCTGCTGGTGGAGGTGGGAGGTGCGAGCAGTCCTCCCATGGCAATGGAGACGGAACCAGCAGGAATTCACCCTCTGCTGGTTGAGGTCGGAGCTACAAGCAGTCCTCCCATGGCAATGGAGGAGGTGGAGACATAGGCAGCTCCTGCTGCTCTGCTCCTGGCGGTGGAGACAGCGTGTAGTCTCAGAAATACAGACTCCACAACAGGAAATGGCGGGTGAAAACTGAGCCGTGGCGTTCAGTATATTTTATTAAACAAAATAAAGAATTTAAACAAAACACAAAACAAAAGGCGCGTTGGCCAAACAAATGGAAACAAACAAACCACGGATACGAGTACCTTCAGGGTTCACAGTAAGTAGCAATCGTTCCTTTTATTTCAGTCAGACTTACGTCTCTCCTCTAACACTGTCCATTTAACGCAGACAGCTGCCGGCTTTTATATTCTGGCCGAGGGGTTTAACTAGCTATTAATTAATTACCTTATTACCCCTCGGCCATAGTCTGCATGAGATTAATAAGGACTGTCAGCTAGTTAAAAAATGCGTGACTGTCAGCTAGTTAAATAATCAGTAGCTGATCAGTCACGCATCCTCACGAGGTTTCAAAACTAAACACAAAACAATACAATTAAATGACGGCGGCTTCGTCCGCCTGCATTAATAATAATAATAATAATAATAATAATAATAATAATAATAATAATAATAATAATAATAACAACAACGACAAAATAATCAAAGGGGCGGGACACTCCGCCACAACTTGATTTTGAGATTTCAGTGTTTTTGTATACTAGAACATCTTAACTTTCAATTTCAATTTTAAAAGTTTAAATGCAATGTGTAAGAGCTATAAACTGGACATTTTCTGAAGTATATGCATGCGCTTCAGTCGGCATCCAGACCTAGATACACAAACATGGATTAAGAAATCGCTTGTATGCTCAATGTCAACGACAAATACAAGCAAGTTCTCTACCTGTTACTGTCAGAATACTTTCATAACAATGATGCCGACTCGGACTGCCTTTCTGATACTAGTGACAAAAGCGAGTGAGGTTTTTTTTCTTTCTTACTGCTTTTGCTGTGTTACACCCATTAAGTTATTTCCCTGGAGTTTAGTAGAAACAAGCCTATCTGTGCAGTGAAAAAAAAACTACCGAGCTTCTATATAAATATCTGACTACACTTCGTTTACAGTTTTCGAATTTTGTTTAATGAACAATGATCATTGTAAAGAATTATTTTAAATTTTCATATATTATTATTTATTATTATTTATTTCTTAGCATACATGTGCCACATTGCATGTAAATTGGATGAATATAAGTGTATATTGCACCTGCCGCATAAAATTATTTACAATTTGTTCTATATGGTTCTATAAATGCACCATATGTTGTTGCTTAATTGGACAGCACAAAAGTCTGGCCAGGTTTTCACATAGTTTTCAAATGGGTTTTCCAAATGAGGTTTTCAGAATCAGGTTTTCAGGGTTTTGCGAAAGGGTTTCAAATTAGTGCGCTTTCATTTAGTTTTCTATTGGCTATGTCCAGTAGCATAAGTAATTAGTGGAATTACATTTTTATTGAAAATTATATACAAAATGAACAGAAAGACATTGGAAAGATTCCTCACCCCCCACCCCCTTGTTATATGGGTTGACGACAAATAAATGAGCAGTGCATATTGATCACAACAATAGTAACTTCCTAATTGCAGTTGCCGAGTCTCTCCACATCAGCAGAGTGGAAGCTTTGGCTTTCCAAAAAAATAATGTCTAAAAACACCTGTAGCTAGTGCCACATGGAGAGTTGATGAGGAGGGAGCCAGCGTTGCACAATCATTTTCTTTGCTGCAGTCATGCTTGCCAGCCACAATCTACGCTCATTCTCAGAGAGAGGAAATTTAGAAACATCACCCAGGAGAAAAAGTGCAGGGTCCAGTGGGAAGCGCCTTCTGATAATAGCAGAAACGGAATCGACTACCTGCCCCCAAAAAAGAACATCTGGGCAGTCCCATAGTATATGCATTAGAGTGCCTGGTACTCCTAGGTTGCACAAAGTACAAAGAGGATGGGGGGCTAGCCCCATAAAATGTCTTTTATGAGGGGTCAAATAAGTTCTGTGGCATATTTTAAAGTGAATAAATTGGTGATTTGGATTTTTAGACGCTCCAAAAACACTACCCCACACCGTTTCCCAATCTATAGTCCCTCCCCACTGCGCTATATCCTTCTCCCATAGCTTTACACATGAGAGAGGAGCAGGGGAGTGTGCAGTGAGATGTTTATATATATGGGAGACTAAGCCCTTAGGTGCTGCCCCCAGGACCCAATCCACTACTGGGTGACGGATTAAGTTGGAACCCCAAGGAACCCCATATGTTTTTAAAGCAGATCTCAGTCTAAAATAAAAAAAAAACAAAGAGGTGCTAGGGATCCTATAGCGAGACACTAGGTCCTGGAACTCTAGGATAGACTCCTGACCGGCTACATCGTTCAACACGTGTATACCCCTCCAGGCCCACGAGTCCAAGGAAAAGGGTTTACCACCAGTTAAAATATTAACATTGTTCCAAATGGACGAATGTCTGTGCCACTTAATTTTGAGACCCAAAGTTCTTTCCACTGCCCGAAAGGTTTGCACAGTGCATGCGATTATGGGGCCATAGTGCAGTGAACACTTTTTGTAAGTAAGACCAGAGAACAGTGTATTCTAATTGGCGATAATATTTCCTGTTCTATCTCCTTCCAAGAAGAGTGTACAGTTGGGTTCATCCAATGGCTTAGTGTACGTAATAAGAAAGACCAGTGGTAAAATTTAAAATTTGGGCAGGCCCAACCGCCTTGTGCTTTATTGCGTTGTAATAAAGACCATTTAATACGAGGGCGCTTACCATTCCAGACAAATTTTCTCAACAAGGAATCAAGTTTTGACCATTAGTCCAACGGTGGAGGTAATGGGAGCATTGAACTAATACAATTAATATGCGGGAGAATATTCATTTTAATTGAGGCAATACGGGCAGGAACTGATGCTGGTAGTAGCGTCCATCTGTTCAAATCCCCCTCAATTTTCTTTAACGCTTTTGTGTAATTATTTTTAGAAATTGTTGATATGGAGGGACGTATTGAAGCTGACACCCTGGGATCCTTCAGGAAGCTGCTTGATGAGATTCTGGGATCAATAAGTTACTAACAACCAAACAAGCAAGATGGGCCGACTGGCCGCCTGTCATTTGTAACCTTCCTTATGTTCTTATGACCAGGGTTGGGAACCACTGTATTAGATTGTAAATTAATGCTTGTAACACCACACAAGTCACGTTGAATAAAGGTGTCACCTTAAAAGACTAATAATAATAATAATAATAATAATAATAATATTAATAATAATAATAATAATAATAATAATAATAATAATAATAATAATAACACTATGTAACACAATTTTTGTTCCTGGGTAGTAAGTGTTATTTCCTAATTGCTTATGCCTCAAAAGTATAGCAAATGGCTATTATTCCCCACAAACTTTGCTTTTGTGACCAGGACAGTGATATTTTGAAATTTACCTATTTCCAATGAGAAAACGGGCGAATTTGTGTCTTCGTTCACATAAAGTCAGAAAAAAACAACATATGAATCCAAATTAACATGTATTTATACTAAAGTAATACAAAAATGACTACAAAAGATTTAGAAGTGAGTAGTTTTTCGAGATTTACGATTATACTGTAAATCACTTTCACGAATCAGCCCCCAAATGTAGTCTCCCATCAAGTTCTCGTTATACTGTCCTTGGTAGCGGCATTCAAAGTCCAGTATATCCTGGTGGAAGCGCTCGCCTTGCTCCTCCGAGTACGCTCCCATGTTCTCCTTGAATTTATCAAGATGAGCATCAAGGATATGGACTTTGAGGGACATCCTACAGCCCATTGTGCCGTAGTTCTTCACCAGAGTCTCAACCAGCTCCACATAGTTTTCGGCCTTGTGATTGCCCAGGAAGCCCCGAACCACTGCGACAAAGCTGTTCCAAGCCGCTTTCTCCTTACTAGTGAGCTTCTTGGGGAATTCATTGCACTCCAGGATCTTCTTTATCTGTGGTCCGACGAAGACACCGGCTTTGACCTTTGCCTCAGACAGCTTAGGGAAGAAGTCTTGAAGGTACTTGAAGGCTGCCGACTCCTTATCTAGAGCTCTGACAAATTGTTTCATAAAGCCCAATTTGATGTGCAGTGGTGGCATCAGCACCTTCCGGGGGTCCACCAGTGGCTCCCACTTGATGTTGTTCCTCCCCACAGAGAACTCGGTCCGCTGTGGCCAGTCCCGCCTGTGGTAGTGCGCCTTGGTGTCCCTGCTGTCCCAAAGGCAAAGATAGCAGGGAAACTTGGTAAAACAGCCTTGGAGACCCATCAGGAATGCCACCATTTTGAAGTCTCAAAATGCGTCTGCCGGATGCTTGCAGCCTCTTGATGCCATCTCAGAAAAATGCAGATATGTATCCACTTAGGCAGCTGGAACTAAACTGAACTGGTGGGCTTAAGGCCCCTGTATTTATACTACTATTTATATTACTGGAAAGTTCTAGAAAGTTCTAGAAGTTACTCCAAGTTTACTCAGCACTGAATCTATCTGGAATGTTCTGGAAAATAGTTAAATTTCAAAATATCACTGTCCTGGTCACAAAAGCAAAGTTTGTGGGGAATAATAGCCATTTGCTATACTTTTGAGGCATAAGCAATTAGGAAATAACACTTACTACCCAGGAACAAAAAAAAAAGAAAAATTGTTACACGGTGTTATAATAATAATAATAATAAATATATGTATGTGTGTGTGTGTGTTTATTTGTTTGCACACATGCTTTGGCAATACTGTAGCACTCCTGTCTTGCCAATAAAGACAATCTGAATTTGAATTTAAAAGAACAAACATTTCTGTGGAACTGGGCTTCTAATTTCATCCTCTCTTACTCACTGAAATAACATCTTATCAGCAATGGGCTTAAGATTTGGTTATAAAGTCTGCAAATAAAATTCTCACTTCCCTGTACAGCGTTTTAAACAATAGAGATTTTCATGCCTGCTGACCCTGAAACAGCACAGCCCTTTTAACCCTTTGCGGTCCTTTCTGGAATTCATTAACAGATGACATAAAAACTACTCATGAGTCTAGAGATTTTGCTTATAAACCTAAAGTGTGGTTAAAATCTAAACAAACATGTAATCATTGATTGGGAGGGTTGTATTGTCGTTTATTCAGCAATTGATTGTTGATTTGTCTTTGTTTTCACCTGCCAAATGAAAAGGAGCTTTTAGCTAAATTTGGGTACAGTGCATCATATGACATGTTAGTGTGTGTAAAAAATTGTACAATGTCCCTGTCCAATAAACAGAAGAAATAAAAATTAAATAAAAATAAAATATTCATAAAACATTTTCAACCAAAATCAAAAGTAAGCATTTGAACTGCCTCTACAGGGACTGTTAAATTAGCACATGAAAGATTTATCTGACACGACAACTTCTTTGTGTTGTTTTCTAATAAGGAAAACAAGGTACATGCTTTATAAATATGGCCCTACAGTATGTTTTCTCCAGATCTCTTGGAAAGCCTGTGAGAGGGACATTTTGTAAAGTACAGAAAAGACAAATGTTTATTTTCTATTCACTATTTTTTTTCCATAGGTACCATTCATTCAGGCAAGTTGCTTATATATGTGACCCTTCTATATGCCGTGTTTTAATCAGGCATTGAGGTTTTACTTAAACATTTACAACTGCAAATTAAATGGTTTAATTATTTTTTTCCTGAAGTTAGTTTAATGTAAAAAACTAAACATAGCTTTTGTAAACTTTTAAGTAAAAATCAGGGTGTAATAAACAGCCTACCTTTTACTACTTTCCAGCATACAGAATCTATGTGACTAGTATTAAAATGTGAGGAGGTGTAACAAGCTGGCTTTAGTGGTGACGTCAGACCAGAAATGAACACACAGCACTGCAAGTGAAATGGTGAATGAAAGCGCTGTTGCGCAGTTTAATAAACAAAGAAATAAACGGTTTAAACAAAACACAAACACTGTTACAAAATAAACGGCACGGTGACCAAACAAACACACAGACAGACAAAACGGTGGACGAACCTCAAACAAGTATCGTGCTGCTTGAAAGCCAGCACGTAGCAATTGTTAATCTTTAAATATATATTATCTTCTCTCTCTCACCCGTTCTCCACTCACCGAACACACAACCCCGAGTGAGTGAAAAAGTGCCTCTTTGATGCAGCTGTACCGAAACTCGATTGCTACTCAATCATTCAGTTGGAGTCTCTGTGCACTTGCACGTGAATATTGTTAGTTGGGGATTGGGGGCTAGCATGATAATTAGCGGATTCCTTAGTTAACCAATGACCGAGCCCGGTTGGTCTATATTAGGGTGAACAGCGCTGCTGTTCGGGTTGGATTATTCTTAGTTTTTCGGTGTACATAAAAGAGCAATAAACGGTACTTTTAAGTGCCTTTCAACCCCAAACTTGTCTGCCTCATTATTTCACCGTCGCTCAACTAACCTCCCACTTGGAACCCACAGGTGTTACAATATAAACACGAATTTCTACATTTATTTATTTAAAAATATTTTTTTCTAAATATATTTATTCTTCTATGCATTTTTTAAAGCATTTATTCATTTCTACCTAATAAATTATTCCTTTATTTAATTTTTTATTAAATGAGGAACTACAATTTATCAGAGATTTAGACAAGGAAGCTACATGCCACTCTTGTGTACAATTCCATTCTATGGTATCTACCAAACATTAAACAGAGCATTTCTACAATCGAGCAGAACCTTCATGTTTTCAGTGAAAGCTGGTCAGGCATGGATGTAAGCTTAAAAAATGAACACATTTCAACAACTGCCCAGTGGCGCAGCGGGCTAAGGCCTTGTGCCCTTCAAGGATGTTATGTTACAAGATCAAACCTTGGTAAATTTTTATTTTTATTTATTTATTTTTTTTTCTGCGATATGTGCTGTTTTAAAGCATAAATAAATTGTTTAATATAAATGGTGTGGATATCAAACTGCTAGCGATCCCTGGTTTATTTTGACGTTGACCAACATGTGGAATCACATGATTGGTAGATGTCCAGTTATTTAGCTTTTCTGTTTGAAAAGTCGCTACACACTCTTAAAAAAGTAAACAGAAGAAGAACAACAACAACAACAACAACAACAACAACAACAACAAGAAGAAGAACAATTTTACCTTAGTTTGATGACTTTTATCTCATTGTGTATAAGAGGTATTTACGCTTTTTCTTCACATTTGATGTAAGAAAGTTTTAGACTTTTGGTACTGGTACAGATGGTAATTCAAAGTGATTTCGTTTTGCCGCTGCAACATGGTGAAAACAGCAAAACTTGTACGAGGAACTACCGTTCCTCTCTCTCTCAATTCAATTCAATTCAAATTGGCTTTATTGGCATGACAATAAAAATAATTGTGTTGCCAAAGCACATACATGGCATAACCAACTCAAATATACAGACAAAGAATTTTTCTTAATACTAACAGTATCCCTCCTCCCTCTATATTAATACAGTAAACAGAATCCCTCCCTTCCCCTCTATATCAAACAGTACCCCCTTCCCTCTTTCTATATTAAACAGAATCCCTCCCTCCCTCCCTCTCTCTTTTCCCTCTCTAGTGTGACGTGTTCACGGTCTGTCCCTCAGGCTATGACAGGTCTCCACGTATTGACCAGCCAGTCTGGCTGTGTGTTTGTCTTCCCCCAGCAGGATTGACAGCTTCTGGGTATCACACATTTTTGGGAATTCTGGGACTAAATCACAGAATTTGGGGAAGAAAATGTCCCTTATGTTTTTATATTTTTCACACTGTGTCAGGAAGTGAATCTCTGTCTCGACCTCTCCTGTCTCACAGTGACCACAGTGCCTGTTCTCCCTGGCCAGCCAGGTTTGCCTCTGTCGGCCTTTTTCAATGGCCAGGTTGTGGTCACTGAGCCGGTATTTGGTCAGGATCTGCCTCTGCTTTGTGTTTCTGACAGTTACCAGGTAATCTGCCAGGGTGTAATTTCTATTTAGGGTCCGATAGCACTCTAGTTTGTTTTGTGTTTTAGTGTTTGTATCCCAATGGTCCAGATAGGAGTGTTTCAGGTGTTTTATAATTTGGTTGACACTAATTGGAATTGTTTTTGCAGTGCTGTCCTGAAGCTGACTGATGTCAGTGTTGCTCAGCTCAGTGAGCTTCAGGACCAGCTGGCTGAGGGGACTCTTTTCTGGGCTGAGCTCTTGGTATTGCAGGGCTTTATGATGGAGTGAGTTTGGGTCACTAGTTTTTAGATGAATCCAGTATTTTAATGCTCTTTTTTGGATGTTAATAATCAATGGATAAAGGCCTAATTCAGCCCTGCATGCATTGTTTGGTGTTTTTCTTTGTAATCTCATGATGTTTTTACAGAACTCTGCATGCAGGGTTTCTGTGGGGTGTTTGTCCCATTTTGTGTATTCCTGGTTGGTGATTGGACCCCACACTTCACTGCCATAGAGAGCAATTGGCTGAATTACACTTTCAAAAATTTTGAGCCAAATTTTGACGGGGGGATTTATATTGTAGAGCCTCCTCTTTATGGCATAAAAAGCCCTGCGTGCTTTCTCCTTTAGTGCATTCACTGCCAGGTTAAAGCTCCCTGATGCACTGATGGTCAGACCCAGGTATGTGTAGCTGCTGGTGTGCTCTAGGGTGGTGTTACCTAGAGTGAAGTGGTACTTATTTCCCTGAGATCTGGCTTTCTTCTCTCTCTCTCTCTCACTCTCTCTCTCTCTCTCTCTCTCTCTCTCTCTCTCTCTCTCTCTATATATATATATATTATTTTTTAATTTGAGAGTAAAAATATATGAAAGCACAATGACCTTTATGTACAAAAATCTTCACTAACATACAATTGAACAAGAACTGATGAATTTTTATTTTTGTTTCATACAGTAGAGAGTGCCATTTAATATATGATAATGAAAAATAAATAGATTTTAAGTTAAGGAAATAAATGCCAATGTATTCATTTATTTCAATATTTATATTAATGTATTTATTTATTTATGTTTTACTTTTACCAAACCAAATGTATAGGCTATCCTTCAGCATATAGCTAATAATTCTCAGAAATGAACGTTCGCTTTTGACGGTGGGGACCAAAAATAGCGTAACTCTTATCAACTAATATCAAGAGAAGAAACCGTACTTCCTCGCGGCAATAGGGACCACAATGAGCGTAACTCTCACAGGAAACCAAAAGGTTTCAGAACCATCAGTCAAGCAAGGACTGAATGAATCTTAAAAAGATTATCGATATCCAGAGTATTGAATAATAACTAGTTTCCAAATGCAGAATAGTGCAATAAGCAAGTCCAGGCTAAGCTTGTATTCATTACAACCCTTGGCGACCCCAGGCAATGGCAGCAGCGGGAGGCGACGGCGGCAGCAGAGGACCCTCGGGAGGGGAGCCCCTGGCCATAGCGGCGGCAGAGGGAGCTCCACTTCTCCCTCGTACCCTGTAACTGGTGGCTCCCCAGGCGATGTGGAGCAGCATGCAACCCCAGGCGATGCGGAGCAGCATTCAACCCCAGGTGATGCATGGCAGGCATCCTTGGGCGGAGCCGGAACCAGCAGGTATTCACCCTATGCTGGTGGAGGTGGGAGCGACCAGTAGTCCTTCCACGGCAGTGGAGGTGGAACCAGCAGGAATTCACCCTCTACTGGTGGAGGTCGGAGCTGCAAGCAGTCCTCCCATGGCAATGGAGAAGGTGGAACATAGGCAGCTCCTGCTGCTCTGCTCCTGGCGGTGGAGACAGCATGTAGTCTCCTGGAAATGAAAGTGGGAGCAGCGGACAGTCTCCCCCTGGCGGAGGCGAGAGCAGCAAGTAGTTGCCTTGCGGTGGAGGCGAGAGCAGCGGGTAGTCTCCCTCGGTTGCAGGGGACTGGTGCGGCTCTCCCTCGGTTGCAGGGGACTGGTGCGGCTCTCCCTCGGTTGCAGGGGACTGGTGTGGCTCTCCCTCGGTTGCAGGGAAGACAGTGCTCAGGGGGTAGTGCTGGCTCTGTGGCGGCATTCTCCCTCTGCTGGTGGAGATGGGAACAGCAGGCACTCCTGCTCCGCTGTTCTCATCTTGGGCTGTGGACGTTCGTGCTCCTGCCCCTCAGGCTGTGGACACTCTGCCTTCCGCTTCGTGGGCTGTAGACGCCTGTGCTTCCCCCTTCTGGGCACTGGATGCTCAGGCTCGTCCCACTCAGGCGTAGGACGACTAGGATCCTCATCCTCTGGCTCCTGCTCTGGGCAGCCCTTGTCCTCATGCCCATAGGCAATGCACATGGTGCACCACCTTGGCGCCTTCTGCTTCCTCCTCACCTTTCCCCATCTCTGCCTCCTTCACCTCACCTTCCTCTCCTGGGCCGGTTCCTCCTCTCCCTCTTGGTAGGGACAGCGCACCACCTTGTGCCCGAACTCCCCACAGGCAAGGCACCAGCCTTGGTCCTCAAGGCCAACGAGGAGGTCCTCCAGCTCATTGCGACGGTCTCCCCAGACCCAGTTTTCCATTTTTTTTTTTTTTTTTAGAATCCAAAAAATAATTCACTGTTGTGAAAAAATAAAAATTCACCCGCCGTATTCCTGGTCTGACACTTGGAGACGCTGTTATCCCACGATGACACCAACTGTGAAAGGGTGGCTTTGCAGGGGTGACGTCAGACCAGAAATACAGACTCCACAACAGGAAATGGCGGGTGAAAACTGAGCCGTGGCGTTCAGTATATTTTATTAAACAAAATAAAGAATTTAAACAAAACACAAAACAAAAGGCGTGTTGGCCAAACAAATGGAAACAAACAAACCACAGATACGAGTACCTTCAGGGTTCACAGTAAGTAGCAATCGTTCCTTTTATTTCAGTCAGACTTACGTCTCTCCTCTAACACTGTCCATTTAACGCAGACAGCTGCCGGCTTTTATATTCTGGCCGAGGGGTTAAACTAGCTATTAATTAATTACCTTATTACCCCTCGGCCATAGTCTGCATGAGATTAATAAGGATGCGTGACTGTCAGCTAGTTAAATAATCAGTAGCTGATCAGTCACGCATCCTCACGAGGTTTCAAAACTAAACACAAAACAATACAATTAAATGACGGCGGCTTCGTCCGCCTGCATTAAAAATACAATAATAATAATAATAATAATAATAATAATAATAATAATAATAATAATAACAACAACAACAACGACAAAATAATCAAAGGGGCGGGACACTCCGCCACAACTTGATTTTGAGATTTCGGTGTTTTTGTATACTAGAACATCTTAACTTTCAATTTCAATTTTAAAAGTTTAAATGCAATGTGTAAGAGCTATAAACTGGACATTTTCTGAAGTATATGCATGCGCTTCAGTCGGCATCCAGACCTAGATACACAAACATGGATTAAGAAATCGCTTGTATGCTCAATGTCAACGACAAATACAAGCAAGTTCTCTACCTGTTACTGTCAGAATACTTTCATAACAATGATGCCGACTCGGACTGCCTTTCTGATACTAGTGACAAAAGCGAGTGAGGTTTTTTTTCTTTCTTACTGCTTTTGCTGTGTTACACCCATTAAGTTATTTCCCTGGAGTTTAGTAGAAACAAGCCTATCTGTGCAGGGAAAAAAAAACTACCGTGCTTCTATATAAATATCTGACTACACTTCGTTTACAGTTTTGGAATTTTGTTTAATGAACAATGATCATTGTAAAGAATTATTTTAAATTTTCATACATTATTATTTATTATTATTTATTTCTTAGCATACATGTGCCACATTGCATGTAAATTGGATGAATATAAGTGTATATTGCACCTGCCGCATAAAATTATTTACAATTTGTTCTATATGGTTCTATAAATGCACCATATGTTGTTGCTTAATTGGACAGCACAAAAGTCTGGCCAGGTTTTCACATAGTTTTCAAATGGGTTTTCCAAATGAGGTTTTCAGAATCAGGTTTTCAGGGTTTTGCGAAAGGGTTTCAAATTAGTGCTCTTTCATTTAGTTTTCTATTGGCTATGTCCAGTAGCATAAGTAATTAGTGGAATTACATTTTTATTGAAAATTATATACAAAATGAACAGAAAGACATTGGAAAGATTCCTCACCCCCCACCCCCTTGTTACATGGGTTGACGACAAATAAATGAGCAGTGCATATTTATCACAACAATAGCAACTTCCTAATTATTATTTATTTCTTAGCAGACGCCCTTATCCAGGGTGACTTACAATTGTTACAACATATCACATTATACAGATATCACATTATTTTTACATACAATTACCCATTTATACAGTTGGGTTTTTACTGGAGCAATCTAGGTAAAGTACCTTGCTCAAGGGTACAACAGCAGTGTCCTCCACTGGGGATTGAACCCACAACCCTCTGGTCAAGAGTCCAGAGCCCTAACCACTACTCCACACTGCTACCCAGTTAGAACTAGTGATCTGATTCTCAGCAGCCTGTCTGTGTATCACAGTTAGTACTAGTGATCTAATTGCAGTTGCCGAGTCTCTCCACATCAGCAGAGTGGAAGCTTTGGCTTTCCAAAAAAATAATGTCTGAAAAACACCTGTAGCTAGTGCCGCATGGAGAGTTGATGAGGAGGGAGCCAGCGTTGCACAGTCATTTTCTTTGCTGCAGTCATGCTTGCCAGCCACAATCTACGCTCATTCTCAGAGAGAGGAAATTTAGAAACATCACCCAGGAGAAAAAGTGCAGGGTGCAGTGGGAAGCGCCTTCTGATAATAGCAGAAACAGAATCGACTACCTGCCCCCAAAAAAGAACATCTGGGCAGTCCCATAGTATATGCATTAGAGTGCCTGGTACTCCTAGGTTGCACAAAGTACAAAGAGGATGGGGGGCTAGCCCCATAAAATGTCTTTTATGAGGGGTCAAATAAGTTCTGTGGCATATTTTAAAGTGAATAAATTGGTGATTTGGATTTTTAGACGCTCCAAAAACACCACACCGTACCCCACACCGTTTCCCAATCTATAGTCCCTCCCCACTGCGCTATATCCTTCTCCCATAGCTTTACACATGAGAGAGGAGCAGGGGAGTGTGCAGTGAGATGTTTATATATATGGGAGATTAAGCCCTTAGGTGCTGCCCCCAGGACCCAGTCCACTACTGGGTGACGGATTAAGTTGGAACCCCAAGGAACCCCATATGTTTTTAAAGCAGATCTCAGTCTAAAATAAAAAAAAAACAAAGAGGTGCTAGGGATACTATAGCGAGACACTAGGTCCTGGAACTCTAGGATAGACTCCTGACCGGCTACATCGTTCAACACGTGTATACCCCTCCAGGCCCACGAGTCCAAGGAAAAGGGTTTACCACCGGTTAAAATATTAACATTGTTCCAAATGGACGAATGTCTGTGCCACTTAATTTTGAGACCCAAAGTTCTTTCCACTGCCCGAAAGGTTTGCACAGTGCATTCGATTATGGGGCCATAGTGCAGTGAACACTTTTTGTAAGTAAGACCAGAGAACAGTGTATTCTAATTGGCGATAATATTTCCTATTCTATCTCCTTCCAAGAAGAGTGTACAGTTGGGTTCATCCAATGGCTTAGTGTACGTAATAAGAAAGACCAGTGGTAAAATTTAAAATTTGGGCAGGCCCAACCGCCTTGTGCTTTATTGCGTTGTAATAAAGACCATTTAATACGAGGGCGCTTACCATTCCAGACAAATTTTCTCAACAAGGAATCAAGTTTTGACCATTAGTCCAACGGTGGAGGTAATGGGAGCATTGAACTAATACAATTAATATGCGGGAGAATATTCATTTTAATTGAGGCAATACGGGCAGGAACTGATGCTGGTAGTAGCGTCCATCTGTTCAAATCCCCCTCAATTTTCTTTAACGCTTTTGTGTAATTATTTTTAGAAATTGTTGATATGGAGGGACGTATTGAAGCTGACACCCTGGGATCCTTCAGGAAGCTGCTTGATGAGATTCTGGGATCAATAAGTTACTAACAACCAAACAAGCAAGATGGGCCGACTGGCCGCCTGTCATTTGTAACCTTCCTTATGTTCTTATGACCAGGGTTGGGAACCACTGTATTAGATTGTAAATTAATGCTTGTAACACCACACAAGTCACGTTGAATAAAGGTGTCACCTTAAAAGACTAATAATAATAATAATAATAATAAATATATGTATGTGTGTGTGTGTGTTTATTTGTTTGCACACATGCTTTGGCAATACTGTAGCACTCCTGTCTTCCCAATATAGACAATCTGAATTTGAATTTAAAAGAACAAACATTTCTGTGGAACTGGGCTTCTAATTACATCCTCTCTTACTCACTGAAATAACATCTTATCAGCAATGGGCTTAAGATTTGGTTATAAAGTCTGCAAATAAAATTCTCACTTCCCTGTACAGCGTTTTAAACAGTAGAGTTCTTCATGCCTGCTGACCCTGAAACAGCACAGCCCTTTTAACCCTTTGCGGTCCTTTCTGGAATTCATTAACAGATGACATAAAAACTACTCATGAATCTAGGGATTTTGCTTATAAACCTAAAGTGTGGTTAAAATCAAAACAAACATGTAATCATTGATTGGGAGGGCTGTATTGTCGTTTATTCAGCAATTGATTGTTGATTTGATTGTCTTTGTTTTCACCTGCCAAATGAAAAGGAGCTTTTAGCTAAATTTGGGTACAGTGCATCATATGACATGTTAATGTATGTAAAAAATTGTACAATGTCCCTGTCCAATAAACAGAAGAAATAAAAATTAAATAAAAATAAAATATTCATAAAACATTTTCAACCAAAATCAAAAGTAAGCATTTGAACTGCCTCTACAGGGACTGTTAAATTAGCACATGAAAGATTTATCTGACACGACAACTTCTTTGTGTTGTTTTCTAATAAGGAAAACAAGGTACATGCTTTATAAATATGGCCCTACAGTATGTTTTCTCCAGATCTCTTGAAAAGCCTGTGAGAGGGACATTTTGTAAAGTACAGAAAAGACAAATGTTTATTTTCTATTCACTATTTTTTTTCCATAGGTACCATTCATTCAGGCAAGTTGCTTATATATGTGACCCTTCTATATGCCGTGTTTTAATCAGGCATTGAGGTTTTACTTAAACATTTACAACTGCAAATTAAATGGTTTAATTATTTTTTTCCTGAAGTTAGTTTAATGTAAAAAACTAAACATAGCTTTTGTAAACTTTTAAGTAAAAATCAGGGTGTAATAAACAGCCTACCTTTTACTACTTTCCAGCATACAGAATCTATGTGACTAGTATTAAAATGTGAGGAGGTGTAACAAGCTGGCTTTAGTGGTGACGTCAGACCAGAAATGAACACACAGCACTGCAAGTGAAATGGTGAATGAAAGCGCTGTTGCGCGGTTTAATAAACAAAGAAATAAACGGTTTAAACAAAACACAAACACTATTACAAAATAAACGGCACGGTGACCAAACAAACACACAGACAGACAAAACGGTGGACGAACCTCAAACAAGTATCGTTCTGCTTGAAAGCCAGCACGTAGCAATTGTTAATCTTTAAATATATATTTTCTTCTCTCTCTCACCCGTTCTCCACTCACCGAACACACAACCCAGAGTGAGTGAAAAAGTGCCTCTCTGATGCAGCTGTACCGAAACTCGATTGCTAATCAATCATTCAGTTGGAGTCTCTGTGCACTTGCACGTGAATATTGTTAGTTGGGGATTGGGGGCTAGCATGATAATTAGCGGATACCTTAGTTAACCAATGACCGAGCCCGGTTGGTATATATTAGGCGAACAGCGCTGCTGTTCGGGTTGGATTATTCTTAGTTTTTCGGTGTACATAAAAGAGCAATAAACGGTACTTTTAAGTGCCTTTCAACCCCAAACTTGTCTGCCTCATTATTTCACCGTCGCTCAACTAACCTCCCACTTGGAACCCACAGCACGCTCAGTGTTACAATATAAACACGAATTTCTACATTTATTTATTTAAAAATATTTTTTTCTAAATATATTTATTCCTCTATGCATTTTTTAAAGCATTTATTCATTTCTATCTAATAAATTATTCCTTTATTTAATTTTTTATTAAACGAGGAACTACAATTTATCAGAGATCAGAGATTTAGACAAGGAAGCTACATGCCACTCTTGTGTACAATTCCATTCTATGGTATCTACCAAACAGGAAACTAGATATTTTCAAACAGGAAATAGAGCATTTCTACAATCGAGCAGCACCTTCAGGTTTTCAGTGAAAGCTGGTCAGTCATGGATGTAAGCTTAAAAAATGAACGCATTTCAACAACTGCCCAGTGGCGCAGCGGGCTAAGGCCTTGTGCCCTTCAAGGATGTTATGTTACAAGATCAAACCTTGGTAAATTTTTATTTTTATTTATTTTATTTTTTTTCTGCGATATGTGCTGTTTTAAAGCATAAATAAATTGTTTAATATAAATGTTGTGGATATCAAACTGCTTGCGATCCCTGGTTTATTTTGACATTGACCAACATGTGGAATCACATGATTGGTAGATGTCCAGTTATTTAGCTTTTCTGTTTGAAAAGTTGCTACACACCCTTAAAAAAGTAAACAGAAGAACAACAACAACAACAACA
Source organism: Acipenser ruthenus (assembly GCF_902713425.1). NCBI lineage: Eukaryota > Metazoa > Chordata > Actinopteri > Acipenseriformes > Acipenseridae > Acipenser > Acipenser ruthenus. The sequence goes on from NC_081230.1 coordinate 2,179,406, forward strand.
ACAAGAAGAAGAACAATTTTGACTTTTATCTCATTGTGTATAAGAGGTATTTACGTTTTTTCTTCACATGTGATGTAAGAAAGTTTTAGACTTTTGGTACTGGTACAGATGGTAATTCAAAGTGATTTCGTTTTGCCGCTGCAACATGGTGAAAACAGCAAAACTCTTGGAGCTGTATAGAGACTCTGTAGTTTCAAAAAAGTTTTCTTAACTTGTACGACGAACTACCGTTCCTCTCTCTCATATATATATAATTTTTTTAATTTGAGAGTAAAAATATATGAAAGCACGATGACCTTTATGTACAAAAATCTTCACTAACATACAATTGAACAAGAACTGATGAATTTTTATTTTTGTTTCATACAGTAAACAGTGCCATTTAATATGATAGTGAAAAATAAATAGATTTTAAGTTAAGGAAATAAATGCCAATGTATTCATTTATTTCAATATTTATATTAATGTATTTATTTATTTATTTATGTTTTACCAAACCAAATGTATAGGCTATCCTTCAGCATATAGCTAAATTCTCAGAAATGAACATTCGTTTTTGACGGTGGGGACCAAAAATAGCGTTACTCTTATCAACCAATATCAAGAGAAGAAACCGTACTTCCTCGCGGCAATAGGGACCACAATGAGCGTAACTCACAGGAAATCAAAAGGTTTCAGAACCATCAGTCAAGCAAGGACTGAATGACTCCAAACTATCTTAAAAATTATCGATATCCAGAGTATTGAATAATAACTAGTTTCCAAATGCAGAAGAGTGCAATAAGCAAGTCCAGGCTAAGCTTGTATTCATTACAACCCTAGGATACCCTAGGCGAAGCAGTTCCGGCGACCCCAGGCAATGGCAACAGCGGGAGGCGACGGCGGCAGCAGAGGACCCTCGGAAGGCGACGGCGGCAGCAGCGGACCCTCGGGAGGCGAACTCGGGAGGGGAGCCCCTGGCCATAGCGGCGGCAGAGGGAGCTCCACTTCTCCCTCGTACCCTGTAACTGGTGGCTCCCCAGGCGATGCGGAGCAGCATGCAACCCGAGGCGATGCGGAGCAGAAGGCAACCCCAGGCGATGCATGGCAGGCATCCTTGGGCGGAGCCGGAACCAGCAGGTATTCACCCTATGCTGGTGGAGGTGGGAGCGACCAGTAGTCCTTCCACGGCGGTGGAGGTGGAACCAGCAGGAATCCACCCTCTGCTGGTGGAGGTGGGAGGTGCGAGCAGTCCTCCCATGGCAATGGAGACGGAACCAGCAGGAATTCACCCTCTGCTGGTTGAGGTCGGAGCTACAAGCAGTCCTCCCATGGCAATGGAGGAGGTGGAGACATAGGCAGCTCCTGCTGCTCTGCTCCTGGCGGTGGAGACAGCGTGTAGTCTCAGAAATACAGACTCCACAACAGGAAATGGCGGGTGAAAACTGAGCCGTGGCGTTCAGTATATTTTTATTAAACAAAATAAAGAATTTAAACAAAACACAAAACAAAAGGCGCGTTGGCCAAACAAATGGAAACAAACAAACCACGGATACGAGTACCTTCAGGGTTCACAGTAAGTAGCAATCGTTCCTTTTATTTCAGTCAGACTTACGTCTCTCCTCTAACACTGTCCATTTAACGCAGACAGCTGCCGGCTTTTATATTCTGGCCGAGGGGTTTAACTAGCTATTAATTAATTACCTTATTACCCCTCGGCCATAGTCTGCACGAGATTAATAAGGATGCGTGACTGTCAGCTAGTTAAATAATCAGTAGCTGATCAGTCACGCATCCTCACGAGGTTTCAAAACTAAACACAAAAAACAATATAATTAAATGACGGTGGCTTCGTCCGCCTGCATTAATAATAATAATAATAATAATAATAATAATAATAATAATAATAATAATAATAATAATAACAACAACAACGACAAAATAATCAAAGGGGCGGGACACTCCGCCACAACTTGATTTTGAGATTTCAGTATTTTTGTATACTAGAACATCTTAACTTTCAATTTCAATTTTAAAAGTTTAAATGCAATGTGTAAGAGCTATAAACTGGACATTTTCTGAAGTATATGCATGCGCTTCAGTCGGCATCCAGACCTAGATACACAAACATGGATTAAGAAATCGCTTGTATGCTCAATGTCAACGACAAATACAAGCAAGTTCTCTACCTGTTACTGTCAGAATACTTTCATAACAATGATGCCGACTCGGACTGCCTTTCTGATACTAGTGACAAAAGCGAGTGAGGTTTTTTTTCTTTCTTACTGCTTTTGCTGTGTTACACCCATTAAGTTATTTCCCTGGAGTTTAGTAGAAACAAGCCTATCTGTGCAGGGAAAAAAAAACTACCGAGCTTCTATATAAATATCTGACTACACTTCGTTTACAGTTTTGGAATTTTGTTTAATGAACAATGATCATTGTAAAGAATTATTTTAAATTTTCATACATTATTATTTATTATTATTTATTTCTTAGCATACATGTGCCACATTGCATGTAAATTGGATGAATATAAGTGTATATTGCACCTGCCGCATAAAATTATTTACAATTTGTTCTATATGGTTCTATAAATGCACCATATGTTGTTGCTTAATTGGACAGCACAAAAGTCTGGCCAGGTTTTCACATAGTTTTCAAATGGGTTTTCCAAATGAGGTTTTCAGAATCAGGTTTTCAGGGTTCTGCGAAAGGGTTTCAAATTAGTGCGCTTTCATTTAGTTTTCTATTGGCTATGTCCAGTAGCATAAGTAATTAGTGGAATTACATTTTTATTGAAAATTATATACAAAATGAACAGAAAGACATTGGAAAGATTCCTCACCCCCCACCCCCTTGTTACATGGGTTGACGACAAATAAATGAGCAGTGCATATTTATCACAACAATAGCAACTTCCTAATTATTATTTATTTCTTAGCAGACGCCCTTATCCAAGGCGACTTACAATTGTTACAACATATCACATTATACATTATTTCACATTATACAGATATCACATTATTTTTACATACAATTACCCATTTATACAGTTGGGTTTTTACTGGAGCAATCTAGGTAAAGTACCTTGCTCAAGGGTACAACAGCAGTGTCCCCCACTAGGGATTGAACCCACAACCCGCCTGTCAAGAGTCCAGAGCCCTAACCACTACTCCACACTGCTGCCCAGTTAGAACTAGTGATCTGATTCTCAGCAGCCTGTCTGTGTATCACAGTTAGAATAGTGATCTGATTCTCAGCACTGTCTGTGTATCACAGTTAGTACTAGTGATCTAATTGCAGTTGCCGAGTCTCTCCACATCAGCAGAGTGGAAGCTTTGGCTTTCCAAAAAAATAATGTCTGAAAAACACCTGTAGCTAGTGCCGCATGGAGAGTTGATGAGGAGGGAGCCAGCGTTGCACAATCATTTTCTTTGCAGCAGTCATGCTTGCCAGCCACAATCTACGCTCATTCTCAGAGAGAGGAAATTTAGAAACATCACCCAGGAGAAAAAGTGCAGGGTCCAGTGGGAAGCGCCTTCTGATAATAGCAGAAACGGAATCGACTACCTGCCCCCAAAAAAGAACATCTGGGCAGTCCCATAGTATATGCATTAGAGTGCCTGGTACTCCTAGGTTGCACAAAGTACAAAGAGGATGGGGGGCTAGCCCTATAAAATGTCTTTTATGAGGGGTCAAATAAGTCCTGTGGCATATTTTAAAGTGAATAAATTGGTGATTTGGATTTTTAGACGCTCCAAAAACACTACCCCACACCGTTTCCCAATCTATAGTCCCTCCCCACTGCGCTATATCCTTCTCCCATAGCTTTACACATGAGAGAGGAGCAGGGGAGTGTGCAGTGAGATGTTTATATATATGGGAGATTAAGCCCTTAGGTGCTGCCCCCAGGACCAAATCCACTACTGGGTGACGGATTAAGTTGGAACCCCAAGGAACCCCATATGTTTTTAAAGCAGATCTCAGTCTAAAATAAAAAAAAAACAAAGAGGTGCTAGGGATCCTATAGCGAGACACTAGGTCCTGGAACTCTAGGATAGACTCCTGACCGGCTACATCGTTCAACACGTGTATACCCCTCCAGGCCCACGAGTCCAAGGAAAAGGGTTTACCACCGGTTAAAATATTAACATTGTTCCAAATGGACAAATGTCTGTGCCACTTAATTTTGAGACCCAAAGTTCTTTCCACTGCCCGAAAGGTTTACACAGTGCATGCGATTATGGGGCCATAGTGCAGTGAACACTTTTTGTAAGTAAGACCAGAGAACAGTGTATTCTAATTGGCGATAATATTTCCTGTTCTATCTCCTTCCAAGAAGAGTGTACAGTTGGGTTCATCCAATGGCTTAGTGTACTTAATAAGAAAGACCAGTGGTAAAATTTAAAATTTGGGCAGGCCCAACCGCCTTGTGCTTTATTGCGTTGTAATAAAGACCATTTAATACGAGGGCGCTTACCATTCCAGACAAATTTTCTCAACAAGGAATCAAGTTTTGACCATTAGTCCAACGGTGGAGGTAATGGGAGCATTGAACTATTACAATTAATATGCGGGAGAATATTCATTTTAATTGAGGCAATACGGGTAGGAACTGATGCTGGTAGTAGCGTCCATCTGTTCAAATCCCCCTCAATTTTCTTTAACGCTTTTGTGTAATTATTTTTAGAAATTGTTGATATGGAGGGACGTATTGAAGCTGACACCCTGGGATCCTTCAGGAAGCTGCTTGATGAGATTCTGGGATCAATAAGTTACTAACAACCAAACGAGCAAGATGGGCCGAATGGCCGCCTGTCATTTGTAACCTTCCTTATGTTCTTATGACCAGGGTTGGGAACCACTGTATTAGATTGTATATTAATGCTTGTAACACCACACAAGTCACGTTGAATAAAGGTGTCACCTTAAAAGACTAATAATAATAATAATAATAATAATAATAATAATAATAATAATAATAATAATAAATCTATGTATGTGTGTGTGTGTGTTTATTTGTTTGCACACATGCTTTGGCAATACTGTAGCACTCCTGTCTTGCCAATAAAGACAATCTGAATTTGAATTTAAAAGAACAAACATTTCTGTGGAACTGGGCTTCTAATAAAATCCTCTCTTACTCACTGAAATAACATCTTATCAGCAATGGGCTTAAATTTTGGTTATAAAGTCTGCAAATAAAATTCTCACTTCCCTGTACAGTGTTTTAAACAATAGAGATCTTCATGCCTGCTGACCCTGAAACAGCACAGCCCTTTTAACCCTTTGCGGTCCTTTCTGGAATTCATTAACAGATGACATAAAAACTACTCATGAATCTAGGGATTTTGCTTATAAACCTAAAGTGTGGTTAAAATCTAAACAAACATGTAACCATTGATTGGGAGGGTTGTATTGTCGTTTATTCAGCAATTGATTGTTGATTTGATTGTCTTTGTTTTCACCTGCCAAATGAAAAGGAGCTTTTACAGTGCATCATATGACATGTTAATGTATGTAAAAAATTGTACAATGTCCCTGTCCAATAAACAGAAGAAATAAAAATTAAATAAAAATAAAATATTCATAAAGCATTTTCAACCAAAATCAAAAGTAAGCATTTGAACTGCCTCTACAGGGACTGTTAAATTAGCACATGAAAGATTTATCTGACACGACAACTTCTTTGTGTTGTTTTCTAATAAGGAAAACAAGGTACATGCTTTATAAATATGGCCCTACAGTATGTTTTCTCCAGATCTCTTGGAAAGCCTGTGAGAGGGACATTTTGTAAAGTACAGAAAAGACAAATGTTTATTTTCTATTCACTATTTTATTTCCATAGGTACCATTCATTCAGGCAAGTTGCTTATATATGTGACCCTTCTATATGCCGTGTTTTAATCAGGCATTGAGGTTTTACTTAAACATTTACAACTGCAAATTAAATGGTTTAATTATTTTTTTCCTGAAGTTAGTTTAATGTAAAAAACTAAACATAGCTTTTGTAAACTTTTAAGTAAAAATCAGGGTGTAATAAACAGCCTACCTTTTACTACTTTCCAGCATACAGAATCTATGTGACTAGTATTAAAATGTGAGGAGGTGTAACAAGCTGGCTTTAGTGGTGACGTCAGACCAGAAATGAACACACAGCACTGCAAGTGAAATGGGGAATGAAAGCGCTGTCGCGCGGTTTAATAAACAAAGAAATAAACGGTTTAAACAAAGCACAAACACTGTTACAAAATAAACGGCACGGTGACCAAACAAACACACAGACAGACAAAACGGTGGACGAACCTCAAACAAGTATCGTGCTGCTTGAAAGCCAGCACGTAGCAATTGTTAATCTTTAAATATATATTATCTTCTCTCTCTCACCCGTTCTCCACTCACTGAACACACAACCCCGAGTGAGTGAAAAAGTGCCTCTCTGATGCAGCTGTACCGAAACTCGATTGCTAATCAATCATTCAGTTGGAGTCTCTGTGCACTTGCACGTGAATATTGTTAGTTGGGGATTGGGGGCTAGCATGATAATTAGCGGATTCCTTAGTTAACCAATGACCGAGCCCGGTTGGTCTATATTAGGGCGAAAAGCGCTGCTGTTCGGGTTGGATTATTCTTAGTTTTTCGGTGTACATAAAAGAGCAATAAACGGTACTTTTAAGTGCCTTTCAACCCCAAACTTGTCTGCCTCATTATTTCACCGTCACTCAACTCAACGAATTTCTACATTTATTTATTTAAAAATATTTTTTTCTAAATATATTTATTCTTCTATGCATTTTTTAAAGCATTTATTCATTTCTACCTAATAAATTATTCCTTTATTTAATTTTTTATTAAACAAGGAACTACAATTTATCAGAGATCAGAGATTTAGACAAGGAAGCTACATGCCACTCTTGTGTACAATTCCATTCTATGGTATCTACCAAACAGGAAACTAGATATTTTCAAACAGGAAACAGAGCATTTCTACAATCGAGCAGAACCTTCAGGTTTTCAGTGAAAGCTGGTCAGGCTTGGATGTAAGCTTAAAAAATGAACGCATTTCAACAACTGCCCAGTGGCCTAAGGTCTTGTGCCCTTCAAGGATGTTATGTTACAAGATCAAACCTTGGTAAATTTTTATTTTTATTTATTTTATTTTTTTTCTGCAATATGTGCTGTTTTAAAGCATAAATAAATTGTTTAATATAAATGTTGTGGATATCAAACTGCTTGCGATCCCTGGTTTATTTTGACATTGAGCAACATGTGGAATCACATGATTGGTAGATGTCCAGTTATTTAGCTTTTCTGTTTGAAAAGTCGCTACACACTCTTAAAAAAGTAAACAGAAGAAGAAGAAAAAGAGTGCCATTTAATATATGATAGTGAAAAATAAATAGATTTTAAGTTAAGGAAATTAATGCCAATGTATTCATTTATTTCAATATTTATATTAATGTATTTATTTATTTATGTTTTACTTTTACCAAACCAAATCCTTCAGCATATAGCTAATAATTCTCAGAAATGAATGTTCGTTTTTGACGGTGGGGACCAAAAATAGCGTTACTCTTATCAACCAATATCAAGAGAAGAAACCGTACTTCCTCGCGGCAATAGGGACCACAATGAGCGTAACTCTCACAGGAAATCAAAAGGTTTCAGAACCATCAGTCAAGCAAGGACTGAATGACTCCAAACTATCTTAAAAAGATTATCGATATCCAGAGTATTGAATAATAACTAGTTTCCAAATGCAGAATAGTGCAATAAGCAAGTCCAGGCTAAGCTTGTATTCATTACAGTGTTAAAGAACATGTGTCATCATTGTGTTTCTGAGAATCAGATCACTATTCTAACTGTGTTACACAGACAGGCTGCTGAGAATCAAATCACTATTCTAACTGTGAGACACAGACATGCTGCTGATAATCAGATCACTATTCTAACTGTGATACACAGACAGTGATGAGAATCAGATCACTATTCTAACTGTGAGACACAGACAGTGCTAAGAATCAGATCACTAGATCTAACTGTGAAACACAGACAGTGCTGAGAATCAGATCACTAGTTCTAACTGTGATACACAGACAGTGATGAGAATCAGATCACTATTCTAACTGTGAGACACAGACAGTGCTAAGAATCAGATCACTAGTACTAACTGTGATACACAGACAGTGCTGAGAATCAGATCACTTGTTCAAACTGTGATACACAGACAGTGCTGAGAATCAGATCACTATTCTAACTGTGATACACAGACAGTGATGAGAATCAGATCACTATTCTAACTGTGATACACAGACAGTGATGAGAATCAGATCACTATTCTAACTGTGATACACAGACAGTGATGAGAATCAGATCACTATTCTAACTGTGTTACACAGACAGTCTGCTGAGAATCAGATCACTAGTTCTAACTGTGATGCACAGACAGTGTGAGAATCAGATCACTATTCTAACTGTGATACACAGACAGTGTGAGAATCAGATCACTATTCTAACTGTGATACACAGACCGTGCTGAGAATCAGATCACTATTCTAACTGTGATACACAGACAGTGCTGAGAATCAGATCACTATTCTAACTGTGATATACAGACAGTCTGCTGAGAATCAGATCACTAGTTCTAACTGTGATGCACAGACAGTGCTGAGAATCAGATCACTATTCTAACTTTGATACACAGACAGTGCTGAGAATCAGATCACTAGTACTAACTGTGATACACAGACAGTGCTGAGAATCAGATCACTATTCTAACTGTGAGACACAGACAGTGCTGAGAATCAGATCACTATTCTAACTGTGAGACACAGACAGTGCTAAGAATCAGATCACTAGATCTAAATGTTATACACAGACAGTGCTGAGAATCAGATCACTATTCTAACTGTGATACACAGACAGTGCTGAGAATCAGATCACTATTCTAACTGTGAGACACAGACAGTGCTAAGAATCAGATCACTAGATCTAAATGTTATACACAGACAGTGCTGAGAATCAGATCACTATTCTAACTGTGATACACAGACAGTGCTGAGAATCAGATCACTATTCTAACTGTGATACACAGACAGTGCTAAGAATCAGATCACTAGTTCTAACTGTGATACACAGACAGGCTGCTGATACACAGGTGAAACTGAAGGGATTGTGGTGAAATATAAATGAGATCCTTTTTATTTCATGAAATACCATTGTGTTATTATTCTCATCATGTTTTTCACCTGCAAAGCTGCTATGATGTATATTTAAACCCATATGAGGCAGTCCATGTTTAGAGACGCAGTTCAGAAGTGTGACTTTCTGCTTGATATTGTCACAGTTTAACACTGATGCAAATATACAGGCCATCATAAGAAATGCACTCTGATTGCTTAGTCAGTTTCCGTCTTTATAGCTTTATAACACTATAAAGTGGGGTATGTTTAGCAGTGTTGGTTCAATGTACAGAACAAAATGCAACTTTGTTGAAGGTGGTCAGGATCGTTACCTTCTTAGAGCAGCTCAATCGTTGAACAGGCAATCAATCAATCAATCAATCAATCAATCAATCAATCAATCCTTTCATAGTGGAACACCGTCACAAAGCACTTTACAAGATGCAGGAAATACAAGAAAATCCATAATACTTCAAATACAGAGAAATACATAATACATGATATACATTTATATAAAAAAATGCAAAGAGAGAGGTGTCTCCAGCAAACTAGTTTTAGCCAGTTTGTGTGTAGCTGAAAAGTACAGAGTTATCTGAAGGCAGGCTACCAGGGACCCATAGGAGAAAGACATTGCAGTCTTACGAACTCAGTAAAAGTAATTAGATTTTCCACGGGGAGAAGCTCTATACTAAAAAGACATAGGATGGAAGTTCCCTATAATACCTGCTATACACACACCTGTAAGGAGAGAAGGAAACCAATTTGAAAAATGAGATGACATGAGGGAATATCTTTTTAGAAGCCAGGCACATGTAATCAGTATAACTCAAGACTGTTGGTGTAGTATATATTTACACAACACTCATATATTAAAACAAAAATGCTTTTATACACATATAAAAAGTAGATCTTTATACACATACAAAAAGTAGAAAGGTAAAAAGGTAACAAGGACTTTGTGAACTCTGCTTCACCTAACTTTTCAGATGAAGGAGGGGGTCAGAAATGAGTGGATGCGATCATGGGCCAGTGTTAATTTGTTGGTATATGATTCCAATTAAGTCTGAAGAGTTGGTTGGAATTTTTAAACAGATTACTGTTTGCCAAGAGATAAGAGCTGTCTATATAGATTAATGATTGGATTTAATTGGGGCTTCCCATTGCTTTCAATGGGACAAAAATCCTATAAAAACCCTAGGCAGAATACACTGAGACCACCACAATCAAGACTCAGCTCGACAGAGCCACACGGTCCATCCTTTGCAGATCTCCACAAGACAAGTTCTTCTCTTTTGTTCACGCTACTCTCCCTTGTAATAGGAGGTAAGTATATTAATGGTAATATTGTATCTTGCATGTATTGGTTGCATTGCTATGAGGTGTTGAAACTATGTTTTAGTATTAAGAGGGTGTTCTATTTTTTTTTTTTTTTTTTTTATAAATTTAGTCGTCGCCAATTATTTTTACCCCGGTTTTCACCCCAATTTAGCATGCCCAATTATTATCTGTATCCCCGGCTCACCGCTCGCAACCCCCCCGCCGACTCGGGAAACGGAGGCTGGAACACGCGTCCTCCGAAACGTGCTCCTTCCAAGCCGTCATTTTTCGCACTGCAGATCCACAGCAATGCCACCAGACCTATAGTGCCGGAGGACAACACAGATCTGGCGGCTCCGCTGCAGAGCCACAGGCGCCCTATCGGCCACAGGGGTCGCTAGTGCGCGATGAGCCGTGGATTCCCCTGCCAACCTAAGCCCTCCCTACCCGGGCAGCGCTCAGCCAATTGTGCGCCGCCCCCTAGGAACTCTCGGTCACGGTCAGCTGTGACATAGCCTGGATTCGAACCTGCGATCTCCAGGCTATAGAGCACATCCTGCGAGGAGCGCCTTTACTGGATGCGCCACTCGGGAGCCCACAAGAGGGTGTTCTATTGAATGTGCTAAAATATAACGGTGGGTGCTTGTAGGCTTTGTGCTTAGCTGGCCCTAGGGCTGCATAAATACATATATTTGTATTATACTAATCCAATATTAAAGGCATTTTAATAAACCGAAGGAGCGCTGATGTTGCTCTGATTCGTAAAACTTCAAATAAATGAGTCTGAGTGATTTTCTTGGTTAAATAAGTTTTATGGACACACCGCTCGTCCAGTGCTCGAACATAAACCACTAGGAGTTTTAAACATCTCTGTCCTCCTCAACGTCTCCCCTGAGTTAAGAGTGTGTGCAGAGCAAATAATACAATAAAAAGAGTATGTGAAAAGTGAAAACGTGACAATAGGAACAGGTTGACATGTGGGGCATGTTGTCTGTATCCTCCTTTGTAAAAACTTGTGAAAAGTAATCATTTAATATATTTGCTATTTTTTTTTCTTCGTCTATGATTTTGTCATTTGTATCTCTTAGACATTTAACCTCCTCTTTGAATGTTCTCTTGCTGTTATAATATTGGAAAAACATTTTGGAATTGGTTTTAGCCCCCTTAGCAATGTTCATTTCTATCTCTCTCTTGGCCTTTCTAACTTCCTTTTTGACTTGTGTTTGCAGTTCCAAGTACTCTTTCTGTGTACTTTGTTTTTGGTCCCTTTTAAACGCTCTGTAAAGTGCCTTTTTTCGCTGAATATTTTTTTTTAATTGATCTATTAAACCATTTTGGCCATTTTGTTTTAGATTTAGATTTGTCTACTTTTGGGATGTAATTGTTTTGCGCCTCTAGTACTACATTCTTCAAGGAACCACATTAAAAAGGTTCATCAAAGAACCTTAAAAGGTTCCTCCACAGTAAGAGTGTATTTTGACCTCAGTGTTAAAATAAAATGATACAGTAAACACTCAATAGCATTAGATGTGTAGCATAAGCTATATCGCGCATTTACTATACATAGTGAAAAATGTGTTCAATAACCAACCTGTATATGACATCATTCACATGATGGACTGAAAACCTAAGATTTGTACAAATGTACAATTTTTTTTTTAAACTTCCCAGTCAGCTAAAAATTAACTTTGTATAAGAGTAATTTGATATGTTTTGGAAAATTCATGTCGGCGCATGGCTGACTCATACGTTCGTATTGACACATGTTAATTAATGCCAGTGGTGGTACACCAACAGTGAAAGCTAAAACATAGAAGCATTAGGTTCCATTTTATTGTATCACAGATCGTGGAGGATGACAAACTGCAAGTTATTATAACTGAGGTACTTCTTTACCCGTATAGAAATAACTTATATATTATATGTATTAAGAGAAATATATGTTACACACATATGCCTGTTTTTGTTATTTAATTGTTTAGGTGTATCCATGTTCCTATATAAAGAATATATAAATTGGTTATGAAATTGGTCTGATTTCACAGTATTTTCAATATAGAGATTGTATGTTAGTAAGATACATTGCTCTCCATATATGTTTTAATAGTATATTATAACAAGAAAAGTCATTTGTGCACTACAATGCTTAATATTAACGAGGTGCTGACCAGTATAAGGTAATTACATAAAATGAAAATAGAGTCTCTACGGCAATGCAAAAGTTAAAAATTCTTTCAGCCAAACTTCCAATTTAAATGGCTTACCAAAAGGATTTCGTAGAGTCATTTATGGTTGCTTCAAAAGGATCAATTATATAATTCCTGCTTGTTTATTTTCTTCAAAAAATCTCTTTATTAGTTTAAAACATAACTATAAAAACAAACAACGTGTTTCGACATGACCATGTCTTCATCAGGTTCACATTAATTGTGAATTGAGAGTGGGTGTTACATTTATACCAATTATATTAATTAGTTACATATCTTATGTCTGAGTCAATTAAATAATTCATTTAATCAATAAGCACTGGATAACACCGTGTAACAATTTTTTTTTTTTTTTTTGGTTCCTGGGTAGTAAGTGTTATTTCCTAATTGCTTATGACTCAAAAGTATAGAAAATGGCTATTATTCCCCACAAACTTTGCTTTTGTGACCAGGACAGTGATATTTTGAAATTTACCTATTTCCAATGAGAAAACGGGCGAATTTGTGTCTTTTCGTTCACATAATGTCAGAAAAAAACAACATATGAATCCAAATTAACATGTATTTATACTAAAGTAATACAAAAATGACTACAAAAGATTTAGAAGTGAGTAGTTTTTCGAGATTTACGATTATACTGTAAATCACTTTCACGAATCAGCCCCCAAATGTAGTCTCCCATCATGTTCTCATTATACTGTCCTTGGTAGCGGCGTTCAAAGTCCAGTATATCCTGGTGGAAGCGCTCGCCTTGCTCCTCCGAGTACGCTCCCATGTTCTCCTTGAATTTATCAAGATGAGCATCAAGGATATGGACTTTGAGGGACATCCTACAGCCCATTGTGCCGTAGTTCTTCACCAGAGTCTCAACCAGCTCCACATAGTTTTCGGCCTTGTGATTGCCCAGGAAGCCCCGAACCACTGCGACAAAGCTGTTCCAAGCTGCTTTCTCCTTACTAGTGAGCTTCTTGGGGAATTCATTGCACTCCAGGATCTTCTTTATCTGTGGTCCGACGAAGACACCGGCTTTGACCTTTGCCTCAGACAGCTTAGGGAAGAAGTCTTGAAGGTACTTGAAGGCTGCCGACTCCTTATCTAGAGCTCTGACAAATTGTTTCATAAGGCCCAATTTGATGTGCAGTGGTGGCATCAGCACCTTCCGGGGGTCCACCAGTGGCTCCCACTTGACGTTGTTCCTCCCCACAGAGAACTCGGTCCGCTGTGGCCAGTCCCGCCTGTGGTAGTGCGCCTTGGTGTCCCTGCTGTCCCAAAGGCAAAGATAGCAGGGAAACTTGGTAAAACCGCCTTGGAGACCCATCAGGAATGCCACCATTTTGAAGTCTCCTATGACCTCCCAGCCGAACTCATCATACTTCAAGGCGTCCAGCAAGGTCTTGATGCTGTTGTAATCCTCTTTGAGGTGCACCGAGTGAGCCAGGGGAAGAGACGGGTACTTGTTACCATTATGGAGTAGCACGGCTTTGAGGCTCCTGGATGAGCTGTCAATGAAGGACAGTATAACGAGAACATGATGGGAGACTACATTTGGGGGCTGATTCGTGAAAGTGATTTACAGTATAATCGTAAATCTCAAAAAACTACTCACTTCTAAATCTTTTGTAGTCATTTTTGTATTACTTTAGTATAAATACATGTTAATGGATTCTTATGTTGTTTTTTTCTGACTTTATGTGAACGAAAAGACACAAATTCGCCCGTTTTCTCATTGGAAATAGGTAAATTTCAAAATATCACTGTCCTGGTCACAAAAGCAAAGTTTGTGGGGAATAATAGCCATTTTCTATACTTTTGAGGCATAAGCAATTAGGAAATAACACTTACTACCCAGGAACAAAAATTGTGTTACATAGTGTAACAATTTAAATCTAAAACATCAATGAACAATTTTAATGTTAACAAATTGATTGCACTTGAATCATCGAACAAGAAGTTATCGCTAATCATTTAAGTAACTACAAATTCTACAAATAGGCAAGCAAACTATTCTTGTGTGTATTTTAATTTCATGAAACAAATAACCCTCATAAAAAATGTGTATAATATTAACAGGTTATTTATCCTAAACTTCAAAGAGATAACTTGTCATTTGCATGGTCCATTAAAATCACGTATAGCCTACAACCATCAGTATGAACGGAATAATGCCAATAGCAACAGGTTACCAAATACATGAACAATTCACATTATCAGAAATCGTAAACACCAGAATCTTCATTTATGCATTAATTAATTACAAATCAGTAACAATTATACCTTAAACACTCCTATAAGCTGTACTTACTTAATCTTTAATCCAATTCAATTCTTAATTAATAATGACAGAGTATACAGTGTCTAAAGATAAGAACTGAGATCCAGGGTTTCATTTAACCCATGTGGTTCCATTGTTTTCAAGTGAAAATCCAAAAAAACTGTTTCTCAAGAGCTGTTTGATTATATTACCTCCTCTTTCAGGGACTGTTACTTTTTCAGTCGCTATATATTTTAAGCTTGCTGCAGAGCCATGATTCAATTTTTTATAATGTCTTGCTATAGCTTAATCCATGTTGTTGTTTCGAATTGCAGTTTTATGTTCACCAATACGTATTTTCAAATTCCTTTTTGTTTGTCCTATATAGGCTAATCCGCACAGTTAAGCATATACAGTGCCTTGCGAAAGTATTCGGCCCCCTTGAACTTTGCGACCTTTTGCCACATTTCAGGCTTCAAACATAAAGATATGAAACTGTAATTTTTTGTGAAGAATCAACAACAAGTGGGACACAATCATGAAGTGGAACGAAATTTATTGGATATTTCAAACTTTTTTAACAAATAAAAAACTGAAAAATTGGGCGTGCAAAATTATTCAGCCCCCTTAAGTTAATACTTTGTAGCGCCACCTTTTGCTGCGATTACAGCTGTAAGTCGCTAGGGGTATGTCCCTATCAGTTTTGCACATCGAGAGACTGAAATTTTTGCCCATTCCTCCTTGCAAAACAGCTCGAGCTCAGTGAGGTTGGATGGAGAGCATTTGTGAACAGCAGTTTTCAGTTCTTTCCACAGATTCTCGATTGGATTCAGGTCTGGACTTTGACTTGGCCATTCTAACACCTGGATATGTTTATTTGTGAACCATTCCATTGTAGATTTTGCTTTATGTTTTGGATCATTGTCTTGTTGGAAGACAAATCTCCGTCCCAGTCTCAGGTCTTTTGCAGACTCCATCAGGTTTTCTTCCAGAATGGTCCTGTATTTGGCTCCATCCATCTTCCCATCAATTTTAACCATCTTCCCTGTCCCTGCTGAAGAAAAGCAGGCCCAAACCATGATGCTGCCACCACCATGTTTGACAGTGGGGATGGTGTGTTCAGGGTGGTGAGCTGTGTTGCTTTTACGCCAAACATAACGTTTTGCATTGTTGCCAAAAAGTTCGATTTTGGTTTCATCTGACCAGAGCACCTTCTTCCACATGTTTGGTGTGTCTCCCAGGTGGCTTGTGGCAAACTGTAAACGACACTTTTTATGGATATCTTTAAGAAATGGCTTTCTTCTTGCCACTCTTCCATAAAGGCCAGATTTGTGCAGTATACGACTGATTGTTGTCCTATGGACAGAGTCTCCCACCTCAGCTGTAGATCTCTGCAGTTCATCCAGAGTGATCATGGGCCTCTTGGCTGCATCTCTGATCAGTCTTCTCCTTGTATGAGCTGAAAGTTTAGAGGGACGGCCAGGTCTTGGTAGATTTGCAGTGGTCTGATACTCCTTCCATTTCAATATTATCGCTTGCACAGTGCTCCTTGGGATGTTTAAAGCTTGGGAAATCTTTTTGTATCCAAATCCGGCTTTAAACTTCTCCACAACAGTATCTCGGACCTGCCTGGTGTGTTCCTTGTTCTTCATGATGCTCTCTGCGCTTTAAACGGACCTCTGAGACTATCACAGTGCAGGTGCATTTATACGGAGACTTGATTACACACAGGTGGATTCTATTTATCATCATTAGTCATTTAGGTCAACATTGGATCATTCAGAGATCCTCACTGAACTTCTGGAGAGAGTTTGCTGCACTGAAAGTAAAGGGGCTGAATAATTTTGCACGCCCAATTTTTCAGTTTTTTATTTGTTAAAAAAGTTTGAAATATCCAATAAATTTCGTTCCATTTCATGATTGTGTCCCACTTGTTGTTGATTCTTCACAAAAAATTACAGTTTTATATCTTTATGTTTGAAGCCTGAAATGTGGCAAAAGGTCGCAAAGTCCAAGGGGGCCGAATACTTTCGCAAGGCACTGTAAATCACGAGTGGTATTACAATTAATACATTCTTTAATAGTATATTTTTTTCCTGTATGTGAATGATTAAAATGTTTGGTGTTATATGTATTTGAACAATGTGTACATTTACCACATCAGAAATTACCATATAAAGAATTTGTTAACCAATTTTCATTAGATGCTGGTGTTTTATACATCGACGAAACTACAAAATCTTTAATATTTCTACCCTGTCTATAACAAAATCTCGGAGGGGAACCTGTTAATGATTTAAGCTGAGGATCACATTTCAGCACTTCCCAATGTTTCAA
This sequence comes from Acipenser ruthenus, assembly GCF_902713425.1. Classification (NCBI taxonomy): domain Eukaryota; kingdom Metazoa; phylum Chordata; class Actinopteri; order Acipenseriformes; family Acipenseridae; genus Acipenser; species Acipenser ruthenus. The sequence continues at coordinate 2,196,682 of NC_081230.1, forward strand.
AATTATACTTTTGATATCGTTAGAAATATAACTGTATTTAGTGGCAAAGGTAAGTCTTTCTTCTGTTGGTTCATTATTGATCTTAACAGTATCTATAAGTTCATTACGTTCTACTTTTTCTGTCTTGTTGTGTGCCGTTTGAATTGTATTTCTTGTATAGCCTCTAGACAGAAAACGACTCTGCATGTCTTTGACTTGAATCTTATAATCTGATGTATTACTACATATTCTTTTCATGCGTATGAATTGACCATATGGAATGTTTTTAATCATGTGTTTTGGATGATCACTTTCTGCATGCAGAATGGTATTTCTGTCCGTAGGCTTACAAAAGATTGATGTAGAAAGTTTACCATCAGTATTGTTTGTAATTAACAGATCAAGGAAATGTATTTCAGTTTGACTGTGCTCCATCGTGAACTTTAAAGTTGGATAACTGCTATTTATGTAGTCTTGAAACTTGAATAAATCAATCTCTGAGCCAGTCCATATTAAAAGTACATCATCTATACATCTTGGGTGAGAGAGAGGACTATGACCTCAATGATTGATTATTCCGTTATTCCAGTTATAACAATTGGTCCGAGCTATCCCATTGTGATACGCATTTTCACATTGTTGGTCCACAGGCGTACTACTTATGTGAACACCTGCAAATAAGTATAACTAAAACTAAAGTTACACATCTTTAACTATAACTAAAAAAAATAAAAATAAAAACCAAAAAAGAAAACACTGCTGTTAACCCTGGTACTAAATTCCAAGGCTTCCTGAGTCTGGCCTATCTAAATATCACCTCAATCACCTCATAGATTAATTGGCTCAATATAGTACAGTAATTCCTCACTTCACCACAGTATCTGCTATGTAGTGACCTGCTGGTTCAAAATAAATGCGGGCATCATCCAAGTAGGGATGGGGAGGAATAGAGAGAGAGAGAGAGGGGAAAGGTGAGATTATTATTATTATTATTATTCTGATGAAGGAAACTGTGATTGAAATCCTGTAAGGGGTGCCATTAGTCAATATAAAGTTTCTTACAGATTCTTTCAAATCTTCATTATAACACGTCTTTGTCATTCCAGATTCAAGTATGTCAAGTAACAGTGATCAGAAAACTTCCCAGAGGTACAGTCTGTTATATTTATGACTATTATATTCTTGCCTTATATTTACAATATTAGTAAATATCATTAAGAACATAAGAAAGGTTACAAACGAAAGGAGGCCATTCGGCCCATCTTGCTTGTTCAGTTGTAAGTAGCTTATTGATCCCAGAATCTCATCAAGCTGCTCCTTGAAGGATCCCAGGGTGTCAGCTTCAACAACATTACTGGGGATTTGGTGCCAGACTCCCACAATTATCTGTGTAAGAAAGTGCCTCCTATTTTATGTTTTGAATGCCCCTTTATCTAATCATTTATAGTAGGGATTCAAAGAAATGCATGCACATGGATTAGGGAGTGGTTAACATGTAGAAAACAGAAAGTATAAATTAGAGGAATAACCTCCAAATGGAGTAAGGTAACCAGTAAGGTTCCCACCTCTGGTTTACAAAAAACCGGGACACCAGAGTCAATTTGTACAAATAAATAAATAAATAAATAAATAAATAAATAAATCATATACTTTGATGGCATAGTGTCCCGGAAGTCTTACAGATTTCCCAGGACAGCTGCCTCAAAAAGAGAACAATCCAGGCAAAACCAGAACTGGTGGCAACCCTAGTAATCAGTGGAGTGCCATAGGGATCAGTATTAGATCCTCTGCTCTTCTGAATCTGCATTAATGACTTAAATTCTGGTATAGTAAGGAAACTTGTTAAATTTGCAGACACAAAAATAGGAGGAGTGGCAAATGCCGTTGCAGCAGCAAAGGTCATTTGTTTGTCCTCCTCTCGTTTGTAGCCTTTGTTATGTTCTTCAGTTCTTGATAGATTAACACCTTTCACACATTTTTAGATTGATTTTGTTCTTGGGGGCAGATCTGCCCTTGAGGCAGAGGTTTCAGATTGAAGGTTATGGTTAGGGTTATGGTTAGGGTTGGGGTTGGATGAAGGTAAGGGTTCAAGTTTGGGTTAGATTTAAGTAGGAGCTTTAACCTCCCTACTCTAACTGAAGGCAATAACATTAAATTTAGCACAACTGCATCCAGAACAAAATTCATCTAAACAAAAGAGCTCATAAATATAATGTCTGCAATAAGACTAAAGGTTAACAGACCTATTTAGTGACAATGATAGCCTTCATGTGATGTTTGTGATTTGATTTTTTATCTGATGTTAATAAATAGTTTTAATACTTATATATATATATATATATATATATATATATATATATATATATATATATATATATATATATATATATATATATATATATATAATATATTGTGGCATTCTGTCTATTTTTTCATTCATGTATCTGATGGAGATAGGATGAATAGATAGATGTCCAGTTGATGTGTCTGTGTGTTTGCTTCTCCTGCAGTGGCTATATCCGAGTCTCTCCCGCTCTCAATCATGGAGAGAAGGCCAAAGTCCAGGAACGGAAAACACAAATTCTGGAATCCCTGCGTAAACAGAAGTCTTGCTGTGAGCTGGTGTGTGTTCTGTTATGCATTGTGCCGTTTGGTATATGTTGTCCCTCTGCTTTGCCTGCCTACAAAGAACACATATGTTCAATATATAGTGATCTTTTGGGTATACGCTCGTCACTTATCCGATCTGATTAACCGCCTACCATTCCCCTTACTGGAACCTGAAAAACCCTGCTTCACTGTACAATAGTGTCCACTCTGCAATCACACATTCGCAGTGAACATTCTAAGAAGTTCAACTGTTTAAATACTTGTAGAATGTATACTGGGCAGAGGGCTTTAACGTTACAGTCCAGTGCTTGCGTCAATTTGAGCCTATGGTAAATCAGGCTTGAATAGCCGAGCTATACCCTCTCCTCAGCAGGTACATTCTTGGTGCAGAATGAGGAGTAGGTCTACAGTAGTACGGTATAGTACGGTATGTAACATAGACCGAGCTGGCAGATACAAAACAACTATCTGTGTAATTAAATCAACAACAATAAAAATAGACCCTTACACAGTAGTATAAAACCCCTCCCTACACATCAATCAATCTACAGTTTGAATTTCCTTCCCTTGATATTTACATTGATTTTAATATCAGGCATACAGCAGGCTATATTGAGTACTGATTGGGGATTTGTCGGCGTTTTGAATGCAAAGTTATTGTTCGAGAGGAGCCACATTCATTCCACTCGTTCAACCGATTTTATTTGATTCAAATGAATTGTGTTAATATATATACAGTATATAAAAAAACAGGTGATTCCAGGATTACCATTATTGTTGTTGTTAGGTATATGTGTTTTGTTTTTTTAGCAGACGCTCTTATGGGCGATTTACAATTAAACACACACACACACTCTCTCACACACACACACTCTCTCTCACACACACACACACAAACACACACACACACACTCTCTCACACAAACACTCTCTCACACACACACACACACACTCACACACACACACAAACACACACACACACACTCTCTCACACACACAAACACACACACACACTCTCTCTCACACACACACTCTCTCACACACACACACACACACACACACACACACACACTCTCTCTCACACACACACTCTCTCTCACACACACACACACAAACACACACACACTCTCTCACACACACACACACTCTCTCTCACACACACACTCTCTCACACACACACACAAACAAACACACACACACACTCTCACACTCACACACAAACACACACACACACTCTCTCTCACACACACACACACAAACACACACAAACACACACAAACACACACACACACACTCTCTCACACACACACAAACACACACACACACACACGCACACACACACACACAAACACACACACACACACACTCACGCACACACACACACACAAACACACATACACACAAACACACACACAAACTCACACACACACACAAACACACACACACACACACACGCACACACACACACACAAACACACACACACACTCACGCACACACACACACACAAACACACACACACACACACACACAAACACACACACAAACACACACACAAACACACACACACACACACACAAACTCACACACACACAGACACACACACACACAAACACACACACACACACACACACAGACACACACACACACAAACACACTCTCACACACACACTCACACACACACACACACACACACACACACGCACACACACACCATAAAAATCAATTAACAGCAATTTCAGTTAGGCTATAATATTAATCCTAACAAAAACAATAGGCTTCCCAGCTATCAAATCAGACTAATAACGAGTACAAAATGGAATGTGTAAATCAGTTTAAGGGCAGTTTAAATAAGAGCAGTTGCAATACATTAAATATAGTTATATTTAAGAGCAAAGTTGGATACGAGCAAGTAGTAACTGCAGTAGAGTATTTAATTATGGATGGACAAAACATACAGGTGGCCACTGGTACATTTTACAGGAGATAAAAAACAGATCGTAACAGTAAACTAAAAAGTGAAAAACACTGCACTGATTAATTGAATAGGTGAAATGCAGCCTCTTCATATTTGTGAGACACTTGTCAAAATTAAGAAGACAAAATCAGAGGCATAGCTAATTCACCTCTCTTCTTAGGAAACAGCCTTAGGTAAATCTAAATATTGGGCTGATTCACCATGCTAATGCCTATGATAATGATAAACATTAGATACAAATGTATGCATGTGGACAAATGTCATTTGCATTTGCGCTAAATTATTTGAATTGCTCTAAAGGCTAAATTTGAAAGAATATGGCAATGTTTGTGCAGATTGTTGGGGTTTTGCAGTGCGCAGAATGATTCCATAAAATGTGCATATTGCTAAATGCCTATCCTCAGCAACATTAGTTTTGGAAAAGAGCTGTGTGGGGCTAGTTTACATCGCAGTGCTCACGGGGCTCAACCAAAGGCTCCCTTTACTTTTCAAGCCCCTCACCCGGAAATTCTACAAGATATAAGGACACAGCTGACTGTTGATTTTATTTTTTAATAGTGTTATTTATTTCTCATTAATATCAGAAGTAGTCCTAACGGTATACATGCTTGATCTGCATTCCATGCCATTGCCTGTACTGTGCCATGATATGGGCAGGGGGCATGGTGAGGCAGGGCAGTTGGAAGGGGGAGACTTTCAACAGGAGAATGATTAAGGGTCTTCCAAATGGATGAGTGTTTTCAGCATTGTGGATTTGTTTTACAGTCTATACTTCTATATGTGTACTGTATAGTGTTGACAACAGATTAGTGAAAAGAGACGGGGCGTGTTTGTATGCAGCGTAATTCTGAGCTACTAAAAAAGCCGACTCCTTCTTGTTGACATATTTTATTAGCAAGTCGCTACAATATATTTAAGTTATATTTTGAATAAATACTGTATTCTAATGCTGCAGTTCAGGGGTGCCAATGCTACCGATATGTGTTGAGGTTTGATTCTGCATTCCGTGTGCAGGTTGCATTTGTGTGGAGAATAGGGGGTTTATTACATACTGTACACTATGATAACAGCTTGTCTGGGTAATGGTAACGGTCCATCGTTCTGCAGTCTCGCTTGACTATTGTGTGCAGTTGCTATATTGGTAGTGAATTCGCAGACGGTTTTGCGAGGAACAAACAGATTTGCGAATTGCACAAAAAACTGCTATATTCCAATGTCTCGCAACTGCTTTGTGCCGTATTGGAATATCTCTCTTTTCTGTGCCAAGCGGTATTTTTTTGCTAGGCATAAATTTAGCGAGGGGATTGCGCCTTGATCGAAGATCAGGCCCCTTGTCTACAGTAGTTACAAAAAAAGCGTGTTGTTTTAACAATCCAATAAAACAATATTAATAATCTCAAGACCTAAAACGGAGAAACTACAGTAGCCCCCCCCCCCCCCCCCCCCATTAGTTTGTGCAGATTGGCATCGAACAGAGCCTGGTTTAGTAAAACACGGATTAGCCAAAAGTTAGTTTAATGCATCCATGCACAGCTAATTGAAAACACAAAAAATACTGTACTAATAGAATTAAAATAAACAAAACCCCAAATTAATAGTAAGCTTATTTTTTGTTATCATTATTATTAGGTTACGTTTTAAAAGCCTTTTGTTGACTTTCACACAATTTGATTGGCTCTTGTAATTCTGCTATTTGCATAATTCCTGATTACCCATATATATATATATATATATATATATATATATATATATATATATATATATATAGTGCACTCCGTTTATAAGAATCAACCGCATATACTGTTCAAAACCACTGGGACAAAATCATTCCTACATTAAGCAATGTTAAATGTGCTTGTAAGAATAATTTCGGGGCTGACTGACTACATGTAATAGGGTACTTGATCAAGTACAATCACGTGTACAGCCAATAAAGCTGTTTTTGAATTTCCATTTGATCGCATCTCGCGTGATTAGGCAGCGTGGATGTGCAATGATGCAGGAAACATTCATTGAATGCATACGGAGTACAGCACTGTTATTGTGTGATATGCATGTAGAGAGAGGGGGATTGCAGCGTGGCGCGGTAAGGAGGAGGGGGCGGAGGGTTGCAGAGGTCTCCACTTAATGAAAAACTGTGAGATTTGCATCGCAACAGAATATAAGTAATCCACAGATGCTTAAATGCAGTGGTAGTCCTGACAGTAAAATACTGTACTGTAATGTCATTTTAATTCAAAGGCCATTACACGTAAAACCGGACTGCAGTTAAACTAGGCACCCTCACGAGACGATCGCTTCTCAAGTATACTGTAGTAAAATAGGATTCTGCAGCTCTGAGTAAACATAACCATGATCATATGACAAGCTGCTTACCCACGAGGACTTGTTTTGATGTATTGTCCTCAGTGATTGAGCACCATTGACGTTTGTATTGTATACTGTATTTAAACTGCTGATGCGCGGAGGCGCTTTTGCTAATTGTAATGTGACAGTGACCGAGGACAGTGTAAATGATCAGACTGGAGTCTTGATTTACAGTTTAAAACCGGTGCTGATTTTATTTCTTACAGTGCAGTGGGGAAACAGCCACTAATAAAACAAAATGTAGCTCTCAGTTGGAGCACAAACTAAAAAAACACATATTTGGAGTATAAAAAACAGATATTGCTGCTCTAGAAAGAGTGCAAAGAAGAGCGACCAGAATTATCTCAGGTTTAAAAGGCATGTCGTATGCAGACAGGCTAAAAGAATTGAATCTATTCAGTCTTGAACAAAGAAGACTACACGGCGACCTGATTCAAACATTCAAAATCTTAAAAGGTATAGACAATGTCGACCCAGGGGACTTTTTTGACCTGAAAAAAGAAACAAGGACCAGGGGTCACAAATGGAGATTAGATAAAGGGGCATTCAGAACAGAAAATAGGAGGCACTTTTTTACACAGAGAATTGTGAGGGTCTGGAACCAACTCCCCAGTCATGTTGTTGAAGCTGACACCCTGGGATCCTTCAAGAAGCTGCTTGATGAGATTCTGGGATCAATAAGCTACTAACAACCAAACGAGCAAGATGGGCTGAATGGCCTCCTCTTGTTTGTCAACTTTCTTATGTATGTTCTTATGTTCTTACATAAACTAACCAATCCATATTATTTACATATGAACACATATGTATATATGCATAAATATTAAATAAGAAAATCTCTCTCTCTCTCTCTGTCAGGAGGATGTTCCTCACATTGCGATCTTGGGCTCTGGGGGGGGGTTGAGGGCCATGCTGGGGATGCTGGGGACCCTGGTGCAGCTGGGAGAGGAGGAACTGCTAGACTGCGCTCTCTATCTGTGTGGAGTGTCTGGATCAACCTGGTGAGGAGAGACAGACAGACAGAAACAGACACAGGCACAGACACAGACACAGATACAGGCACACACTCGCATGAACACACACCCACACAAATACACTGACATGCAAACACGCAGACACACACACGCAGACATGCAGATACACACACCCACACACCCACACACACACGCAGACATGCAGACATACACACCCACACACACACACCCACGCAGACATGCAGACACACACCCACGCAGACATGCAGACACACACCCACACACCCACACACCCACGCAGACATGCAGACACACACCCACGCAGACATGCAGACACACACACACACGCGCAGACATGCAGACACACACACACACACGCGCAGACATGCAGACACACACACACAAACATGCGCGCGCAGACATGCAGACACACACCCACACACACACACACGCAGACATGCAGACAGACACACCCACACCCACACCCACAGACACAGACACACACACACACACACATGCACACATTTTGTTTATATGCCATTCTGTTTAACTCTAACATTGCTCAACTAAGGGTAGGTAGCATTTCAACCAGGGATTTGAACCGGAACCAGAACAATACATGAAAAAATGTACTAAAAAAAAAGGAACAAAAACAAAAACAAAATTAATTAATTACTTTCTGGAACGAAACAATACACAGCTTTTGTTTATCGGTTAATAACGGTTTTATTTTGTTCTTAAGAACTAAATTGGGCATTCAGAGCTTTCAGAAACCAGAGTCAAACATTTCTGTTCGGTTCTGAGCTGAACCAGAACAGAAACAAAATCTGGTTCGAATCCCTATTCTATTATTGAACACGAAGCCTGTTACTATTGTGAACAGACACACACACATACTCACAATACCATAACAAAGAAAGGGTAAGAGAGAGGAAGAAAAATAAGAAAATCTGAGAGAATAAAAGAAAGAAGAGAGACAGAAAAAAGTGAATGTTTGTGGCTTCTGTGTGTAGGTGTATGTCCTCACTGTACCAGGACCACATGTGGTCCAGCAACCTGCCCGCGGCTGAGAAGAAGATTAGCGACAGACTCACAAAGGGCACGTGGAGCTGGAGCGAAATGATGAAGAGACTGAAGAAAGCAGAAATGGACGATAACTTCTCACTCACTGACGTCTGGGCAGCGACTGGCGTTTACTACATGACGAAAGAGGTTTGTGTACTGTGTGCAGTGTGTGTGTGTGTGTGTGTGTGTGTGTGTGCAGTGTGTGTGTGCAGTGTGTGTGTGTGTGTGCAGTGTGTGTGTGCAGTGTGTGTGTGTGTGTGTGTGTGCAGTGTGTGTGTGCAGTGTGTGTGTGTGTGTGTGTGTGTGCAGTGTGTGTGTGCAGTGTGTGTGTGCAGTGTGTTTCTGTGTGTGTGCAGTGTGTGTGTGCAGTGTGTATGTATGTGTGTAAGTGCAGTGTGTGTGTGTGTGCAGTGTGTATGTGTGTGTGCAGTGTGTGTGTGTGCAGTGAGTGTGTGTGCAGTGTGTATGTGTGTGTATGTGTGTGAAATGTGTGTGTGTGTGCAGTGTGCAGTGTGTGTGTGTATGTGTGTGCAGTGTGTTTGTGTGTGCAGTGTGTGTGTGTGTGTAGTGTGTGTGTACAGTGTGTATGTGTGTGCAGTGTGTGCAGTGTGTGTGTGTGTGTGCAGTGTGTGCAGTGTGTGTGTGCAGTGTGTTTCTGTGTGTGTGCAGTGTGTGTGTGCAGTGTGTATGTATGTGTGTAAGTGCAGTGTGTGTGTGTGTGCAGTGTGTATGTGTGTGTGCAGTGTGTGTGTGTGCAGTGAGTGTGTGTGCAGTGTGTATGTGTGTGTATGTGTGTGAAATGTGTGTGTGTGTGCAGTGTGCAGTGTGTGTGTGTATGTGTGTGCAGTGTGTTTGTGTGTGCAGTGTGTGTGTGTGTGTAGTGTGTGTGTACAGTGTGTATGTGTGTGCAGTGTGTGCAGTGTGTGTGTGTGTGTGCAGTGTGTATGTGACTGACCTCTTATTATTATCATTATCATTGGACTGACCTCTTATTATTATCACAGGACTGACCTCTTATTATTATCATAGGACTGACCTCTTATTATTATCACAGGACTGACCTCTTATTATTATCATAGGACTGACCTCTTATTATTATCATTGGACTGACCTCTTATTATTATCATTATCATTGGACTGACCTCTTATTATTATCACAGGACTGACCTCTTATTATTATCATAGGACTGACCTCTTATTATTATCACAGGACTGACCTCTTATTATTATCACAGGACTGACCTCTTATTATTATCATTGGACTGACCTCTTATTATTACCATTATCATTGGACTGACCTCTTATTATTATCACAGGACTGACCTCTTATTATTATCACAGGACTGACCTCTTATTATTATCATTGGACTGACCTCTTATTATTATCATTGGACTGACCTCTTATTATTACCATTATCATTGGACTGACCTCTTATTATTATCACAGGACTGACCTCTTATTATTATCACAGGACTGACCTCTTATTATTATCATTGGACTGACCTCTTATTATTATCATTATCATTGGACTGACCTCTTATTATTATCACAGGACTGACCTCTTATTATTATCACAGGACTGACCTCTTATTATTATCACAGGACTAACCTCTTATTATTGTCACAGGACTGACCTCTTATTATTATCATAGGACTGACCTCTTATTATTATTCTTATCATTGGACTGACCTCTTATTATTATCACAGGACTGACCTCTTATTATTATCATTGGACTGACCTCTTATTATTATCACTGGACTGACCTCTTATTATTATCACAGGACTGACCTCTTATTATTATCACAGGACTGACCTCTTATTATTATCATTGGACTGACCTCTTATTATTATCACAGGACTGACCTCTTATTATTATCATAGGACTGACCTCTTATTATTATTCTTATCATTGGACTGACCTCTTATTATTATCACAGGACTGACCTCATTATTATCACAGGACTGACCTCTTATTATTATCACAGGACTGACCTCATTATTATCACAGGACTGACCTCTTATTATTATCACAGGACTGACCTCTTATTATTATCATAGGACTGACCTCTTATTATTATCACAGGACTGACCTCTTATTATTATCACAGGACTGACCTCTTATTATTATCATTGGACTGACCTCTTATTATTACCATTATCATTGGACTGACCTCTTATTATTATCACAGGACTGACCTCTTATTATTATCACAGGACTGACCTCATTATTATCACAGGACTGACCTCTTATTATTATCACAGGACTGACCTCTTATTATTATCACAGGACTGACCTCTTATTATTATCATTGGACTGACCTCTTATTATTATCATTGGACTGACCTCTTATTATTACCATTATCATTGGACTGACCTCTTATTATTATCACAGGACTGACCTCTTATTATTATCACAGGACTGACCTCTTATTATTATCATAGGACTGACCTCTTATTATTACCATTATCATTGGACTGACCTCTTATTAGTATCTTCTAAAATTGCACTGGACACACTGAGACTAGTTGTTTCATGCACTACCAGGAACCCCAGGATATGTTCAGGACATTCTGAATGTCTTTCCCTAAATAGTGAGTGTAGGACTTACCCCTTTTAACACGTCTTATATGTTGCAGCATTATGGGTCCAACTTAGCAATTCAACGTCTTTCAAGAAGTTTCCATTGCTTGGCATGTATAAGTTATCTGAAGAACCACGGAAAGCAAGGTTTCTTTCTGCAAGTGACTGCACAATTGAATTCAGACGTGTCAAAACATGGCACCAGTATTTTCATTCAGCTTAAATAAGACACAATTCTGTCTGATCCCTTTCTTTAAACAAATGTCACGCTCTTTCCAAGACTGCATGTGCTTTATATGTTCAGGACTACCTCAATAATAATAATAATAATAATAATAATAATAATAATAATAATAATAATAATAATAGCTAAAGCTTTACATTATGGAGTTAATATTATTAACACAGATACAAATATTTGCACACCCCTAACATACTGTGTCTGTGTTTCTTATATTTTGTGTTTCTGTTCATCGTGTGGATTACAGAACGCAGATTTGATTACTCACTCCTAATTCCCTCATCCCTCTCTCATTCCTCTTGTCTTTCTCTTTTCAGATGGACACACGTAAGCTTTCGGAGGAGAGTGGGAGAAAATCAGAAAACCCCTTTCCAATCTACGCTGTGATAGACAAGAAATGCAAGCAGGGTGGCCTGACGAAAGGTGTGTTGAATAAAATCTTACTGATTGTGTGTGTGTGTGTGTGTGTGTGTGTGTGTGTGAGAGATAGGGAAATAGGGACTGACTGATTGGACACTGCAGCACATTAACACTGCACTAGGGAGTTAACACAGACACTGACTGACTGACTAAAAGAGACAGAGAGGATAAGTGTGAGAGAGAATTAAAGTGGAGAGACAATTTGACGGCTCAGAACCGGCACTGAAGCATTTTAGTCTGTGTGAATTGCCTATAGCGCCACAGAGCCTTCATATTTTATGACCACCTTGCACTGACCCGTCTTAAGTGCCTGTGTGAAAGGCTATGCCGGCACTGCAGCTCTACAGTGGATGTGGATTGAAAGTCATCATGCCACATGACTGTTTTCGCTGTTACACGATTTCATATTTTTTCTGATCAAGAACGAGGAAGCAGTCCAGAAGAAGTTAAGGAATAGTTAGAGATTCTTTACAGATATTGTATCGCCTTCTTTGAAACAAAATGCACAACCTACATTGTGCCTGAAACTCCTGCAATTTGACACTTAACAGGTTGTTACGTTGTAAGATATAACAGAAAATTAAAAGCAAACAAAATGCAGCCAAATGTACTTCTTCGACAAAAGACACCACCATTTTTGGTGATTTTGTTTGGTTTTCGTTGCCATCAGAACAATACGTTGACAGACAGATTTAAAAGTTGTATTAACATGATCCCTTTGGTTGTGTGAAATGGTTATGATGGTATTTTGTTCTGTATGAATGGGTATTTAAAACAATAGTTTTAACGTCTCTGAGACGGTACAGTAGCGGCATTTGTGTGTGAAAATGGTATAAGAGTGAGAGAATTGAAGAAAGCGAGAAAGAATGAGAGAATGTGAGAGCGAGATATTTGTCTTGTATTTCAGCCTCCTGGTTTGAGATCACTCCTCATGAAGCAGGGTATTCTGGGCTGGGCTACTACGTGGAAACGTCCCATATGGGAAGCAGGTTCAAGAGAGGGGAATTATTGGAAAATAAAGAAGAGATGGATATGTCATACTTGAAGGGTATGATTCTATTGATGATCGTCAATATATAGCAGCTAACTGACTGACTGGCTGGCAGGCTGATTGACATTGCCCCTTCATTCTGTCTTCAGCTCTTTGTGGCAGTGCGATGGCAGATGGGAAAGAGGATTTGAAAGCGATCATGTCTTTCATTTTGAAATTGATACTAGGTATTGTACAATCGCTATGTTTTTCTCCCCACTCTCTCTGTCCCTCACTCTCTCTCTCTCTTCATTGTTCTTCTTCTTCTTCTTCTTCTTCTTCTTCTTCTTCTTCTTCTTCTTCTTCTTCTTCTCTCTAATTCCATTTTTAAATACAAATTAGTACTTCTGTTTGTTCAATGTTTTGCATATTGTATCCTTATTAACCAGTGCATATAAAAAGACAGTAATAATACTTTCGCTTTATATTTAGGGTGTACAATACAATGTCATTTTGTAACAAAACTGTTACTTCAATCCACTGACACACAACCTGTTGCTACAAGGGTGTGTGTTAGCGACTTCTCAATGACCACATGCAGCTTGTGAAGCTAGTGATCTAATATAAACACTGGTCTCAAATAATCGCCAGTCTCCAATACGCGTCGGGTCCGCTGGAAAATATTGTAAATTAATGCCGGAGGCGTTAAATTGAAGTTTTATGGTATTCTATTTACAGTATGTTTGGAATCGGTAATAAAGATTCATACATTGCTCCGATGTACAAGGCGTTAAATTGAAGTTTTATGGTGTTCTATTTACAGTATGTTTGGAATCGGTAATAAAGATTCATACATTGCTCCGATGTACAATTGGTAGTTAGATTGACTTGTTCCCTCACGTAACCGAAACTCTGTTAGCCGAAAGTTTTTCATGTCCCCCAAGACTTTCGTATAAACGGGGTTATACTGTACATAAAATATATTTTGTATAGTCATATATTTTGCATATATGATTCCTATATCAAAAGCAGCCAATGTTGTTGTATTTAAAATATATTTATATATTTTACCATATATGTATAATACAAATTGACTGTTTACATAGCTTTCAAATATGTATGGGCCATATATTTATAATGTAGGCATTTCCATACATTTTAAATATATGGTTCTTCCGTATGGGGTTGGGACATAGTTGGCAGTGTGTCCAACAGTGTTTTACATCATTGAACCAGGGTTGATTTCAACACTGGTTCAGTGTTATTGGGCTAACGTCCGACAAGCAAAATGACATTGGCCCAAAGTTGCTGGCCTTTGTTGGTCCAATTTAATTGGTGATGGCGAACCAACAGGTGCCCAACGGATGTTGGCTATCTTGGCTTACAACACGATACGATACACCTTTGTGTATCGTGTATTGCGATACAAGCTTGAAATGAGTAGTTAACATACCTCCTTTATTAAACTGTAAATCATGAAAGAAAAGGTATGTTGTTTGAACGTAAACTCCACTTGATCATTGACAAATCCATTGTGCAATGCCAGGCCAGATGCTCCCGAAAAAACTATAAAAGGTTACAAATGAGAGGAGGCATTCGGCACTAATGATGTTGAAGCTGACACCCTGGGATCCTTCAAGAAGCTACTTGATGAGATTCTGGGATCAATAAGCTACTAACAACCAAACGAGCAAGATGGGTCGGATAGCCTCCTCTCGTTTGTAAACTGTCTTATATTCTTATGTTCTTAGTGTTTGCAAATATATAACAAATAATATTCTGGTATTTCACACCAAAAAAAAAAAAACATTTTTAGAATTCTGAAAAGAACTTTGACCTCTGAACACTCAAAAAGAGCTGTACAATGTATTCACCTCTATTTATTGAATAATCCCAAAAAAAATCAAAAAGTACATTTGATTCCTTCAGAGTTATAGCAATATCGATCCGCTCAACTCACACCACAAAACAGAGTGATGTGAGAGTATAGTTTCCTGACAGCAAATGAATTCCAGACAAAATAGAAAGGCTACATCTTATATGCCAGTTTTTATTGCTGGAAAGTTTGGTACACCATTCACATTCTGTAAAGCCATCAAATCATTTGTGCATTTTTCCCGTATGAAAAAAAGAATTGCAAACATTTTGGCACGAATATCAAATTTCACTAACAATACATACTTTGTATATTGCAACAGGTCGCCAACATTTCTGGAGCAAAATAGGTTTTATGGGTGTAATTCGCCAAATATTTTGGTTGCAAATGTTTATGGATTTACAGTATTTCGAAAGACACTAAACCCTCCCACACACGTTCTAAAATTTTGGAAGTGATTGGTCACTCGGAGCCTGCAGGGCAATGCCTTCGGGTCCGGTACAATATAGGACACCCTGCAGCAATCCATAGCGATCGATTAGTTCTGAAAACAACTGTTGACAATAAGATCAAAATAGCTCCTCTGGTCTGGTAAATGTTGTAGCCAAAGAACTATATATTAGAACACTAGAAGCGTCACGGCCGTTGATGTGCGCGTGCTGGAATGCCATCTTACGGGGTTCGGATGCATGGTTGCTAATATAAACAAACCTCACGATACCGGTAAATAACTCTTAATATTTGGCATATTTTAACTAATGGAACACAATGCTGGTCGATTTACTGTAAAGTGTTGAGAAACAAAAGTCTGTTAACTGCAAGTGTTTATTTAGGAATTGTAAGTAAAGTTATAGCAGTCATAGCGTTTTTGACATTTATCACATTACTTCTTGGAGTTATCGTTCTTCTGTCTTCGAAACACGTTTACACAATAAGGGAAATACTGACCTTTTAAATAAACCATCTCGTCGAAAGAGATATTTTTAAACTTTTAAAACTTGCTTGGACATTACTATTTAATTCTTCAGAATCTTTGCTTTCCGTCACCAGGAAAAGATACTACCCTAACTAACCTTGTCTGAGCGGAAGGTAAGACACATTTAATTTTTAAATACACACTCGATGTCAAGTTTCCGATGTCTATGGTTAACCTAAACTTCACAGCTCATACTGTACATAAAATGCTCGGATAAATAGGTGTTCTGATAATATATATATATATATATATATACACACACACACACACATATATATGTCTGTATGCTTCATTCTGATTGTCCGTCCGACCAAACCTCAAAACAGATATTATTGTTAGGTTATTGTCAACAGACTGAGGGACTGTGTTAAAGAAATATTTTAAAAATGCATTTGTTAACTGTAAAAATTAAAAAGAACAATTTCATATTTTGTTTTACACAGGAAGTGTAATTATTGTTAATGATTTTAGAGAAGTATTAGGTCAGGTTATGTTCTAAAGCCTTAGAATCTAGGCTGTGCCATTGCCGGCTGTTTAATACTTTTTCATTCAGCAATGTCAGACAAGAATAAGCATTCTGGGTTTTTTTTTTTTATGGAAGGCAAAAAAATAATAATAATCTCGTAGTGAGAAGCATCCCTATAGAGAGAATAGCTTAATATTAATTGATGAGAAATAGATTCCACAAACAAGTTTGATCAATAGTAGGCCTATTGTAGGAACCAAGTAATTAGAAGCAACCATAATTTTTACCAAACAAAACATAGGCAGTTATGTAAATAAAAAAACTAAATGTTTTCTTTTTTGTTCCATGAATAAATATACAGTGCCTTGAAAAAGTCTTCACATTCTACTGCCTAAAAAATACAATTCAAAATGCATTAAAGTAGGAGTTTGTTTCACTGATCTACACAACATCATCTACACTTTCAACGTGAAAGAACAATTATAGAAATATTCAAAAAGTAATTAAAAATAAAAAACCAAAAAGTCTTGATTGCGTTAGTCTTCACACCCTTTGTCATAGCAAACCCAAATTAGCTCAGGTACAACAAACTGCCTTAACAAGGCACATAATAAGTTAAATAGAGCCCACCTGTGTCCAATCACAGTAGTTCAACTGATTCAAATACTCCTGGATGAAGAATCAAGCTGTTTCTGTTGTATGAAGTGAATTTGAAGCAAATGGCAAAACATGCCGAGCAAGGAGCTGCAAAAGAACTCTGGGATAAAGTTATTGAAGGTACAGATTGGGGGAAGGCTATAAGAAACTTTCAATGTCTTTGAATATTCCTTGGGGCACTGTCAGGTCCATCATTGTAAAGTGGAAACAGTTTGGCACCAGCAAGACACTGCCTCGATCAGGCCGTCTCTCCAAAGTCAGTAGCCGTGGCTTAAGGAAACTGCTGAGGGAAGTCACTGTGAGGCCTAAGATTACTTTAAAAGAACTACAGAGGTCTCTGGCTGAGATTGGGGAAAATGTTGACTGTTCAACAATGTCAAGAGTACTCCACAAACATGGCCTGTATGGGAGGGTGGCAAGAAGGAAGCCACTGCTGAAAAAAAGCCATATAATGTGCCGCATAGCAAACACTTAGGGGACACTGCACGCATGTGGGAGAAGGTTTTGTGGTCTGATGAGACCAAAGAGGAACTTTCTGGTCTCAATACTAAGCGATATGTGTGGCGTAAACCAAACACGGCACATCACCCTGCTAACACCATCCCTACAGTAAAGCATGGTGATGGCAGCATTATGCTTTGGGGATGCTTTGCAGCAGCGGGGACAGGGAAGCTTGTGAAGATCAAGGGAAAGATGGATGGTGCAAAGCATAGGCAGATCCTGGAGGAAAACCTGTTCCAGTCTGCCAGAGACCTGGGACTGGGGAGAAGATTCACCTTTCAGCAGGACAATGATCCTAAGCACAAAGCAAAAGCAACAATGGAGTGGCTCAGCAAGAAGAAAGTGAATGTCCTCGAGTGGCCGAGTCAAAGCCCAGACCTGAATCCTATTGAAAATCTGTAGCAAGACTTGAAGACTGCAGTCCACAGACGATCCCCAGCCAACTTGAAAGAGCTTGAGCTATTCTACCAAGAAGAATGGGCAAAAACTGCACCCTCCCGCTGTGCTAAGTTGGTAGACACTTATCCAAAACCACTCATGGCTGTTATTGCTGCAAAATGGGCTTGCACCAAGTATTAACTCAAGGGGTGTGAAGACTTATGCAATCAAGACTTTTTGTTTTTTTATTTTTAATTACTTTTTGAATATTTCTATAATTGTTCTTTCATGTTGAAAGTGTAGATGATGTTGTGTAGATCAGTGAAACAAACTCCTACTTTAATGCATTTTGAATTGTATTTTTTAGGCAGCAGAATGTGAAAAATGTTCAAGGGTGTGAAGACTTTTTCAAGGCACTGTATATATATATATATATATATATATATATATATATATATATATATATATATATATATATAGTTGCTAAAAATATATATAGTATATTATAACAGATATAGTTTATATTCGTTATACAGCTAACAAAAAACACTGCTCGTGCGCTACCTAGTGGCTGGATATATAAACCTGTAAATATAGGTTTTTTATATCTTAATTGTTAAAAATACAAATGGATACCGATGGATACCGATGGAAAGTTATTCACTGTTCCTTTGTCTCTCTTGTCCTTTTAAAATAATAAAATAACAGCCATACGTGGCACATTCTTGTGGCATTTTTAAACTTAATACCTACTCTACTAAAAATGCCAACTGGTAACCATAGCAATAATAATATCTCGGACCTGCATAAGATGGCCGACGCTTGACGTTCTTCTCCAGGGGGTGTGTCGCTTCTAGTGTTCTAATATATAGTTCTGTGGTTGTAGCATCACGATTTGCTCAGATCAAAGCACAATCCTATATAAATACACTTTAGTCTAGTTTACTGATTTTCCAATTTCCTGGATTTCAGACAGAACAACATGGAGAAATCCTATAGGCTAATTTAGGCATCAGTCATGATGCATGATTTCATAGATGTGACCAGTGCACCATTCACAAAGTCTGAGAGACTAAACCCTCTCACACATGTCCTACAATTGTGAAAGCGATTGGTCACTCACAGCCTGCGGGACAGTGCAATATATGGGAGGACCTAGCAATTAGTGGTATATTTTTAAGATGTACGCCGTACGTCCCCAGGCACTGAAAGGGTTCAAATAAAATAAAAACCTTTTTTTTTTTTTTTTTTTTGGATGCTTATGCGCCCCCCTTGGCTTGCTTCACGGCCCCCCCTGTTGAGAATCACTGGGTAAATGTGATGGATTAGCTACTACAAAACTTCATATTAGCTGCTCATGTCTAGTTTACTTTGAGTTGTTGTGATCACAAGTTTTTGAAGATTCTGATCCATGTGAATTAAAGATTGCTAAATGACAAGCTTGGTTTCTTCCCACCCAAACTAAGCTGTATTAAGTAAAAGTTGTTATAATAGTTGAAAACACTAGTGGAGGCTTTGAGTAAATTGTCGATGCTCATAACATCTGTATATATTGTGACTCCTGAATGTGTCTAAGACTTTTGCACAGCAGTGTATGTTCACGTAGACAGCCAGACGGCAGTTCTCCAGGAATTGATTTGATTACAATAGATATTTGGATAACACATATCTAGACGTCAAGAGCAATATTCTATTCAAATACATGCGGTTGTAAACTCGTTGGAGGTAGAGAACAAACTCGCTTGTATATACATATAAAAAATAGCGTATTGTATGTTATATTAACAACAAAAGCATGTATTGTAATTAGCGGTTCTAGGTAGAAGTGCTTATAACTTTTTTTTTATTTTTGTGATTCTGACTTTCAGACGCCGTCAAGATATTTAATACATGCATTTAAGAAAAGTCAAGAACAGACAACTGCAGATCTTTAACAGACGCAGTGTAATTTATATTTTAAAAGTGAAAACCATCAAAATGACTGCTTGGAGGTTCTAGTGTTAATGAAATTTTACTTTTAGATGTTCCACAAACACACACACACACACACTGACACACACACGCGCACACACACTGACACACACACACGCGCACGCACGCACACACAGACACACACACACACACTCACACAGACACACACACACACACCAATATAAATTCTAAGTAGTACAAAGTGTACTTAGTAGAAATTATATTTTATATAATTAAGTGAGTGTGAGAGTGTGTGTGTCAGTGTGTGTGTGTGTCAGTGTGTGTGTGTGTCAGTGTGTGTGTGTGAGTGTGCGTGTGTGTGTGTGTGTGTGTGTGTGTGTGTCTGTGTGTGTGTGTCAGTGTGTCAGTGTGTGTGTGTGTGTGTGTGTCAGTGTGTCAGTGTGTGTGTGTGTGTGTGTGTGTGTCTGTGTGTATGTGTCAGTGTGTCAGTGTGTGTCAGTGTGTCAGTGTGTGTGTGTGTGTGTGTGTGTGTGACTTTCACAGTATCCCCCATCCCCCCATAACATCAGACAGTAAGTGTCAATTGTTGGTCAGCACAATAAAAAGTCACTGGACCTGCTCTGATGAGACAGAGTTTGTCATTTTTCGATCACATCTAGTGCATTTTATCCAAAGATGAGTGATACGTTTCTTTTGATGCTCAAATATGAGAGATAAGTTTCTTTTGATGCTCAGCATATGTGACTCACTTATCGTCTTTGTTGACAAGTCTAATGTCCTGTCGATTTCTTGCGCCGCCTTGTCCTCCTGCATTGACGCCATGTGCATAGTTCCCTTTTTTGTGATCGGTCGGTGGTCCTCTCTCTCATTCTCCTCCTTTCTTGGCCACCTTCTAAAAAATCACTATCAGACGAAGCATCAGATTCACCCGACATGTGAAAAGTTTTTTAAGATAGATCTTGTCATCTTTATAATCTTGTATATCGCTGTAACAAGCTGACTTTAGTGGTGACGTCAGATCAGAAATGAACACAGCACTGCGAGTAAATGGTGAGTATATTAATAGGTTTATATGACCCCTTTAATTTATAATAATAATAATAATAATGAATCGAGTTCTCAAACAAGACTTGATCTGTCGATTTCCGAGGTTCTAGTCAGCTGAGCTATTCAACCAAATGTATGTGGTTGCCGGCAGGATAAGTGCATTCTCAAATGTATGTGGTTGCCGGCAGGATAAGTGCATTCTCAAATTAGTAATCGATACTGGATTGCCTACAGCGAAAAAACATTCAGGAGTGTGAGCAGAGCATGTCTGCTCTCCAACCATCCACCCCACTACAGTATTGAGTTCACCTGTAGATATGGCTTCAGTTTAAATATGGTTTTGTATATGCCCATTCAATTCAACTGTATTCTAGAGTGATTTAACTGTTCTAGAATGAATTGACTGCATTCTAGAGTGAAGTGACTATAATATAGAGTGAATTGTCTGTATTCTACACAAAAAAAAGTTACTGTTATTTTATGCTAAAAAGACTGGCAACCGAGCTTGAAGTGTCTGTGTTCTAGAGTGAAGTAACTGTTCTACAGTGCAGTGTCTGAATTCTAGATTAAATGTATATTCTAGATTGAAGTGTATGTTCTAGAGTGAAATGTCTGTATTATAGAGTAAAGTAACTGTGTATTATTGCAGGGTTGATTTGGAAACCAGAAAGGAATGGAGAAAGTGGAAACCAGCTAAAGGACATCAGTATGGGAAGTGAGTTCCTTCAGTTTTGCAAGTGATATCTTGCCACTTTTTCTATCCACCCTTGTGGCAGTCTGGCTCGCAGTGGTGATGTGGATGACGTCACGGACCAGGAAGTAACTCAAACCAAAACAGTGGATGGGCGGTTGAAGCTGAGTGCTGGTGCACTCAGCGTATTTAATAAACAAAACAAAAACAAAAGATTTAACAAAACACCAAACAAAAGGGCACGAGGGCCGAACGAATAAACAAACAAGTAAGTTTCGTGCTGGATACTCCAGCACGTTTTAGCAATTGTTTTCTTCCTCTCTCTCTCCCGTTCTCCACTCTCGAACACTCCACACCCGAATGCAGAGTGCTGCTGGTTTATATACTCTGGCCGAGGGATTTAACTAGTTGGTAATTATCTTATTATCCCCCGGCCAGAGTCTGCACGCGTTTGGTAAGGATGCATGACTGTCAGCTAGTTAAATAATCAGTAGCTGATCAGCCATGCATCCTCACGAGGTTTTTAAATATAACAATAAAAGACGCGGCGCTTTTACCCGCGCCGCAAACAAAAATACAAATAATAATAAATAGGGGCGGGACACTCCGCCACACATGCCCCCCCTTGTGCGCAGCACACATGGCCTTTTCGGCCACCTCCCCCCTTAGTCCCCAAAGTCCCGGTTAGCAGTCCCGGCGCAGGAACAGGGGCAGCAGCGGACCAAAGGTGGCGGCCACGGTGGGATGTCCTCCTCCCACCCAAACAGCCGTAGCGTTCCAATGGCCCGCGCACCGGCCGGCTCCTTTGGCCAAAAAAATTTTGGGGGTGGTCTCCAGACCTGCCCCCCCTTCTTCATGGCCGGCCACCCTTTCTCCTGCAGCGAAATTGCTGCGGGGGAAGCTGGTCTCCTGACCTCCCCCCCCTTCTTCATGGCTGGCAGCTGCCCTTCATGGGGCTCCAGCCACAGTATTTCCTGCCGCGAAAGTGCGGCTGGGGGAGCTGGTCTCCTGACCTCCCCCCTCCTCTTCACGGCCAGCAGTTCCCCTCCGTGGGGCTCTGACCACATGATCTCCGGCCGCGAAAGTGCGGCTGGGGGAGCTGGTCTCCTGACCTTCCCCTTCCTCTTCATGGCCAGCAGTTCCCCTCCGTGGGGCTCTGACCACCCAAACTCCTGCCGCGAAAGTGCGGCTGGGGGAGCTGGTCTCCTGACCTCCCCCCTCCTCTTCACGGCCAGCAGTTCCCCTCCGTGGGGCTCTGACCACATGATCTCCGGCCGCGAAAGTGCGGCTGGGGGAGCTGGTCTCCTGACCTCCCCCCCTTTCTTCATGGCCGGCAGCTCCCCTCCGTGGGGCTCCGACCACAGTGTAGTGACCCCAGGCGAAGCAGGATCCCTGGCGACCCCAGGCGACTGCAGCGGCAGCGGACCCTCGGGAGGTGAACTCGGGAGGGGAGCCCCTGGCCATGGAGGCGGCAGCGGGAGCTCCACTTCTCCCTCGTTCTCTGTAGCTGGTGGCTCTCCAGGTGATGCGGAGCAACAGGCAGCCCCAGGCGATGCGAAGCAGGCATCCCTGGGTGGTGCGAGGCAGGGCAGGAGCAGTCCTTCCCATGACGGTGGATGTGGAACCAGCAGGTATTCACCCTCTGCTGGTGGAGGTGGGAGGGGAAAGCAGTCCTCCCACGGCGGCTGAGACGGAACCAGCAGGTATTCAGCCTCTGCTGGTGGAGCTGGGAGTGGCAAGCAGTCCTCCCACGGCGGCTGAGGCGGAACCAGCAGGTATTCATCCTCTGCTGGTGGAGGTGGGAGGGGCAAGCAGTCCTCCCACGACGGTTGAGGCAGAACCAGCAGGCATTCATCCTCTGCTGGTGGAGGTGGGAGGGGCAAGCAGTCCTCCCACGACGGTTGAGGCAGAACCAGCAGGCATTCATCCTCTGCTGGTGGAGGTGGGAGGGGCAAGCAGTCCTCCCACGACGGTGGAGGCGGAACCAGCAGGCATTCACCCTCTGCTGGTGGAGGTGGGAGGGGCAAGCAGTCCTCCCACGGCGGTTGAGGCAGAACCAGCAGGCATTCACCCTCTGCTGGTGGAGGTGGGAGGGGCAAGCAGTCCTCCCACGACGGTGGAGGCGGAACCAGCAGGCATTCACCCTCTGCTGGTGGAGGTGGGAGGGGCAAGCAGTCCTCCCACGACGGTGGAGGCGGCGGAGGCAGAGGCAGCTCTTGCTGCTCTGCTCCTGGTGATGGTGGAGACAGAAGCAGCTCCTGCTGCTCTGCTCCTGGTGGTGGTGGAGACAGAGGCAGCTCCTGCTGCTCTGCTCCTGGTGGTGGTGGAGGCAGAGGCGATGGGGCGGATGCTGGCCACTCAGAGGGAGGCTGTGGCGGTGCTGGCTCCCTCTGCTGTGGCGGCTGGGCTGGTGTGTGCCGTGCTCCCTTCAGCAGCATAAATAGAGGCTGCTGGGGAACACCAGCATCCTGCCCTTCTCCCCCCCAGAAAAATTCAGGGGGTTGAGCCTGTAACTCCTCCCCTTCTGGCTCTTGGGACTGCAGCTTGGGTCCTAGGGCTGTGGAAGCCCCGACTTCCCTCTCTTCGGGCCGTGGACACACCGACTCCTCCCTTTTGGGCTGTGGACGCACCGACTCCTCCCTTTTGGGCTGTGGATGCACCGACTCCCCCCTCTTGGGCTTAGGACGTTCGGGCTCCTCCCACTCAGGCGCAGGACGTTCGGGCTCCTCCCACTCAGGCGCAGGACGTTCGGGCTCCTCCCACTCAGGCGCAGGACGTGCGGGCTTCTTTGCCTTCTTAGCACCGCCCCTCCTTCCCTTCTTCGGGACCAGCAGTTCCACCTCCTGCCATGGAGGGGGTTGGTCGGGTGCTTTGTGCCCGACCTTGCCGACGGCAAAGCACCACTCCTCCCCTTTGAGGCAGGTGAGGCAGGTTTCCTGATCCACCTGCGGCGATGGTATGGCCTTCAGGTGGATCCACTCCTCCGCAGTCTCCACCTCACCTCGATCAAAGGCCTGCACAAAGAGGGGGTCTTCATATGGGCACACCTCAGGGAGGTGCCCATACTCCAGGCAGGCGAGGCACCATGTAGCCCCTCCTTCCTTCAACTCCCTCTGATGCGCATGCCACCTCTCCATATAGGCGTCCACTTCATCCATTTTTTTTTTTTTTTTTTTTTCAAACACAAAAAACACTATTTGAAAAAAACGAACACGAAAAAAACTTCCTTTGCTGTTCCTGGTCCGGCTGTTGGAGGCGTTGTTTGTCCCACGCAGGACACCATATGTGGCAGTCTGGCTCGCAGTGGTGATGTGGATGACGTCACGGACCAGGAAGTAACTCAAACCAAAACAGTGGATGGGCGGTTGAAGCTGAGTGCTGGTGCACTCAGCGTATTTAATAAACAAAACAAAAACAAAAGATTTAACAAAACACCAAACAAAAGGGCACGAGGGCCGAACGAATAAACAAACAAGTAAGTTTCGTGCTGGATACTCCAGCACGTTTTAGCAATTGTTTTCTTCCTCTCTCTCTCCCGTTCTCCACTCTCGAACACTCCACACCCGAATGCAGAGTGCTGCTGGTTTATATACTCTGGCCGAGGGATTTAACTAGTTGGTAATTATCTTATTATCCCCCGGCCAGAGTCTGCACGCGTTTGGTAAGGATGCATGACTGTCAGCTAGTTAAATAATCAGTAGCTGATCAGCCATGCATCCTCACGAGGTTTTTAAATATAAGAATAAAAGACGCGGCGCTTTTACCCGCGCCGCAAACAAAAATACAAATAATAATAAATAGGGGCGGGACACTCCGCCACAACCCTCTATCTCTCTTTCTCAGTGCAGTGTTAATGTACTGTAGTCTCCTGTCATTCGGTGTGTTTGTATTAATCTCTCTCTCTCTTTCTCTCTCTCTCTCTCTCTCTCAGTGACATATGCACAGTGCCAGTGTGAGGTCTGTCCAGTTGTTCAGATTCTGCTGGAGCTGCATGACTCAAGTGATAGTGAGAGGAACTGTGAGACTCACTTCCTCTCTCTGCAAAAGATTATGAAAGGTAACACCTCTGCTGCTCTTTATCACTGTCATTTCATTCCTGAGAAAAAAGGAAAATCGTATAAGCCTTGATACATTCATAACTAGAACAGTTTCTATATCATGTGCTCTATCTATCTCTTATAACTAAGCCTTTACCTTAGCGCTCTCGGTGGTCTCTCTGCAATGTCAATGCACTGTTTGCATTTGGTCTGTACAGTGACATAAGGTAGTTTCTTTTTAAACTTAAAATGTGTTTATTAAATCTAATAAATGATAGTTCTTTAAAAGTTTCATTAAATATAATAAATTACATTTTGATAATTAATTATTGGATAAACTTAGAATTTTAAAATGATCATCTCTCTGATTTATACATGGCTAAGGTATGTATTTTACAGATCTGAAGAATGACATTTTGTCACCCTTGGGCAATCTGAGATATAAACCCCCCCCCCCAACCAGACAGTTAGCTGGTTAGAGCTATTATATTATAGATGCACTATCTAAGAGCATGTAGGTGTAACAAGAGCATTTAGATGGAACAGTCGATCGCTTCTCTTTGTAAAACGTCATGGAGTAAAGTTGTTTAGTTTTCCCGTATGTTCTGTGTGCAATTATACTTGCAACTCCACTACAAAATAAAACTTGATTGGAACGGAGAAATGCCTCTATGTACAGTGTGTGTGTGTTCGTGTGTGTGTGTGCGTGTTGTGTGAGAGAAAGAAAGAGATAGAGATATACAGTGCCTTGAAAAAGTCTTCACACCCTTGAACATTTTTCACATTCTGCTGCCTAAAAAATACAATTCAAAATGCATTAAAGTAGGAGTTTGTTTCACTGATCTACACAACATCATCTACACTTTCAATGTGAAAGAACAATTATAGAAATATTCAAAAAGTAATTAAAAATAAAAAACCAAAAAGTCTTGATTGCATAAGTCTTCACACCCCTTGAGTTAATACTTGGTGCAAGCCCCTTTTGCAGCAATAACAGCCATGAGTCGTTTTGGATAAGTGTCTACCTTAGCACAGCGGGATGGTGCAGTTTTTGCCTATTCTTCTTGGCAGAATAGCTCAAGCTCTTTCACGTTGGCTGGAGATCGTCTGTGGACTGCAGTCTTCAAGTCTTGCCACAGATTTTCTATAGGATTCAGGTCTGGGCTTTGACTCGGCCACTCGAGGACATTCACTTTCTTCTTGCTGAGCCACTCCATTGTTGCTTTTGCTTTGTGCTTAGGATCATTGTCCTGCTGAAAGGTGAATCTTCTCCCCAGTCCCAGGTCTCTGGCAGACTGGAACAGGTTTTCCTCCAGGATCTGCCTATGCTTTGCACCATCCATCTTTTCCTCGATCTTCACAAGCTTCCCTGTCCCCGCTGCTGCAAAGCATCCCCAAAGCATAATGCTGCCACCACCATGCTTTACTGTAGGGATGGTGTTAGCAGGGTGATGTGCCGTGTTTGGTTTACGCCACACATATCGCTTAGTATTGAGACCAGAAAGTTCCTCTTTGGTCTCATCAGACCACAAAACCTTCTCCCACATGCGTGCAGTGTCCCCTAAGTGTTTGCTATGCGGCACATTATATGGCTTTTTTTCAGCAGTGGCTTCCTTCTTGCCACCCTCCCATACAGGCCATGTTTGTGGAGTACTCTTGACATTGTTGAACAGTCAACATTTTCCCCAATCTCAGCCAGAGACCTCTGTAGTTCTTTTCAAGTAATCTTAGGCCTCACAGTGACCTCCCTCAGCAGTTTCCTTAAGCCACGGCTACTGACTTTGGAGAGACGGCCTGATCGAGGCAGTGTCTTGCTGGTGCCAAACTGTTTCCACTTTACAATGATGGACCTGACAGTGCCCCAAGGGATATTCAAAGACATTGAAAGTTTCTTATAGCCTTCCCCCAATCTGTACCTTTCAGTAACTTTATCCCAGAGTTCTTTTGGCAGCTCCTTGTTCGGCATGTTTTGCCATTTGCTTCAAATTCACTTCATACAACAGAAACAGCTTGATTCTTCATCCAGGAGTATTTGAATCAGTTGAACTACTGTGATTGGACACAGGTGGGCTCTATTTAACTTATGTGCCTTGTTAAGGCAATTTGTTGTACCTGAGCTAATTTGGGTTTGCTATGACAAAGGGTGTGAAGACTTATGCAATCAAGACTTTTTGTTTTTTTTATTTTTAATTACTTTTTGAATATTTCTATAATTGTTCTTTCACGTTAAAAGTGTAGATGATGTTGTGTAGATCAGTGAAACAAACTCCTACTTTAATGCATTTTGAATTGTATTTTTTAGGCAGCAGAATGTGAAAAATGTTCAAGGGTGTGAAGACTTTTTCAAGGCACTGTATATACATACATTGGGGATTTAAACTGTTGGTAAGACATTTAGTGAGTTATTTAAGCTTTAGTTATTCTGTTGATGCAGGAAGGAACAGCTATAGGAATGTCTGTAAAGAAGCTGTGGATGCAAGTGTAGTAAAATGTCAGAAAATACTATTGAACAGCAAATTATATGCTAATGGAAATCTGTAACCTAATTTTTCTTGTTGCACATTGTGCTTAAGCATTTGTTTCTTTCTTTCTAAATAAAACCCGATTTCTACCCGAATATTTATTCTTCCTTGATTATATATAGAAAATCCGCCCGATTTCACCCGGTTTTTTCATTAAATAATTCTGCCCGATTTTTAAAAAAGCATTCATCTGAATTTGGAAACAAATTTCACCTGAAAATCAGAACCATTTAATAGAGAAAAGTGTAAGGTACTGCACGCAGGCAATAAAAATGTGCATTATAAATATCATATGGGAGATACTGAAATTGAGAAGGAATCTATGAAAAAGACCTAGGAGTTTATGTTGACTCAGAAATGGGATGTGGGGAAGCTATAAAAAAGGCCAAAAAGATGCTCAGATATATTGTGAAAAGTGTTGAATTTAAATCAAGGGAAGTAATGTTACAACTGTACAATGCATTAGTAAGACCTCATCTTGAATATTGTGTTCAGTTCTGGTCACCTCGCTACAAAAAGGATATTGCTGCTCTAGAAAGAGTGCAAAGAAGAGCGACCAGAATTATTCCGGGTTTAAAAGGCATGTCATATGCAGACAGGCTAAAAGAATTGAATCTATTCATTCTTGGACAAAGAAGACTACGCGGCGACCTGATTCAAGCATTCAAAATTCTAAAAGGTATTGACAATGTCGAACCAAGGGACTTTTTCGACCTGAAAAACGAAACAAGGACCAGGGGTCACAAATGGAGTTTAGACAAAGGAGCATTCAGAACAGAAAATAGGAGGCACTTTTTTTACACAGAGAATTGTGAGGGTCTGGAACCAACTCCCCAGTAATGTTGTTGAAGCTGACACCCTGGGATCCTTCAAGAAGCTGCTTGATGAGATTCTGGGATCAATAAGCTACTAACAACCAAACGAGCAAGATAGGCCGAATGGCCTCCTCTCGTTTGTCAACTTTCTTATGTTCTTATGTTCTTAACCCTTACAGATAACCAATAAGGCCAGTCAAATGCACTTGGGCCACTAAAACTATCTTGAATATTAAAACAAAAATATTAATACAGTGCTCCAAGTGACATTTAGTGTTTTAATGCCAGAGAATTGAACCAATGCCAGAGTCTGGAACCAGCGCCCCACTAATGTTGTTGAAGCAGACACCCTGAGATCCTTCAAGAAACTGCTTGATGAGATTCTGGGATCAATAAGCTACTAACAACCAAACCAGCAAGATGGGTCTTTTTGTTTTCTGTGACTGTGAGAACAACTTTCTGGGATGGTAATATTGTTGACAGGGTCATTTGATGAATTCTACACTATATACTGTATAATAGGTAATCATTCTATTCACTTGAACAGTTTATTAATTTTATGGGTAGCACAAAGGGTAAAAGGGGAGTTGAAATTCCACTTTTCTTTCCTGACTTGAAATTGATTTTAGTCTCTGCTAATGTACTGTTAAGAAAAGCGAGTTTAGAGGAGTCTGACAGGAAAAAGAGGTTTCGTTTGAAAAAGTTTGTAAGAACTGCTAGAATAATGGTTGAGCAATCAAAAGGTTTTTAATGGATCAATTCAATTTTAAAGCGTTACCCTTGTTTGTTGTATTTATTTATTGCTGTTTTATTTTTCTTCCTTCATGGATAAGTTTTTATTGAGTTCTTTAAATATAAACGGTTGCCGTGATGTTTTTAAAAGAGCCCAATTATTATATTTTATTGAGTTTAAAAAAGCCAATTTTATTCTATTGTAGGAAACTCACTCTGACAGCAGCACTGAAGCGCACTGGCTGTCAGAGTGGAAGGGGAAGGCGATTTTAAGTCACGGCTCTAATGTTAGTGCAGGGCTGGCAGTTTTATTCTCTCCAGGGCTGGGAGTAGACGTGGTGTCTGTACAAGGGCGGCTTTTAAAAATTGAATTAAAATTAAATGGTGTTTTTATTGATCTTTTTAATATCTATGCTCCTAATTTGTGCAAAGACAGGATTTTATTTTTTTAACAACTCAACCAGGTTTTAGAGAAGTGTGATCCAGAGCATTTTATTTTGGTGGGAAGGGATTTTAACTGTACGCTGGATTTTAATTATGACAGAAATCATGATGAACCCAATCCCCAATCTGCGAGAGAGCTGGCTGGCGTGCTGACAAAATTTGATTTAGTTGACGTCTGGAGAAACTTACATAATCAATCAAAACAATATACTTGGATTAAAATAAATAATGGTCACTTGTCTGGAGCACGGTTAGATAGATTTTATACTCCAAAGCACCACCTTAATAGAAGTATTAGCAGCAGTATTCATCCCACGTCTCTATCTGATCATCACCTCATCACAGCTGTTTTGTGCTTACCCACTGCACAGCACTCCAAATCCTATTGGCACTTTAACATTAAATTATTACAAGACACACAGTTTAAAGAAATATTCAAACTATTTTGGAATAACTGGAGAAAAGAAAAGAGATACTTTTCTAATTTGAGATAGTGGTGGGATGTGGGGAAAATCCAAATTAAGATTTTCTG
The DNA here is from genome assembly GCF_902713425.1 of Acipenser ruthenus. Taxonomy (NCBI): domain Eukaryota; kingdom Metazoa; phylum Chordata; class Actinopteri; order Acipenseriformes; family Acipenseridae; genus Acipenser; species Acipenser ruthenus. The sequence continues at coordinate 2,227,475 of NC_081230.1, forward strand.
TCAGCAATTCACCCAGAACGTCACTAGCGAGTTGAAGCAGTGGCCAGCCAGCTAAAGAATGAGATTTTAGAGATTGAGAGAGAGCTGGGCGGTCAGAGCACGGAGGGGGCTTATCGCAGCTTGAAGGAGAGGAAACAACGCCTGGGCAGCCTGCTGGAGGAGAAGGTCAAGAGCAAGATTTGTGGAATTAAGAGACATGGATGCCCCCACGACCTTCTTCAGCTTGGAGATGAAAGAAGCTGAAAGAAAGCAAATGCTTGTGGATTTTTATTCAGATCTGTACCAGGCTCAGGACTGCGACCAGCAGGAGACGGAGCAGCTGTTGGAAGGTCACCCTCGCCTGGGTGAGGAGGAAAACCGTGGCCTGGACACGGTCATCACACTGGAGGAGCTCACAACCGCCGTCATACAGCTCTCCAATGGAACAGCACCTGGACTAGATGGGCTGCCGGCTGAGTTCTATAAACATTTCTGGAGTTGCATTGGAAGTGATCTGTACCAGGTGCTGAATGAATGTGTGGCGGAGGGAGAGCTGCCTCTGAGGTGCCGCAGGGCAGTACTGACTTTACTACCCAAAAAAGGAGACCTCTGTGAGTTGAAGAACTGGCGTCCTGTGTCATTGCAGTGCTGCGATTATAATGTCTTCTCCAAAGCTCTGGCCGGCCGTCTTAGGGAGTGTATGGGTACTGTGGTGCACAGTGACCAGACATACTGTGTACCAATACGCTCCATTTTTGATAATTTGTTTTTAATTAGAGATCTTTTTAATGTATCTAAACTTTTTAACTTAGATTTTGGGCTGGTGTCGCTTGACCAGGAGAAGGCTTTTGACAGGGTAGACCATGGCTTTTTTATTTTGCACCCTAGAGGCATTTGGTTTTGGTCCTGTTTTTATTTCATATATTAAAATGTTATATTCTAATATTTTTAGCTTTGTCAAGATTAATAATTGTCTGAGCCAGCCCATCCCAGTGCAGAGAGGGATCAGACAGGGCTGCTCTCTGTCGGGGATGCTCTACGCCAACTCCATTGAACCGCTGCTACACCGGCTGAGGTAGCGTCTCGCTGGCCTGGCCATACCTGCCCTCCCCTCCGCCCAGCACGTACGTTGACGACTTGAATGTGTTTGTTACCAATGATAAAGATGAGGGGCTTTGAAAGAGCCTCCTCAGTGTGGGTGAATTGGGCCAAAAGAGGAGCGTTCCTGGCAGAAAGCCTCCTCCTTCCCTGCCACAGATGCTGGAGTGGAACAGATCTGGACTAAAAGTGCTGGGGGTGTACTTAGGAACTGAGACATTCATTGAATGAAACTGGGAGGGGGTGCTGGAGAAGGGAGAAGGAAGGCTACAGAGCTGGCAGAGGTTGCTAAACCGTCTATCCTTCAGGGGGAGGGTCCTTGTGATTAACAACTTGGTAGCGTCCATGCTGTGGCACAGATTAATTTGTCTGGACCCTCCCCTAGGGCTGCTGGAGCAGGTCCAGAGAAAACTAGTTAATTTCTTTTGGGATGGAAACCACTGGCTAAAACCAGCTGTACTGTACCTGCCCTGAGTTGAAGGGGGGCAGGGGCTGATTGACATCCCCTCCCGGGTCGCTGCGTTCAGATTGCAGGCAGCCCAGAGGCTGCTGTACACCCCTGAGTTGAGCTGGAGAGGCCTGGCTCTGTCCCTCCTCAAGAGGGTTGGGGGGCTTGGCTTAGACAGGCAGCTGTTTTTATTGACCCCCAGGAAAGTTATTAGTACTGAGCTGGAAAGCTTTTACAGGAACATGTTAAATGTCTGGGGGTTAGTTAAGATTTTAAGGACAGATGAAAGTCTCTGTACTTGTTTTATTTTTGAGGAGCCTTTGTTTTTTAATAGTATTTTTAACATTGATGCTTTTAATTCTAAACAGCTTTTTTTAGTGTTTCTACAGGCCGGAGTCACCACCCTGGGTCACCTGGTAGACTGGACTGAGTGGCGATGGAGGAGCGTGGCCGAGTTGACTGCAGCATTGGGCCTGCGCTCGGTGTGCTTCTTAAGGGTGTTGGGAGAGTTCCGAGCCTCCCTGAGCCCAGCAGTGTAGGAGTTTGTGGCACGGTGCTTCTCGGAGAGGCATGCCCCGGAGCGTGAGCCTGATTTCCCCTTAGTGCTGCTCTCCCCTGCACTGCCGGAGGAGGAGGAGGGGGGGGGAGCGGCCCGGGATGCTGTTATCCCTGGATGCAGAGACCAGCTTACAGTTTCACTCTGCAGGGAAGAGGCAGCTGTACAGCACTGTGGTTAAGACCCGGCATTATCTGAGACTTAAAGACCTGACTGACACCAAGTGGAGGGCTCACCTGGCGACGGAGGAGTCTGTGCGGCCGTCCTGGAGGGTGCTGTACAACTGCCTCTGCCCAAGCGCTCCGGGGACCTGCAGTGGCGAGTGTTGCATGGCATCGTTGCCATGAACCGCTGGCTGAGCCGAGTCGACCCAGGTGTGGGGAAGCAGTGCCCCTTCTGCCCTGCCGTGGAAACTGTGTTCCACCTTTTCACGGACTGCCCACGACTCCGGCCTTTTTTTAATTTTCTAGAAGGCCTGCTGATGAACCTCGGGGTGCTTTTTACTAAAGAATTATTCATTTTAAGTATTAAGTATTCTTTTAAATATCGTCATTGGTGTGCCCGGATTAATTTTTGCTATTTTTAGAATGTTGCGTTTTTTTTATCTGTATTTTATTCTTGTTTATTATGACTAGTGCTGGTTTTTACTAGTTTTATTTATGTGACTTTAATGTTTTGTCGTTCTTTTTTTGTTGTTGTTCAATAAAGGGATTTTAAAATTCAAAAATTCTCTCTCTCTCTCTCTCTCTCTCTCTCTCTCTCTCTCTCTCTCTCTCAGACAAGGGTCAGCACCAGTTCCACCTGCTTGTGATGAAGGTCCAGGAGGACTGGACAGTGACAGACAGGGAGGGGAGAGAGGCACACATCAGACTCATTGCCATGGAGGTGTTCAGTTCCTCATCTGTGTGGAGTGATATGTGTGAAAGTGAGCGTTGCCCCCTCCTGGAGCTTTTAATAACTACATCAATGCACAACGTTTGCTTTCTATATGCTGTATGAAAGTGTAATTATTTCATTATTATTATTTTTTTTATTTCACATCTTGTTCCTAATGCAGAATCCAAGATTATTTTAAAAATACTGCTTTACCTGTTGAAGTGGACCTGGGGCACCAAGTTCAATTTTCTGTACAAGTACCCCATTGCAGGTATGCCGTCTCCCTCTCTCTCTCTCTGTCTCTCTCTGTAATTCTGTGTCTGTCTCTCTGTATTTCTATCTATCTGTATCTCTTTCTGTATTTCTGTGTCTCTCTTATCTATCTGTATCTCTTTCTGTATTTTTGTATCTCTCTCTCTCTGTATCTCTTTCTGTAATTCTGTATCTGTCTCTCTCTGTATTTCTATCTGTATCTCTTTCTGTATTTCTGTGTCTCTCTTATCTATCTGTATCTCTTTCTGTATTTTTGTATCTCTCTCTCTCTCTGTATCTCTTTCTGTAATTCTGTATCTGTCTCTCTCTGTATTTCTATCTATCTGTAGTATCTCTTTCTGTAATTATGTATCTCTCTATCTCTCGCTCTCTCAGGTTTCTGGTGTTGACTAACTGTCTGACAAACTGACGCACAAACTGATTGACTAAAAGCCAAGATTTCCGTGTGATTGAATTGCATCTGACTGCATCTTTATTGCATTGATGGAATTGCATTCAAGCAAGCTATCAAGCAGGGCAGATACAATCGTCCTGGACACATATCCAAACAGTGAGTGAGGAGGTGTCGCATGGTCAATATTAAAAATAATGAAAGGGAATAAACAACACCAATGGATCAATCCATTTAAAAGACCAAGGAAATGCTAGCAAATGTATCAGCCTATTAGTAATATAGTTAGCTACGGTAATCTTTCATTTCAAACACTCAACACGTAGAAAGCTTTGTACTTTCCGGTAAAGTTATAAATAACAATGAAAAATAACATACTTATCAATACAAGAACTGATTTGTTAGGCTATTTTTTACCCTTTTTAAACAAAAGTGTAAAAAATAGCCTCATAATTTTCTTATACACAAACACAGTCCTAAACTGAAACAATGATTGCTCTGGGGGGGGCATTTTTGGCAAAAAAAAAATAAAATAAAATTAATAAATAAATACATGTATTTATTTCAAAAACAAGTCCTCAGTACAAGACTTATTCAAACATGCTTTTACAGAAAATGACCATGCACCTGGGCTGCCAGCCTTTTTTTACAGTGTATTTATATACTCCTCCCAGGATCTCCAGCAATTATTTTGAACAGTTTTAGCAATATTGTATTATGTATTATTATTAAAAATGGACTTTATGTTTAGTCAAGAAATGTACAATACTATTTGTTTCATAAGTTCAAATTCTACCTTCATTTAACCTTTAATTCTTTTTTTTACGGTACAATACGGTTTAAAGTTTTCCATGTCATTTAATTGTTTATAAGTTTTAAACAATGTAAACAGTTTAACCGTCTTTTTCCTTTACATTCAAATATTAAGGTTAATGTCAGTAAAAAGTTTTTTTTTCTTTTCATAGTATTTGTCATTAACTTTACTGCTTTTAGTTATAAATCTTTTTTTAACATTGAAAACATTGTTTTCAAAAACAACTGAACACCTAATTTTAAAGTATTTTTTACAATGCAGCCTATCGCTGGAGCTATCAAACGCGATTGATTGTGATCGATTAGGGGATTGCTCTGGCATGAAAATCTGACTTCACACCTTAGACTGACTGTCTGACTGACTGTCACATTTGACTGACTTGTCGTGCATATTTACGTTGTATATCTAGGATTTGTATCACAACTGTGTCCTCGCCAATTACCAGTAAAGAAAATACCCATTATAGCTCATAATGTAATTATTAACCATAATAAACACAATACCTCAATAAGAACTAGTGATTCTGGCTTAATTATCCCTAGATTCATGATGAAAAGAGATTAACAATTAATATTATGTATGTTTAAATATTTCAAATCAATCATAAATGTATATTTGTTATAAGACAAAAAGAAACCTAACAATCCAAATTATTATTACATTTATTCATATTCTCAAAGGAAGAAGAATAAAGGTTAGGCTTCATAGTTAAAAACATATAAAGAAGAAACAAAATGAAACAAAATAAAACATTCAAGGAAAAGTAATGCATTGTTAAATGTTCATAATGAATCCTTGGTGTGCTCTCTGGTAGAGTTCTGCATTAGTGAAGCAGTCTTTAGTAGTTCATCACGCATTGTTCGGTTCAGTCACGCATTACGTATACATGCGCTAGCTTCCAAGTGGCTAGCACGCATGTACAATGTTCCAGCATCTAGATGAATAGACGCACATTATGTATTGTGACGATATCAAAAGCATGGCTTCAGTTCAGTTACTTGTAAACACACAATATAAGTTTAATACTTATTCTGTTGGTGCGATGTTTAAAACAAAGTCTTCTTAACACGGTCGTCCTCTCTGTGGAAGTTAGTTGTGCAGCAGCACAGCACAGTATCTCAACAAAGTCTGTAGGCAAAAGCTTTCGACATTCCGGCGGGAGCCCATCTTCTCTGAGACAGCTCTGAAGATTACATCATTGCGTCTTTGTTGAAGAACTTCAGAGTTTGATGAGTCGAGAGCGATGAGATTGAAGAGAGAGCGAATCCAGAGAGAACCAGAGAGAAAGAAAATCCTTGTTTTGAGTTTAAATAACACGCTGTATAGGCGTTCCCTTGTACTGTAAACAAGTCCTTGTCGGTCCTTCCATTGGTTCATGGTATTTGATAGACAGTTGCGTGTCACACAAAAAGGGTGTGTTAGAAATGGAGTGTATTCACCTTTCTCGTTATCAAAGGATTTTTACATTTATCATTTAAACCTCCTATTCAATATAACTTTAGTTACATTCATTAGAGAAGCATATCAATTTCAGTTTCATTCTCTATACAAAATTACGATTACAAGCATATAAAACACATCATAATACAATCAAAGGATAATATAAAAAAATAGTTATTAATTTTTAATATTCATTTAAAACACAATAAACCCTTCAGGTTTATTGGGAAACTTACTTAAAAAACTATTAAACTTGTGTCTACAAGTTATGTAACTAAAAATGATTCTTAAAGCATTTTAACTAACTTTTAACACAATAATGGTACAACTGCACTGTAGCTTGGCTTGGCAAGTTTTATGATACCTTAGGAGACTAGACAATCAGAAAGCATTATGGAAGGCAAGCTTCAAAGAGTTAACACAGTTTGTGTTAATAATAATCAACAAGCTTTGAAGTAGATCTGGTTAAGAATGTTCTGGAATCGGTGTTAACAACCCAATCACCACAGTATGTCACACAGACAAGTCTGAACTAAATATCTGGGAAATGCTTATATTAAAATGAATTTAACCATGAATTTCCTTTTTCTTGCTCCTCAGGCAGCACTCTGGTGGAGGAGAAGAAGATCTCTCTGATAGACGCGGGTCTGTTGATGAACTCAGCCTACCCTCTGGTCCTGCACCCCGAGAGGAAGGTCGACCTCATTCTGTCATTCGACTTCAGTGCCGGTGATCCTTTCCTGGCAAGTGGACATATCGCTTATTAATCTAATAGCAGTCAGTCAGTGTGTCAGTAGGCGCATTTACACTGCCATTTCTTAGAAGGAACATTTGCTCAAGATCCACGGTGTTGCATTTACACTGCCATTGTTAGTCACGGCATTTCGTTAGCCATGGATTCCCAGAGGTTTATTTCCCTTGTCAGTTAAGGGTTAGAACATAAGAACATAAAAAAGGTTACAAACGAGAGGAGGCTATTTGACTCATCTTGCTCGTTCGGTTGTTAGTAGCTTATTGATCCCAGAATCTCATCAAGCAGCTTCTTGAAGGATCCCAGGGTGTCAGCTTCAACAACATTACTGGGGAGCTGGTTCCAGACTTCCACAATTCTCTGTATAAAGAAGTGCCACCTATCTTCTGTTCTGAATGCCCCTTTATCAATCTCCATTTATCTTGTTCACAATCAACAAAATAAAAATAAACAAAAGCCTAAGCCATTTCAGGCCCTACCTAAACAGGTGTTGCTCTACCTACATACGAGGCAGGGTGAGCCTGTTCCCTCGTCACCAAAACCAATTCACATTCCAAACTCGTAATGCAAATCCCTTTTCATTGTGTTCGTTCTCCAGCAGCACAATAATAATATTTCGTTCTCACTCGCTCTCCCCCACCAACTCCTCACGTTCCCCTCAACAAACATTCTCACACTCAGGAATTTTAAATCATCTGCAATTACCTCATTAAACAATTAACAGGTAATTAGGAGACCCTCACACACTCTACCAAGATGGAGTGTACACTCCTCACCCCCAAGGTCCTAAAGCTTCCAGATAGGAGACCTTCACCAAGATGGCCTAATAACCTACCACTCTACCAAGATGATGGGACTGTGGGCATTCTGCGCTTGCAGTGCAAAAACAGTGCATGTCTCTTCTCGTTCTCCCTGGTAGTCGGACAGTCCTTAATGTCAAACACCGTGTTGTTGTATAGTGTTTTTTTTTTTATTTTGTTTTGTTTCTGCAGACCGTGGACCAGGCACAGGCTTACTGTAAGGAAAATCATCTGAAATTCCCCAAGGTCGAGGTGTCAAAGAAGGCTAGAGCTAAACCATCTGACTGTTATGTGTTTGAGGGCCAGGGAGACACCCCCACTGTCATTCACATTCCTCTCTTCAACACGGTCAACTGTGGAGGTCAGTCTCTGTCTCTCTCTCTCTCTCTGCAGTGTTATTATTATTATTATTATTATTATTATTATTATTATTATTATTATTATTATTATTATTTAGTCATGTGGCTGACGCTTTTATCCAAGGACACACTAGTTCAAACTTTTTAATACTATATAAACGGCATTAAGCAGTGTAAAAATGTATACATAACAACAACAAATTCAGCCACACACTACAGTGAATAAAATGAAGGCAGGGTAGAAGATCTGCATGGACTACAAGTGTAGTCTAAACAGGTGGATTTTGTGGCAACTCGTTCTACCACTGTGGGGGCAAGAGAGGAGAAAGAGCAAGGCCAGTAGAACATCTGAGGGAAGTCATGACTAGTCGACCTGCAGAGGAGGAGTGGAGGGCGATAAGGGATATAGGAAGAGTTTTGGAAGAGCAGAGTGGTAAAGAGAGCAGTGGGTAATGACAAGCTAGGCTTCTCTCCTAAGTCGGACTTGAAATCCACCCCCAAGTCAGACTTCAAGTAGACTTGACAATCGGTGTAAGTCAGACTTACTTTTCAAACCTGGGTAGCGGGTGGCTTAAATCAGGCTTGGCATTTCAAATAGGTTACAGTATTCGGCCCATCTTGCTCGTTTGGTTGTTAGTAGCTTATTGATCCCAGAATCTCATCAAGCAGCTTGAAGGATCCCAGGGTGTCGGCTTCAACAATATTAGTGGGGAGCTGGTTCCAGACTCCCACAATGATCTGTAAAAAAGTGCCTCCTATTTTCTGTTCTGAATGCCCCTTTATCTAATTTCCACTTGTGACCACTGGTCGTGGTTTATTTTTTTAGGTTGAAAAAGTCCCCTGGGTCGACATTGTTAATACCTTTTAGAATTCTGAATGCTTGAATAAGATCGCTGCGTAGTCTTCTTTGTTCAAAACTGAATAGATTCAGTTATTTTACCCTGCATATGACATGCCTTTTAAATCAGGAATAATTCTGGTCGCTCTCCTTTGCACTCTTTCTAGAGCAGCAATATCCTTTTTGCAGTGAGGTGACCAGAACTGAACACAATATTCAAGATGAGGTCTTACTAATGCATTGTACAGTTGTAACATTACTTCCCTTGATTTAAATTCAACACTTTTCACAATATAACCGAGCATCTTGTTGGCCTTTTTTATAGCTTCCCCACATTGTCTAGATGAAGACATTTCTGAGTCAACATAAACTCCTAGGTCTTTTTCATAGATTCCTTCTATAATTTCAGTATCTCCCATATTATATTTATATGAACACTGTATTGCACTGCTTGCAATATCTTCCACTTTTCTCTATTAAATGTCATTTGCCATGTGTCTGCCCAGTTCTGAATGCTGTCTAGATCATTTTGAATGACCTTTGCTGCTGCAACAGTGTTTCCCACTCCTCCTATTTTTGTGTCATCTGCAAATTTAACAAGTTTGCTTACTATACCAGAATCTAACTCAGTAATGTAGATTGGGAAGAGCAGATGACCTGGTTACCTCGCTCCATTTTGAGGTTCCTCCTCTAATCAGTACTTTCTGTTTTCTATGTGTTAACCACTCCCTAATCTACGTGCATGCATTTACTTGAATCCCTACCACATTCAGTTTGAGGATTATTTTTTTATTCAGGAGTTTGTCAGAAGCTTTCTGGAAATCTAAATAAATCATGTCATGTGCTTTGAAATTATCCATTGTCCATGTTACCATATAGGTAGTTTTCCATTTTGGATCTTATTATAGTTTCCATAAGTTTACATATAATAGAAGTCAGGCTTATTGGTCTGTAGTTACCTGGTTCGGTGTTGTCTCCCTTTTTGTGGATCAGTATTACGTTTGCAATTCTCCAGTCTGTCGGTATAACCCCTGTGTCAAGAGTGTTGCATGATCTTAATTAGCGGTTTGTAAATAATGTCTTTCATTTCCTTGAGTACTATTGGTAGGATCTCATCCAGCCCGGGGGATTTGTTCATTTTAATAGCTCCTGACTCTGTTATGCCAAAGTTATTTAAAAACTGTAGAGGAACAAGTCGACATGTGGGGCATGTTGTCAGTATCTTCATTTGTAAAAACTTCTGAAAAGTAATCGTTTAATATATTTGCTATTTTTTTCTCTTCATTTATGATTTTGCCCTTTGTATCTCTTAGACATTTTACTTTCTCCTTGAATGTTCTTTTGCTGTTATAGTATTGGAAAAACGTTTGGAATTGGTTTTAGCCCCCTTGGCAATGTTAATTTCTACCTCTCTCTTGGCTTTTCTAACTTCCTTTTTGACTTGCGTTTGCAGTTCCAAGTAGTCTTTCTGTGTACTTTGTTCTTGGTCCCTTTTAAATGCTCTTTAGTGCTTTTTTTAATTTAATTTAATTAATTAATTTATTTAATTTAATTGATCTATTAACCCATTTTAGCTATTTTGCTTTAAATTTCGATTAGTCTTCTTTTGGGATGCTGTCACGGAGTGACCCTAAAACCCGTCTTCCCTTGTGCAGGGTGCAAGCACCTTTTTTGAGTGAAAGGTATATATGGCCAAGATGTCTGACTCTTTAATAGAAACAGTTTAATTTATTTGAAGTCTTCCCACTGACGATGGGAATGGGAATGTAGAGATGGGAGCCCAGCTAACAAGATTTAAGTTTTTGCAGGTATCAAGTAAAGACCCTGGCTGCCCACACCTCTGATGTAAAATGCTGGACGCACAGGCCTGTTGTGGTGTTCGCAGAACCAGTCCGAGCTGAGCCTGGTGCAGAGTTCGAATCCTGTTGGAACGTGCTGAGTTATTAGACATGGATTGGATGATTTAAACTAGCCTGTATTGATTGAAATAATATGATACACTCTTTGTCCTTTCAAAAAGATCTGTATACTCAGTAGAAAACAATGGATAGTTGTTGTGTGCAGTCTGTGAAAGCACCTGCTGGAAGGAGTCAGACTTGGCAGGCTCTTATCATAAGGCCTTGTTAGCATATTCCAGTTTTATGAGAAAAAGTAGCCAGTTTCTTTCGTTTCTTTACTTTCATTACTGTCGGATAACAGAAGGTAGGAGTATTAGAAAATGCTTACGGTAGTGTCTCATACTAATCAACACCAAAAAAATTGGCAAAAGGCTAGAATGTGTTAAAACCTGCTTCAACTGGATTTTGTATGAACAGAGAAAGGGGTCAGACTTAATTCAGTAAAATAATATTAGCAACTGTTATACTGAAGTAACTGAATTAGAAATACATGTTATAAAATCATTTAAAGTTAAACTGTTATACAAATAACAGTATCATTGTTGAAAGAACATATTACAGTTAAAAACGAAAGAAGTTCAGTACTAACTGACACTGTCAGAATATTGTAATAACTGTACTGTGTTTTAAAGGATATAAAACCAGCAGAAATAATATTGCAACAAATTATGAACAGGTTACAATCACTTGAACTGAGAAAACTGAACAAATCTTAATGTTAGAAAAAAAGCCTTTGTTATTCGTGCACATACACTTTTGGAGGCCGTCCAGACTATTGTGCGTGGAAGCCTGTAACTTTGAAAGAAGCAGGAATTCCAAATTAGCAAAAACAAAAGGGTAACCCTTTTTAGACAGAACGGTATTTGAAACTAAAAAGACCGATTTGATTTTATTTGATTGTGTTGTTACTAAGCAAAGAGGTTTTAAATAAAAATAGTATTCTGATCTAATAAGTGACAAAACTCTCTGAAGATAAATAATGTTTTAAGTATTTTGATCTAATAAGAAACATAATATTTAAACTAACAAGTGTTTTTGCTTGTTTAAGGCTCTACTGTAATACAAATAGACTACAAAAACAGGAGCGAGCATTTAATTTAATCAATTTAAGAATAAGTTCAGTTTCTCCAACTAAGCAAAAAATATTTTAGACATTACAATATGCATTAAATTAAATAATGTAAATGTTTAGTTTATATAAAGGTTTTACTGCAATAAAAAACAGGAACTGTTAAGTTGGAACATTAGACAAATAAAGTATAAACTGTATAAAAAAAACACCTACACAAAAATAGCTTTGCCCTTATCTGCTTGCAAGCAGAGCGGTGCTAGATATGGAAGGTTCTTTTTGGCAGTTTTTGCTTGTAGTTCACAGTTTTGAATCCAGGGTCTTTCTATGATAAGAGGATCTGGCAGTCGTACCGAGCATTCCACGAATTAGGGGAGTTGTGTCCAGTATTAGTTATCATCAAATAAGTAGTGACTTTCTTTGGGAGAAAACTAACTTAATGCAGTGAATTACAATGGTGTTTCATATTAATCAAAACAATTGTCTTGACAAGAAAACAGGGTGTCTGAATCCTGCTTGAGCAGGCAACTTTTTGAAACAGAGAGAGGTCAGGCATAGACCGAGAATAGCACAGTTAAATAAGGCTGTTATACTTGACATGTTTATTATAGCTTGAATTTAAATGCAACTAACTGAACTGACCACTGTATGCTTATTCAAAGGCAGTCTTTGTTAAACTGTTAAACTGACCCATTGACAACACACTGAAAAGGTAACATAATATGCGGCTAAAAACATCTCTCATATATACACATATACTTGTATTTGGTAGCAAGGACCCTGTGAACTCCAGTTCACCTCATTTTTAGGGAAAGGAGGGGTGGAAGATAGTGAACCATGAGCTCACATTCAGTTAATTTTGAAAACAGAGTTGACCGGATCCTTCTAGAAAATATCATTAACTCAAAGATAGGAGCTGTCAAGGCAGATTGATGATCAGATTTAATTGGGACTCCTGATGTATTCAATGGAGGGAAAATCCTATAAAAACCAAGGTAAAACTCCAGTCAAGTATCGCGCAACTTGCTAACTACAAGTTGTGTGATCCATGCTCTGAGGATCTCTGAAAAACTGATTGCTATTTGGTCGTATTCACAAGTCTCTGCCTTTTGAAGACAGTTCTTATTTTTCAATATATCCTACGCTATACTTCCATATACTGGAAGGTAAGCATATATTTGAATTTAATATCTCTTTAATGTTGATGCATTGCTATAGGGTATAGAAATTATGTTTTAGTCTTAAGAGAGTGATATATATATATTGAATGTACTAGAATTTAGCGGTGGGCGTTTTTAGCATTATGCATGCATAGCCTGATGGCTAAATATATAATAACCATATTTGTATTACTGTATTGAAGTACTAATGCTGTTAAACCTGTAAAGGCACCTGAAATGCCCAGGCTGCCTATTAGCAGGGATCCAAAGTAGCTTGTAACCACTCGATCCATTTAAAGCATTTTCTTTCTTTTTTTTTTAAAAAAAATTTAGTCATCGCCAATTTTTTTACTCCGGTTTTCTCCCCAATTTAGCATGCCCAATTATTATCTGTATCCTCGGCTCACCGCTCGCAACCCCCCCGCTGACTCAGGAAACGGAGGCTGAAACACGCGTCCTCCGAAACGTGCTCCTGCCAATTCGTCATTTTTCGCACTGCAGATCCACAGCGATGCCACCAGACCTATAGTGCCGGAGGACAACACAGATCTGGCGGCTCCACTGCAGAACCACAGGCGCCCTATCGGCCACAGGGGTCGCTGATGCGCGGTGAGCCGTGGATTCCACTGCCGACCTAAGCCTTCCCTACCCGGGCAGTGCTCGGCCAATTGTGCGCCGCCCCCTAGGAACTCCCGGTCACGGTCGGTTGTGACATAGCCTGGATTCGAACTTGCGATCTCCAGGCTATAGGGCACATCCTGCACTCCGCGTGGAGGGCCTTTACTGGATGCGCCACTCGGGAGCCCCTCTACAAGCCTTTCTAATGTCATTGTATAACAGATTATTTTGCTCAAAAGTATCTGAATTTGGCGGTCTATAGCATGCCCTTATTATTATGCCCTTTGAATTTGTGTCCATTATTCTGACCCATATTGATTCTGCATTGTTTTTTTCTTCCAGATTTAACACCTGTGCTTATTTGACTATTTCTTATGTATAGCGCTACCCCACCGCCTCTTCTATCCTGTCTGTCTTTCCTATACAGTGTGTACCCAATAATATTATATTCGTCTCCATCACTCTCGGTTAACCAAGTTTCTGTAACACCTATCACATTGTAGTTACTTGTTAGTGAAGTAGCTTCAAGTTTTAACATTTTGTTTCTGAGACTTCTAGCATTTAGATACATACATTTAATAGCTATCTTACCTGAGCTGTTGCCTTTGTTTTGATGTAGTTTCCCTTCTGTTTTTTTTGTTGAGTTCACCCCCGTCCTTTCTAGTTTAAATGCTTCTGAACCTGCTTGAGGATCTTTTCTCTGAGTAGATTTTTGTCTTGTCTTTTAATTTCCTTCCTAGCTCTCTGAATTTGTTTTGCAGGGATTTTGGTCTGTCTCTTCCAATGTTGTTTGTACTAATGTGGACGACCACTACCAGGTCCCCTCCTGTTCATTCTAGGAGCCTGTCCACGTTCTCAGTGATGTGCATGACAGAGGCTCCCGGAAGGCAGCACACTGTTGCAAGAGGGTCCAGATTGCAAACAGAATGTGCAGTGTTTCTCAATATGGAGTCCCTGACAATCATGACCTCCCATTTTTTGCTGTCTGTCCAGGACCATTTATGGGGTCCTGGATGTTGTTCCTTTTGTTCTCTTGATGCTGGTTTTGATCATCTAAATTTTGAAGTGAGTCAAATCTGTTTGAGGTTTTGATTTCTGGTGGTTGTGTTTGACTATGTTTTCTTTTTTTCCCTGTCTCTGCGTCTCTGCACCCAGCTGTTTTGACCCTCTTCTGTCTCCCTGGTGGCTTTCTATCTGTTCCTCAAAGTCCTGTTGCTCTCTCATTTCCTGCAACTCCATTTCTAGCATGCATACTCATTGAAGTCCTGGATCTTGCAGCACTTCACACACACTTAGTTTAGCTCTGCTGGGTTTTCTCACATCATGCAGGTGTCCCAGATTACTGGCTTGAGTTTAAGTATAAGTGTGAGTTTAAGCTTATTTTCTGCAGCTGTCAACCTGCTTTCAGACTACTTCTTTTAGACTGCACTTTTCCACGAAGCCCTTGTCCCACGCTGCCGCAGGTTGGACTTAATTATGAGTACGTCTGCGCAGAGCAATGCAAAGACAACGTACTTTAAGTGGCCGAACACATTTTTTAGATATTTTAAATGGTTTTGAATTATATTTCCGTTTTCATTTTTCCCAAGAATGTATTTTTTTATCACCAAATAAAGTTGACCCTTGTGTTTTTCTGCTTGCGGTGTGTTTAAGCAGACAAACTTTAAAATTGAAATGGCAGGTTTCCCCGGTATACTCAATTCCACAAATCCCAGCCCAAGCACCTTCGGTTCATGAGTACACCTTTGTAAACAGAACGTTGTTTCATTTTTTTAAAGTGTGTTTCTAAATACATTCATACTGTATTTTGATTTGTAAACAAATCATTCTTAGTGTTACTGTTTCCATAATAAAAAATGTAATTAATTTTTTTTTTTTTAAATCACAGGAAAGCTGTGGGCCTATTTTTTTTTTTTTTTTTTTTTTTTTTTTAAACCGGTGATAGTGGTTTGAAATTGATATTCACTGATTGTGTGGAAGTGTTCAGGTTTGACAGAATTTTTCAAAACATCCATCTCCTGTAACAAAACGAGACAGTAGACCGCGCACTTTAAAAGTCCTTAAATTTATTTAATTCTACACAGGGAAAGAGTATATGATAGCTGTGGAAGGGTGGTGGGTGATTCACTAACACACAGGAGACAGAAAGGTGTACTTGAAGCACCGCACAGGTGCACAGTTTTATTGTGCCGGGTGTATTTTTTCTTTTAGCCCGCAGAGGGCGCTGTTCACCGTGGTCGGCCTACCAACGATGGTAAAAACAGAACCACGGCAATACCAGATGCGGTACAGAACAAGTGCGGGCGCACTTACAAGTGCTCAAACAATAATTCAAAAACCAAAGGCGAAAGTAAAAAGGAAAATAAAACACAGTAACAAAACTACAAATAAAAGGTGCTGCACTTCGGCAGCGTTACCCCAGCCATCGCTAGCCACACGGCCCGGGTCTCCGTCCTACTCTGACCGTCTCCTCAGTCTACACTAGAACTACACAGGGGGTCTGCCCACAGGTTCCCCACTAATATTAAGTTTCTTTTCTTTACCTTTTACGTTTTCTTTTTGGTCCCGGTTTTCTCTCGGTCCCGGCTGTTCTCAGCTCTTGACCCGAGCTCCCGTACTTCCTGGTACGTCTTTTAAAAGGGCAGATCTGAGGAAACAGTAGAGTATTATTTTATAGGGCTAGCAATCCCCCCAAGACCCGCCTCTCAGCCACTCAGAGAGAAGAAAAGCCCACACACCCTCTTTCCCACCTCTCCGTGTCACTGCCATGATTGACAGGCGGGTATTGGACGCCTGCTGCCCTCTTCCTGCAGCACTAAGAATACGCCAGCAGAGTCAGCACAGGTCTCCCCCTGTTACAATAGCGTTTTGACCTTACGGTCTTCAGCCATCTCTAACATATGCTTGAAAATGGTAATGTGTTTATCTATAGTTTCATAATTGTTATGCCAGTTTCAGCACGAACCACAACATAGCGGTATATTTATAAATTATACTTATCAAAGTAGGACTGTAAACAATTTCAAATTATGTCTGTAAAGAAATCAGAGAAATCAAAGAAATAGTGTCGTATTTACAGGTTAGAGAAAAAAACAACATTTCGGTACCATTTCCTCAATGATTATTCTTACTGTCTCTAACCTGGCTTCAGTTCCATGCACCTAGGCTTTAAAATGCTCCACTGCCATCTACTAGCACGCCATATAATATACACACCATTGCAAGTGATGGGTTGTAATCTAATTGATGAGTACAGTAGGGTTGCCACGATATCAAAATTACAGTTTTTGATTATTGAACCATTTTTATTCTACAATTATTGAAATGTTGGTATCTACGATACGATATTTAAATTAGTTTACATCATTTTTAGCATTACAAATGGTAGTAATTTATTTTTATATGTGTGTAACTGGTTTGAAATAATTTACTATAAATTCAAGTTAACAGGTACAACTCACTTAGTTTGAAAGTGTTTTAAACTATCTTATGTATTTAGGCCTAGATAGAAACGTTCTGATGTGAATGATGACAGTCTGAATGAAAAACATGTACCTTTATTGTACACTTAACCTTTAACAGTACCAATCACATTTCTACAGCCAAGCTAACAATTTCCCATCCTATTTAATTTTGTTTTCACTCATAAATGCTAAACCAGTAAACAGTTAGTGATATATGCCTAAAGCAAGGGGTTTTCAACCTTTTTTTTGACACTGCACCCCTTCTGCTGGGACGTTTCAGCTACCCTTTACAATCTTTGCTTACTGAATGGTACCACAGTTGCAATAAAAGACGTTAATCTGATGAACACATTTTTTCCCCATTTTATTTAATATATAATTTTTCACAGCAGCCTGGGACAGACAAACTGCTGGTTTAAGCAGAATACCAAACAGCAGACTTCATTAAAACTTAATTACTAGTACACGTCTTTGGATGCACAGAATTCACGTTCTCGTATTCACTTTCTATTTGGCAAAGTCATTATCAATAATATAAAATAGTCTGCACTGTGTCACATTACCATTTACTTCACACCTCAGCATAATTATGTGTGTTATTTAAAATGTTTACAGTATCAAAAACATTAACCTCAATATTAAACTATAATAACTAACAAACCTTTTTTTTAATCCAGCTCAAACATTACCTAACAGGACTCAACATAACCGTCTGTCGCTTGGCACTTTCTGTAGACTCTTGTGTTTTCTTCCTTCGTTTTTGTAACACTGGAAACATATTCAAGCAGCCGCTATCGCTGTTTAAAATGCAGCCGCGTTAATAAATACAACAAAAAACATCGGGTATTGTGATTGTTATTTACGTTTACCGGAGCATTTGGACTTCTAAAAAATGCACAAACACTGTGCTTTACTGATACAAAAAGTTAAAAACAGCAACGATCACGAGCAGCACAGAGCACAGTCTTAGACACAATTCCAGCATTTCCTATCAGAGTGGAAATCCGCTCAATCGAAATTGCGCATGCGTAGAGCTGGAAAATGTGGACGTGATAGATTCTGTTTTTTTTGTTTTTTTTTTCATCTGCAGTTCAATTTGCTATTGGCAATGTGACTAGCCAATTTCTAGTAGCGTGATTATCAAATGGTTCGATTTTTAAAAATCCATATGATTAGTAGTATCATAACAATATAATATCGAAAATACCGTAGTAAACGATATTCGCGGCAACCCTAGCATACAGTATATGAGATTCCATATAGTTTATGTTGTATAAAGCTTACTTTTAATTAGCTTAGTATCACTCCCCAAATGTGGTCTATCTTCACTTATGGTACTGCTACCGCTTCCATATCTATATTTGAAAATTCTTTGTTACTCCAATTATGAAATATATTGTTCATACAATATTCATTATGTATTTAAGAGAATGTTTGAATGCATTAAATAGATTTCTATATAAGTGTAGCCAATGTAGAATTTTGATATTTAAACACAGTAGCCTATACTCTTGACATATTTCTCTTAATATGGGGATCTTAGTAATCTTAGATCTTTGCCCAAGCTTTATGTTTCTCCTTAACAATAACGGCATTATTATTTTACAGTTAAGTAATGTCATATTTCTTTACATTTTGACTCGGTTTCAGAGAATATTAATTTTTTTTCCCCCTTATAGACATAATAATGTCTGTAAATACATCAATTAACTATCAAATAGTATTTTTAAATCATAAAGAAAATAACCGAAAAATGCGCCTGCCATGTTTTTATTATTTATTGCCGTTTCTACCTGGGAAAAATACAGAAACGTTTATAGCCATTTATAATCACTTTGCCAGTCAAACGAGGTCCTGACAGGACTAAAAGCTGAGTAGAGTAAGTAGTGAAAAAAGGATATATTCACACTTTATATGTTTCGTGTGAATATGTTTATATGAAACGGCAAAAGTGTGTGCCAGGGAAGAGACATGTTGAGAGTAGGAAAGACAGGCATGGAGGGAGAAACTAAGGCTTTCTGGCTGAGGGGTATTGTAGCGTACAGTGAGGGTGTCTGTATTCACCTCTCTGCCCCCTCTCTCTTTCAGTGGAGTGTGTATATGCTGTATTGTCCAATCAGTCAGTGTGTGTTTCTCTCCCTCAATTATTATCTTTTATTTTGTTGTCAGGTGACATAAACAAGTGGCAATCTCGGTACAACACATTCAAAATCTCGTACAGCGAGGAAGATATAAAGGACCTGCTGGAGGTGGCAAAGAGCAATGTGAAGAGAAGCCGAGAGACAATCTCCACCCAAATCCAGAGAGTGATTGCATACAAGAAACAGCAACATGGAAAACATCAGTACTGACGTACTGTAACCTTTGTAACCTTTCTTATGTTCTTAGTATCTTTACTTGGAACTTTTAAGCTTAGAAATGGGGACATTCTTGGAAAGGCTTTTTAAATGTCCCTGGTACTTTATTAGTGCAACCTGTTCCTAAATTGAGAAAATGTGTTTTAAATATAATCAAAATAGAATGATTTGGGTTAATTTAGTGTGTACAAATGGTGTATGGATGACTGCAAGGTTGAGGAAGGTAAACAGCAAAAGCAAATGAGCAGCTTCTTTGTGGGAACTAAAGTCATTTTGACATGATACTTGTATGCTGTAATGCTTTTAAGAAATGTATTTAAACTGAGAAAATCCAGAATTGAATTGTACAGTTCATTGGCTGTATTCAGAGTATACGGGTTACTCCGCGCACCTTTGTCCAATAAATCTGACCTGTAAAAGCAATGTAATGTGAAGTTATTTTCTTTGATCCTGCTACACCTATTCCTTACACTCTGCTTTCTCCAAAGTTCATAATGCCAATTTATTGCACGGTTCAGTTTATCAATTCAATAAGCAGAGGGAAAAAAACAGTCCACACTGGTTTGGATTGGCTGTGACATACAGTAACAGATGTCATAAAAACATGCAGGGGTCACTGATGCCTCGTAACGGGTGTGACCAGCTTGTGCCCTGAGACATGCCTGAAGTCTACGATGCATCGACCGACACAGAAGGCTCACAAGTGCTTGTGGGAGAGCTGTCCAATGATGCTGCAAAGTCTGCGTCAACTTGCAACGGTTGGCAATCTGTGGTGCCAGGTAAATATTGAATCTACCAATATTTGTATTAATTTTCACCAAAGCTGTCACTAGGACATAAGAAAGGTTACAAAACGAGAGGAGGCCATTCGGCCCATCTTGCTCGTTTGGTTGTTGGTAGCTTATTGATCCCAGAATCTCATCAAGCAGCTTCTTGAAGGATCCCAGGGTGTCAGCTTCAACAACATTACTTGGGAGTTGGTTCCAGACTCCTACAATTCTCTGTATAAAGAATTGCCTCCTATTTTCTGTTCTGAATGCCCCTTTATCTAATCTCCACCTGTGACCCCCGGTCCTTGTTTCCTTTTTTAGGTTGAAAAAGTCCCTGGGTCGACATTGTCAATACCTTTTAGAATTCTGAAGGCTTGAGTCAGATCGCCGCGTTGTCTTCATTGTTCAAGACTGACTAGATTCAGTTCTTTTTGCCTGTCTGCATATGACATGCCTTTTAAACCCGTAATAATTTAGGGCGCTCTTCTTTGCACTCTTATCTAGAGCAATATCCTTTTTTTAGTGAGGTGACCAGAACTGAACACAATATTCTAGGTGAGGTCTTACTAATGCATTGTACAGTTGTAACATTACTTCCCTTGATTTAAATTCAACACTTTTCACAATATAACCGAGCATCTTGTTGGCCTTTTTTATAGCTTCCCCACATTGTCTAGATGAAGACATTTCTGAGTCAACATAAACTCCTAGGTCTTTTTCATAGATTCCTTCTATAATTTCAGTATCTCCCATATGATATTTATGATGCACATTTTTATTGCCTGCGTGCAGTGCCTTACACTTTTCTGTATTACATGTCATTTGCCATGTGTCTGCCCAGTTCTGAACGCTGTCTAGATCATTTTAAATGACCTTTGCTGCTGCAACGGTGTTTGCCACACCTCCTATTTTTGTGTCGTCTGCAAATTTAACAAGTTTGCTTACTATACCAGAATCTAAGTAGATTAGTAGGAAGAGCAGAGGACCTAATACTGATCCCTGTGGCCCTCCACTGGTTACCTCACTCCATTTTGAGTTTTCTCCTCTAATCAGTACTTTCTGCTTTCTACATGTTAACCACTCCCTAATCCATGTGGCTGCATTTCCTTGAATCCCTACTGCATTCAGTTTGGGGATTAATCTTTTATGCAGGACTTTGTCAAAAGCTTTCTGGAAATCTAAATAAATCATGTCATATGCTTTGCAATTATCCATTGTCGATGTTGCATCCTTAAAGAAAATAAAGCAGGTTAGTTAGACACAATCTCCCTTTCCTAAAACATGCTGACTGTCTCCCAGAATATTGTTACCATATAGGTAATTTTCCATTTTGGATCTTATTATAGTTTCCATAAGTTTACATATAATAGAATTCAGGCTTATTGGTCTGTAGTTACCTGGTTCAGTTTTGTCTCCCTTTTTGTGGATCGCTGTTATGTTTGCAATTCTACAATCTGTGGCCTTTGTGTATTTATTTGTCTATTTATTTATTAATTATTATGATTTATATTATAAATATGACGGCGAAAAAGCCCTGGTTTAATTTTATTATTGTTTGGCAAGGACGAGCGAGATGCCGTCCGCCATTATTTGTTATTATTTTAGATCATTTAATAAACCCGTGCAGATGCTGGCTGAGGGGTAATAGAATAATTAATAGTTAGTTAACCCCTCGGCCAGAGGATATAAAAGACCGGCAGTTCAGCTGCATGGAAAGTTTAGAGTCGACAACGAGAGAGGAGAGTAGTTTGGCGAGAAAGACCTTGCTACCTTTATTTTACTGCATGAAGATACTCGTTTTGCTTGTTTCTGTTATTCTTTGTTTTGGCCTCTGCGTCTATTCTTTTTTGTGTGTGTTTTTGTTCTGTAAAAATAGTTACTTTTGTTTAGTTTAATAAAATACTGACTGCCGTAGCATCTCAGTTTCACTGCTAGTACTTCTATTTTGGTTTTCCGTTTCTGGTCTGATATCACCATAAATGTCACTCAGCCATCCTGTTCACAGCCTGTCTCAAGAGATTGTTGCATGATCTTAGTTATCGGTTTATAAATAACGTCTTGTAAATAACTGCTGTTGAAGAAAGTGTCAGAGGTGACTTTCCATACAGCAGAGAAAAAGCAGCTGTATGAAACATTGTGGCAAAGCTGCTTGTAGACAGAGAGGGGAGGGAGGAGAGTAGATAGTCGAGTTCATCCAGAAAGTGAGTGAGAGGCGACAAAGCTGAAAAAGACGGGAAATTCTCAGGTAAGACCCTCACTGTTCTCTTACCTGACCCATGTTCTGACAAGGCTTTCCAGCACACACTGCTTAACTGGTACAGAAGCTGGGTTCACTTCAGACCACATGTGTAGTCACCTGTGGGTTGCTGAGGATTCAAAAGTTCTCTGAAACCGTCTAATAGATATTTACTCTTACCATCACTTAAAACATATTTGTTTTTAATCTATATATTTTCCCAATTAATGAAGAAAGACATAGACTTACCCCTAGCCCATGCGTCACTATAGTACCCACTTTAGAGCTGAGGAAGAGGAGTTTTTGTGTCAGCTTGGAAGTCAGAGGTCCCAATTTATCCATACCATGGAAAGCCAATCCGCCGCCTTTGCTAACAGAATATGCCAGTGCCTTGTAGGGCAGCCCCATACTGGCAGCTGCCCCAAAGCACATAAATGCAGATAAGATCCTCTGTGGCCATATGCGAGCTCTGCCGGTCTGAAACCGCAAACTGGTCCCAGACCAAGTAATTCCCCTTGGAAGATGAGATAATACGATCCCCCATGATGCGCAGCTTCTCCAGGAGTCCAGCTACCTCTGCAGCAGCACTTTCGTCTGCCTCCATGATCTTCCTGGCGCTTTTAAACTCCTCACCGTTCTTGTAGCTCTCCACGATCTGGGAGATGGCAGATGTGGCCGCCCCAGCCACCGCGGCTGCTGTGCCCCCCACTGTGGCCACCACCAGTGGCGTAGACAGCCCGGCGGTAGCCACAGCCAAGATTAAGGACCCGATCGTGGCCAACCCACCTACGACAGCCACCGAGCTGCCCACCGTCCTGCTGATGTTGACGTCCCTCCTGAGCTGGTCCAGCCGGTCGGCGATGGCACACAGCTCCTTGGCGGAGGCCTCGCGGCGGGGCAGCCACTCCAGCAGTTTGTCATATAGCTCTCTCCCCAACTTCACACCCTCTATCCAGTTTTTGTCAGAGTACAGCTTCCGCTTGGCCTCTGCCTGGTAAAGTTAAACAAAAATAACAAAAAACATAAATCGAAGTTTTGTTGAATGTATCTTCATTGTTGTATGAAATAACACTGTAGCACCAAGCAAAAGGGACTGTCGTGATGTGGCGTTCACCCTAGCAGGTCTGTCTATGCCTCTCCCATTCCATTGGGTTCTTATGGTGGCATCTTAGTTTTAGTAGATGGACCACCAGTGAACTCCATCATGGGTTGGATTTGAGAAATGTAGGCAGCATAGGGATATTTTGAGTGAGCAGAATGTGGATTTGCATCCTTCTAAAACTTCCCTGCTCTAATTTATCAAAGTTAATGACAGGCCACCCAGTGATTTACCTGCAAAAAATGTCCTGGCAGCAAAATACTTTACAGGATTGCTTAATTTTTTGAGAATCTGCTTGGGGGTTTTAATTTGTTTCGTACATTGCAGCATTACAGCGGGACCCAAAGCAATGTGAAAGCAATAAAAAAACAAGGTCAGGAGCACTTGTAAAAGCTCATAGTGACGCTTCAAACATAGTGTATTGGAGGCATATCTGTCAGAATGCCTGCAACTAACGTCACTCCCTAGATAACATCATAATGTTTCACATTTCCGCGGCCCTATTGAAATTTCACCTAAGAGTGTCTGAAACTACACGTTTAAAGTGAAATAGTGCAGCAAACTGATTCAGACCCCAGAAACTGCTAAACTATCTGTGCTGTATAGATAGTGACTGTAAACCTCCGTCCTCTTTTGTTGTCCAGACCACCAAGTTACAACTCGAGATATATAGTCTGTCGTAAACTGTTCATGGCATAATTTGCGACCGGGGGTAAAATATCCGCCTCCTTCAGATCCCCACTGTAACCTCGGAGTGTGACCGGTCGCAAATTATGCCATGAACACCCCCCACCCCTCACTTAAGATTGCAGTGGCACAGAAGGACGTTCACATGGACGCATCTTCGCGCAAATGAGACAACTTTGTCATGACTGTGAGCTCACCAAACAATATGCAATTGTGTTTCTTATGAAATGCACAGCAATGGGTACAACGGCACCTGCTGCTTCTTTTATTTTTATTTTCTTCGCT